>NW_026585742.1:3302923-3341060 GCF_907164565.1 Psammomys obesus
CTGGCACACGGGAGCTCCCATCTGGACCAGAAGTGTGGTGTGAGGGGGGTCAAGCTTATTGTCTTACACAGGAGGAGTCTGCTTCTAGAAAGAGGTCATAAAGTGCCTGGAAGCAGGGCTATGTAACCTTGAAAAGGCTCTTGGCCTAACAGTCTGCTGCTGCTATCCTGAAATTATGCATACGTTTGCACCTGGGACACTGAATGTTCATTTGTGCCTGGGCCTGCCATAGCTCATTCTGCATGGAGGTCTGGACTCATCTAGCACTTTCTCACTGCTTTTGTGTACTACGTGCTAGTTTAGGCAGTGGGAATCTCAGGCTGAGGAGCCATCAGGACAGGACTCGGGAAGGGCTCAGTCCAAGGCAGTGCAACTGAGAAAAGGCCCCAGGAGGGCCGACAGAGAAAGGCTGAAACAGTAGAAAGAAATCTCAGCTACTTCTTGAGTCTGATGGGAACTGAAGCAGGGCATGGAGGGAGGGGGAGGGGATGGGTGGTGCTAGGTGACATTGAGAATTGGGCACCACGGGAGGCATGGGAGCTTGGATGTGAGGCTCCTGCCGTGGGAGTAAGGAAGTGACAAGAGCTTATTTACATCTTAAGGAGATCACTCAGGTGACAACTATGTGGAGAACAGATTGGGAAAGCAAGAGACACAACAGCAAAGTGCTGGACTCATCACAGGACAAATGGGACAGAACACAAGCATGCTAGGAAGGCTTCCAGAGAGCCTACGTGTAGCAGTGTACTCATGTGCATATGTGACCCAGAGAGAAGCCATGCATACCTGATTTCCAGATCATATGTGTGGATTCACACATACACATATGTTTCAGTGTTAAAGACAATGTATATACAACCAATGCATCCTATGCCAAGTTTACACCCAGCCTATTAGTTTGTGGCGTGGGTTGAATTTGCTTCTATGTAACCTAAGGCTAGAGTTTCTTTGCCTGGCCTGCTTGAAGAGCCCATTGGGGTTTTAGGATGAGATGACGAACAGCAACACCACCATCTATCGTCCGTCTGTCTGGCAGTGCTGGGTAAGGAACCTGAGGACTCCTCTGCGTGCGACTAGGTAAGTACTCTGCAGCTGAGGCAGACTTGCACCATTACTTTCTTTCTTTTTCTCTTATTAATTATTTCAAGTAACATACAAGTAGTGGATTTTAACATGGTGTGTGTGTGCGTGTGCGTGTGTGTGTGTGCACATGCGTGCGTGCGTGCACGTGTGCACAGGTGAAGGCCAGAGAGCAACATCCAGTACCTCCCTTTCTCACTCCCTACCTTAGTTTTTGAGCAGGATCTCTCACTGAATCTGAAGTGTACTCATGGTGAGACTGGCTGACTAGTGAGTGCCCACAATCCTCTTATCTCTGCTTCCCAGCACGGGGCTACAGGCGAGTGTCACCATGCCCAGCTTTCTACGTGGGCACCATAGATGTGAACTCATGGTCCTCAGGCAAGATCATCAAACATTCAATTTGCCACCTTGCCAACAACCTTGAGACCATTTCAGACTCTAATGGTGTGTAACCAGAAGAGAATAAAATGATGCTGGGCCTATAGATATTTAACTCTTCATCTAGAGACCGCAATTCCACAGTTGCTATTTCTCAGCTTGTCTGACTACCTAAGTAAACTGTTATTCATTTTAAAAATACTTACTTTTCAGTTTTAAATAATTGTTTGTTCATGTGTCTACAATGTACCACCACTGCTCCAAATGTATGGAAACTAGTATCAAACAATGTGAGGCAGGTGTCTGCTTTGGTTATTTTCTAACGATGGTGTGTGTAATCATAGTTACAGGAGCATGTGTACACATCAAGGAGAAAATGACCTTCTTCTAACAGTGGTAGGTACTCAGATAAACACCTTTGTTTGTGTGTTTGCTTGTTGTGTTGTGTTGTGGGTTTTTGTTTTTGTTTTTGTTTTTTTTTTTTTTTTTTTTTACACAGGTTCTCTCTACATAGCCCTGGCTATCTTAGGACTCATGCTATCATTATGTAGTTCAGGCTGGCCTTGAACTCACATAGATCCGCCCACCTCTGCCTCCTGAGTGCTGGGATTAAAGGATTAATGGCCACTACAGCTCGCCATTATGCTCCCCCCAACGCCCTTGGTTTGTCTCTTTAAATATTACCTATTGAGAGCAAATCCTTCATTACCTTAAAATTTCTGAATTCCACATTCAGAAAACATGACAATAGTAAGGCAAGGCAGTTCCTTCATATATCACATATTCACCCATGAAATCCCAGGAGTTATCAGCTCCCACCCTGTTCATAAACCTAGAAGCTGTGTCACAGACAACTTCACCATTCACAGCGGTAATGGTTTCATCACAGGATCAGACAGGTGCCAAGAAAGAAATGCGAGTGTCCCAGCTCAAGGGTCCATGCTTGGAACTGGGGCTGACAGGAAGAGTTAGGAAAACGCGTCCACGAGCAAACCCCAGTACTTGGCCCATCTTTGTAAATACAGTTTTAGTGGACTCAGCCATGCCCTTTCATTTCCATGCCAAAGCCTGCTTCCACTCAACAGCAGAGTGGACTACTCGTGTCAGAAACCTTATGGCCTGAAGACTAAAGTATTTACTACCTGGCCGTTTCCCCTTTCTTTCTTTGTTTATTTCTCTCTTTGTTTCTTTCTTTCTTCTTTTTTTTCTTTTTAATCAAAATTGAATGCAAGACTTCCCACAATGCTAGGCAAACACTCTGCCACAAAGCCCTACTCCCAGACGTACCTGGTTTTTTATTTTAAAAAACTTTTGCTGACCCACACCCTCAAAACACCAACCTTTACTGTACCTACCATGTGCTGAGCACTGTTCCAGGCATAAGGGACCTGCTTTCAACCAATACTGAGGAGGGATCTGCTTTCATGGTGGGCATAGTCACAGTCACAGGACTCTGTGCAGGTGATTGTCAGTCAGGAAGTGTTCTGCTTCTAACAGTATTAGGCACTCAGGCTATCTGTTCTGCCTTCTTTTCTGTTTATAAAACAAAAACAAAACAAAACAAACAAACAAAAAACCCAGTGAGAGCAAATCTTTGGCCATCTTAAAATTTCTTTGTAAGGGGAACTGATACGGTTTTAGAGGCTGCTGTCATTGGCAAGAATCAAAGTATGTGGCTCTGGCCCAGCAGGGTAGTTCTTATATATGAAATACACCTGCCTATTCGACCGTACAACAGGGTTGTTCTCGAAGAGTGTGCCAATAAAAGGATAATTAATAGAAACAAAGATTGCTATAATTGATAAACGTTTATAATCATCAAGTCTATGCCTGCAACTGAAAAGGAAATGGGGCTACTGCTGTAGGAATTAAAGTGTTTCTGAATCCAAACTCTACCTGCGATATTTCTTTTTCTCCCACACCCTCAGCTGTTGCTATTAAGAGTTGGTGATTGTCAACATTACCATGGCAACCTGTTTTGTGAGGGGCTGGGAAAAAAAAAAAAGGATGTACCTCAGGCTGCCTTAGAGCTGTTGTTTGCCAGTTATGCTCATCCTTCAAATTAAAGAGGTAAAGTTCAAATTCTTGGTATAACCAATAACCCATACTCAAAGCTTGATGTTTTACTTCCTTCCTTCCTTTTTTTTAAAGCAGATTATCAGATAATTAATAAAACCATTGAATTCTTAATATGATCTGAATCCTGATAAGATTTCACATTTGTAATCAAAACATGGTGAAAGATCCATCAATAGAGAACAGTTTGCTGATCATATTATCATAATTGTTGATTGAGTGATAGATGACATTAACAGTCTAAACACAGATTTTCTTCTCTTTTAAAAAAATCACTCTTAATTTTAACTTGTGGCCTTACCTCATGAATTTTGAAGCCACTAATTTGGAATCTGTGATTCAAATTCAATCAAAATGCATTGAGTGCCTACCAGGTGCTTTCCGATGCATCTTTCATCTAATTCTCGTAGCTACACAACCATTCTAAGAAGTAGATATTATCACATCTATTTTGCAGATGAGTAAACAGAAACTCATGGATGTTCAGCAAGTTGCCCAAGGTCATCCAATAAGGAAAACGCTGAACTGAGTCAAACAAGAGGATATTTGTCAAACGCAAACTGATGTCTGCCATGGTTTAGCAGTATTTCCATAATTGCCTATCATAAAAGGCCAGGGCAGGCATTAAAACAAGAGAGACAATTATTTTCAAATATTTTAACTCTTAAAATATAATTTAAATTCCTACAGATTTGTTCAGGTAGCCCAGAGATGTGTCTTTAAAATATTTGGCCTTGCAGACAGGAGCCTAGCATAATTGCCTCCTGAGAGGCTTCATCCAGCAGCTGATGGAAACAGATGCAGAGACCCACAGCCATACAGTAAGCAGAGCTGGGGCAGTCTTATGGAAGAGCCAGGGAAAGGACTGAAGGAGCCAGAGGGCTCAAGGACACCATGAGAAGACCTACAGAGTGAACTAACCTGGGTCCATGGTGGCTCACTGAGACTGAACCACCAACCAAAGAGAATGCATGGGCTGGACCTAGGGCCCCTACACAGATGTAGCAGATGTACAGCTTGGTCATCATGTGGGTCCCCTAAGAATTGGAGTAGGGGCTGTCTCTGACTCTGTTGCTGCCTTTGGATCCCTTTCCCCTAGCTGGGCTGCCTTGTCTGGCTTCAGTGAGCAAGGATGTGCTTAGTCCTGCTGTGACTTTATGTGCCAGCATGGGTTGGTACCAATGGGATGCCGCCCCTTCTCTAAAAGGGAAAGGGAAAATGGGGGCACGTGGGGGGTGGGACTGGAAGGAGAGGAGGGAGGGGCTGCAATCAGGTTGTAGAGTGATTAAATAAATAAATTAACAAAGAAAAACAAGTATGAAAATATTGGCATATCATTGTAATTATGCGATAACCTTGCGAAAAATTATGTTTATTATTCTGTTTTTTCCTCCAAACCTGCACTCTGTGGGTGTCCCTCCTAGGCTTTGCTCTGAGAACCCATTCTGAACCTACAAAGCTTCCTTGTTCTCTGTGTTCCTCAAGGTTTTTCTTATTGGTAGAACCGCGGGAGACCAACCAGTGGGCCCAAGCTCCCTCCAGCAAGTTGGCTGCAGACACATCCCTCAAACAAATGCCAAATCATGCCAGGTAAGCTATCTTCTCCCAGAGCTGCATTTCTCACAAAAATGCAGCAAACTCCTGCTCTCACCTCCAAGTCAAAAGGTGCGCCTGGCTCCTGCTGCAAACCCTGAGAGAAGCATGGTCCTTTACAGGTTCCCTTTCCCCTTCACTTTTATCAACCGTCTCCTTTCCACTTTAAGACTATATATCCTTAAAATGATTCAATAGTTCTTAAAGTAAAACTCAAATATGGCTACAGGATAGGAGAGACTTGTTATAGTCAATAGAGATTTTTTTAATTGGGCCTCACATTAGGTGTGTGTGTGTGGGGGGGCTGTCTTACAGAAACATATTTCTAGCCCCTTTAAGATACTGTGAAAAAAAATTTTTTAAAAAGATACTGGGTAAATCAAATTAATCCACATTGATCGACTGTAAATTAGGGGGTTCCTTTCATTTCTCTCAAGGTCTCTCCTTTCTCTTCATTTTTTAAAAATCCTTCTCTTTTCCATTCCTCCTATTAAAGTGTTGATATGCTGGCATTTGATACACAATTTTCGCTAATTTATATCAAATCACAGGACACACTTTTTATAACAGAAGCTAAAAGATGGAAACATCACACTGTTTAATTCAATGGTTGTTTTTAAAAAGTGAAAGCAATGATGAAAGTTCATTTGCCACATTAAAGGACTTTATGTTACCACGTATTCTATTTTACTTCTGTGCTCTGAAATTGTTTGCTAAGAAGAGAAACAAAACTTCACTTCTAAATACTTACTGTATTTTTCTTTAATTTCATGAAAACTATGACCGAGACTGTGGCTGGGCCATTTTGTGGATGGTCGGAGTTAGCTCTGCTACCGAGGTTAGATGTTATTTTCATCCCCAAATCATCTTCATCACCCCATCCAATGGGCCCTCCTGGTCACAGCAACCAAGTCCTGTGTGCCCCACTATCTTACACCAGGGAGCCAAGGAGTTCAGGCCTCGGTCTTTCCTCCGGGTCATTTCCAACAGCAGGCGCTGGAGAGAATGGGTGAGGCATCACCAGCATTTTACAGGGCACTTGCAGTGGCTTCCCTTCCGTCCGTGCAAGCTTCCTAGAAAGCACGGCAGTGACCGTGCCTCTTAAAGAGGAAAGTGCTGCCCTTGAATCAGAAACCATGCGCAGACAGGCACAGGTGAAAGGAAGCCACAGATTCTCCATCTGCACCCTAATGCTGTCAAAGCGGAAGCTCGGATTGTTGAGTGACACTTTTTCTTCTTCCTCTTTTTTCTTTTTTTTTTTTAATTCTAAGTTGACAAATTTTAGCTATACATATTTATGGATAACAACATAACACTGTGGTTCCATAACACAATGTGAAAAGGCAAATCAAGCCAGCCAACCCATCTCTTCCCTTAAACATTTGACATCTTACTTGGTGACATTTGAGATACACTGTCCCTACAACACTAAAACAATTAGCTATATTCATCTACATGTACAACAAAGCTCAAAAAGAAAGGAAGGAAAGAGGAAGGGAGAAAAGAAAGAAGATAGACCAGACATGAGATGAAAGCCTCTCATCTGACTGAGGTCTTGCATCCTGTGACATTCATCTCATTCTTTCCACCTGGACCTTTTGACTCTATTTTGGAGTCCAGTCATTTCAGAATCTACATATGCAGGAGTCACCTTTCTGTTTGGCTCATGTCACTTAGCGCATTTCCAATTCCAATCATGTTATGATTGGAATCTTCTCCTAAGACTTCACGCTTCCTCTTTATCCACTGTGTGTCTGTTGGTAGACACACAACTTGATTCTCCAACTTGGCTACTATAGTTTGATTCCTTTATTGTTTTTCATTTGTATATAATAGATCTTTGCTTGGATGTTAACATGAGGTTTTCAAAAAATACATTTTGATAATAATCTCTTTTAAAGTGATATCTTGATATGATGTCAAAAATTTAAAAAGAGAAAATTACGAATAATTACATTAATAAAAGACTGATAAAATAAATACTAATAAAAATAAATACTGATAAACATATTAATACAAATTATACATTTGTGCTCCATCACTGCTACATTTAAAATATGTGGTATCCTCTTTTGCATCTTTGTGTACTGCTTACCTCTAAATGTTAATAAGATCATATTAATATGATCATTTTGGGTTTTTAGTCTTCTTTCCAAAGATATAAATGACCAGGCATTATGCTCATAACTTGAACAATTTGAATTTGTAGTTATTCATGTAAGTAATTTCATGCCTTCTAATGTGTACCTTTAACTCATCAAAATTACTTTCTTTTAGCTTAGAAACCATTTAGCATTTCTTAACTTGCAAGTTTGAAGGAGGTATATTTTCTAACTAACTTCTGTAGGGTGTCCTGGTTTGCTCTGTCAGCTTGAGCCTAACTGAGTCATCTGAAAAAGGAATCTCAATTGAGAGATGCCCATATCAGACTAGCCTGAGGGCACGCCTTTGGGGATCACTGTGATTAGCAATTGATGGAGGAAGGCCCTGCATACTGTAGGAAGCATTGAACGCTGGGCAGGAGGTCTGCGCTGCAAGGAACGGCACTGAGCATGCACCTGAGTGTGGCAGCCAGTAGAATTCCTCCACGGCATCCGCTTCCGGTTCCTGCCTGAGTTCCTGCCTGACTTCCCTCAGTGAAGGACTGCAACCTGGAAGTGTGAGCTAAAAAGAGCCTTTCCTCCTCTAAGTGATCAGAATATTTTATCATAGAACCAGAAATCAAACTACAACTTCAATGTGGAAATACTACATCACTGTCTCCTGGCTGATGAAGTTTCTCCGATAAGTTGATTGACTGCCAGACAACGGCCTTGCCTCTTCCTTTTTTCTTGTTCATTTGAGAAATTTCTCTTCATCTTTAACCTTCAAGAACTTGATTATACCAAGACTTCAGGTAGATTTGGTTGAGCTGAATTTGATTGGTGAGCTTAGACTTCTCTTATCTTTCTCTGGGTTGGAGATACTTTTTCTTAACCCTTTAAACAGCTTTCTCCCGTTTAGCACTAGCTGAATGACTCTGCAGTAAATATGGGTCTCCAAGCCTTTCGTCAGCATACTGATTGTAAGTCCTAGCAGGTGAGACTGCTGCATCATATGCTAATTCATTTGGCTTTTTTGAGAACTTTCTATACTGTTTACCAAAACAGATAAATTAATTTCCATTCATTCTTACAGTATGTGAAGGTTTCTATACTACATCCTCACCAAAACACTTATTATCTTCAGTGTTTTTATTAATAACTATTCTAACAGATATGTTAATTCTATTCCCTCCAATTATTACTGTCAATCATTTAGCTCATGGATATGATAGCTAGTCATATCTCTTTTTAGAAACATCTATTCAGGACCTTTCTTAAATGGACTGTTTTAGTTCTGTTTAGTTGTTTGAGTTTTTCATTACCTTAAATATTAATTCCACAGTAGATTGGGGTTTATACACATCCCCATAGTTTGTCTCCTTGCTAGGTTGTTTTGCTACATAGAAGATATCTTGAGGTAAGATCATTTGTTCACTTTTTTATTATGTTACTTGTGACATCAGGATCTTATAAAAAAAACAAAACTCATTGCTCAGAATAGTTTCATAGTTTACTCCTACCTTCTGTAACAATGCCTGTATGATTTGAAGCCACCCCCTGTCTTGGTGAGCTCCAGTGTACCCCTGGCCAAAGGTGATCTCAGTTGGACAGAGTCAGTGGAGCAGCCTGGAGGGGCCTGGAGGTTAAATGGATCTGAATTAGTCAAGTAATTGCTCTGCTCAGTAGAAATACAAAGTTGCTCTTTGCCTGCCTCCCTAAAAAGGGTCTGGGGGTGGCCTTTGGGGGTTCTAAGAAGCACTGACTAAACTCTCTGGTACAACAGAAGTGAAGGCTGCTTGTTGGAAAAAAAAAAAGACTTTTCAGTCTTCTTTTCTTTGTGTGATCCCATGCTCTGGTCCAAAGAAGGGCCTAGGATTGGCCTCCTAGGGCTCCAAGCACTTTCCACCTCTTTTGTGAATGACAAGCATCCCTCTGAGGTTGCTTGTCATCTGCTCTTAGCCATAGTGATTTATGACCAGGTGCCTCTAGTGGCAAATGCATTGAACTTCCACTAAATCTGCTCACTGACTCTCCAGGCTCTGCTTCCTTACTTTATCACATGACTCCCAGTGGCCTAACAAAGCCATTTCATCCTAAATTCTTAATCTCTCATAAAATGAGAAGAAGGTAGCATTCCTAAGAAGCTTCTCAGAGTAATGGGGAAGCTAGCTTCTGTTTCACCTACCTGGAAACCAAGATCCCCAAGGAGCCTTGTCAGTGTGCTGCCTTTGGGGAGGGGGAGAGGAGGAGGAAGGAGGATACAGTGAAGGTGAAGCTGTGCCTACTGCTTTGTAGCATGGATTTTCACTGGGATACCTGTGGCGCTGCATAACTCAGGCCTGTGGTGTTTTTGTTTTGTTTTGTTTTGTTTTGTTTGTCTATGGATAGCTGCCAATTGACAGTTCTGTCTGAGAAAGGGAAGCTACCTTCTTTTTCCATCATGACAACATCATTTGACTGGTCCTCTTTCCTAATGGAAGCATTCACACTGTAGAATTATCTTTCATCACAGCTTTTCATTGTGTCCCCTATGTTGTGAGATGTTGTGTTTTTATTTGCTTCAATTCATTTTTTATTTCTCTTGAGACATCATTGGTTACTGAGTTATTTAGAATTGTATAGTTCAATTTTCAAACATGGGTGCTTTTTTTTTACTTTCAGTCTGGGGCTGTATTGTGTTCTGATTCTATTGTGGTCACAGAATACTCTCCATACACTTTCTGAGGTTGGTTTTATGGCTCAAGACATAGTTCACTTTACCATGGACAAGAAAAACAAATATGTACATTTTGTTGTTGATGGGTAGAGTCTGCTATAAATATTTATTTGATTCTGTGGATTGATCATGTTGTTGAGTTCTATTTGTAGGTTTTATGTCAAAGAATTATTCTGTCAATTATTGAGGGAGGAGTATTGAAGTTCTTAATTATCATTGTGGATTTTTCTATTTCACTTTGCAGCTCTACTGATTGATCTCTCACATGATGCCTGAAAAAAAAAAAAAACAGGCCCTAGGGATTTCTATTCAACATTTGCTTGGAGAGATAGGTGGCAATAATTTTCTTCTATGATATTTGTCTACAACAGAGTAGGTGCGTCCATGGTGTTCTTCTTTAACAAGTTGCCCTTTTCCTTGTATTTTGGTTCAAGGGTGCAGTAGGCCCTCGTTAGAGGTTTTTATCTGTACTTCTTGGCAGAAATAAGCAGCCAGCGTCGTCAGTGTCTGATCTCAGATATGGGGGTGGTGATCCCATGATACTGTTCCTCATTATATGGGTCCTGATATCCCTGTCCAGTCTGTCTCCACAGCTACCTCATCATCACCATTATCCTCTTTTTCTCCCATCTTCATCTCTTCCCTTATCTTTCACAGTCCTCTTATATTTGTTTCATGTATCGTAGCCAGGGATTTGAATTATATTTAGCAAAAGCAACAGGATAAAGTATGTCTATTCTATGTTCTTGTAAGTAGGCCTCTTCATATCTGGTGGGATTTTTGTTTTTGTCTGTGTGTAGTGTGTGATTAATTTATTTTATATTTATGTTTTTCTGCATGTACATATGTGTACCATGTGTACAGAGATGGCACCCATGCGGGGATCAGAGAAGAAGTCAGGTCCCTGGAGCTGGAGTTACACATGGTTGTGACCTGTTGCATAGGTGCTGGAAACCAAACCTGTGTCCTCTGAAAGAGCAGCAAGCACTCTAAATCACTAAGCCATCTTTTCAGCCCTCCATCTGGTAATTTATAAAGGAAATTCAATACAAGGAATTAGATGCCAAAGTTGAATGAGTTAGAAAGCCAAGTAGTGTATTGAGGCAACCCAGAGATTTGTAAACATAGGAAGTGGTTTTCAGTCTAGGGCAAAAGTGAGACAGAGAGTAGTTGGATGATGATAACAAAGTCAAGAAGCAGAAGTCTGATTTCTAACCTCTAATAAGAAAGAGATTGAAGAGGGTTGGGTCTGTATCACTAAGAACTCAACTAATCAAGGAAATCCAGCCTGTGTTGGGCATCACCCACAAAGTCAAATAGACAAAAATGAGATCAAAGTACCCTGACTTCCCCGCTGTGTCTACCTCTGGTCTCCTTCCAGTGCCTCTCAATGGCCAAACCCAGACAAAAGACACTTGGCAAAGGTGCCAGGCAAGAGTTGTTTGCACAATCAGCATCCTGGAATACTGAACAGAGAGGGAGAAGTAGAGCATGATCTGTGGGGAAAGAGGACTTACACGTGGTTGTGGACTTACAACTGTTTCCAACTAGAGTCAAAAGCCATTAATGAAAGTAGAGGCTAGAGGAAAGAACACAGTAAATGAACCAGAGCCAACAGGAAAATGTGACTATCGGGCACCCTCATGTGTACTTAGAATACACGGAACACCATCCTTCCATACCCCAAAACATGTTGCTGTTAATTTATTGGTATAGTCTAATAATGTTTATTTTTATTAGTCCTATAATTATTATGGCAGTATGTCTAACCTGCAATTATAACCAATAAAAAACATAGACACCTGATAGAATTTAGAACAGCCTTATATTACCTGGAACAGGGCAGATATTAATCCTCTAAACTAAACCCTCTAAACTTTACTTCCCAGCCTCATCCCAGCCTACATCCCGTGCATAATTCCATAAATACCTGCTTATTCTTCACCTGGGCTCCTTCCATCCATGCCTGATCACCCATGGTGGCATCTGCTTTTTTTTTTCCCTCTCCCTCTTCGGTTTTCTCTCTCTTCCCCTTCCATGATCCTCCTGTCCTCAAAGCCCTCAAGCCTTAGCCAAGCCTACCCATTAACCTGGCCCAGGTGTAGACCTTTTAATCAACCAATCAAAGATAATCGGGAAACATTGCTTCCCATCACATGGTTACAGGAGATAGTTCAACATTCCATGGCAGGGTGGTAACAAACGTTCAAGGCACTGAAATCAGCATTTGAGTACATAGTACCAGACCAACCACCAACAGGAACATGTGAGTCATTTTCTTTAAATCTATGTATTTTATTCCATCTACAATGATGTAGCTTGGAAAATATAGCTGTACTCTGAAGTATTCTATCTTGAGACCCAAGTGTCCTGATGACTGAATGGGAAAAGTAACCCTGTTATTCTTAGGTGTGCATCAATTTGCCATCTTGTTTATGGGGCTGGATTCTTCTTTGTGAGATATTTTCATTCATTAATGAGAGTAACGGCAAGCAAAGTCGTTTCCATGGACTTGGGCAATCAGAAGAGAAGGCTGTGTTTCCAATTCCAGAGAGATACATGAATTCAAAGAGAACACTGTAGGAGGTTGGAGTGTGTGCCAACAACAGATTGCTCACCTACCATGCATGAAGGCCTCGGGTTCTATTCTCAACACTGAAAATCTGTGTGAACAGAAAAAAAAGTCAATACTACTTACATAGAGATGTCCAAGGCCTAGAAGACTTGTGAATAGATGAATCCACAGAGGAGAACGAGAGGCTTCGGATGCACAAAACCACCACCTTAGTAAAGTTATCTTGGTGGTAGCTCCTGTTACATCTGCAGTGTGTTGCACAGGAGCTAGGAAAATACTTCCTGGCAGATCCTGTAAAATTAACAATAAACAACAGTGAAAAGCAAGCATTTTAAAGACTGTTTTCAAAGTGTCGCTTTAATAAATAATCACTACAGTGATCAAACTTCTTAGGTTTTTACTGTATTTTTGGAACCATATTTCTAACTGAGAGCAATGAATCAATAGTTCTATAAAAATACCTCATAACTCAGGTTTGTTAATATAAATCGCTCAATAGGTTAGAAAATTATTTCTACACTGTATGGAAGAGTTTGTGTTTAGAAAAATACAATATTTTTTCTTCCTTTTATGTGTGTGTGTTTGGTAGATCCATGTATACTGAATAGGACTGTGTGTGGAAACCAAAGGGCAATGCCAGGATGGCTTCTTCCATCATCCCTATCTTAGTTTTAAGGGTGGGCTCCTCTCTGAACTTGCTCATCACCTGGCCATCTGGCTTGACAGTAAGCCCTAGGCATCTTCTTATCTCCATCTCCCCACACTTGGCTTTTTACATAGGCTCTGCAGATCTGGACTCAACTTATGTTTGCACTGCAAACACTTTATCCAGTCAGACCTCTTCAAATCCCCTAATTTTTACTCTTTCGAATGAATAACTCCTTTTATTGGTAGGATTTTCTTTAATTATCACAGCAAACTATAGCTATTAGAAGCTCATTACAATAAAGTCCCCTTTGACTGTCGATCAAAACAAAGTTTGAGAGCAAACTCAATACTGAGTTGAGGGGGCAGGCAAACACAGTGTATGCAGCTGATTAATAATGCACAAGGATGGCCAACACAGTACTCCAACAAGATGGGGTGACAAAAGTCAATTAAAACCTTGAGACAGTTTCTGAGATGTGGAATATTAATTACGAAAAGTAACCACAAAATACTGGCATCACCAGGCACACATTTAAAATCTTGTTTGTAGTTTAAGAAGCCATTTTGAAAAGAGCACTTGAGAGACTGAAAAGATGCATCTAGAAAGGAAAGCAATTAAAATAATTCAGAGCTAAAAGATGTTAGGTCAACTTGGCCTGCACAATGCAACAGGACATGGTGGCCAGCCGAGCTCTCTGAGAGACTATCAGAACAGCTACTCTGTGGAGCTCTGAGAAAGTCCACTCAGGGAACAGGAGCATGAGAAAGGCAGTTACAAGTGTGTAGCATTGCACGCTGTTATGAACTGCCTCTTTCTAAGATAAGTGAATGCAGAGCCAATTCTGAGCTGGCTAAGCAAATCGTATTTGTCTACAATAGGATTAGAGCTGCCACAGGCTGGGAAGCTTGGCTGTGTTTCTGTAACAGGATATTTACTTTGCAAAAATAAAAAATAACATCTTTGGGGAGACTTCTTGCATACCAAGCACTGTAGCATGATTTATTTCTTCCAGAAAGAACAGCACATGGAAGTAGGGATGCACGCTCATTTTGAGCAGTATAGTTTCACACATGTTTGGTACACAGTAGACTAGAAGGCACTCAATAAGTATTCTGCCTATGCATGGTGGATCCATAATGGGTGTGCCCATATTACTTTTATAATCTGGAAAGAAAATGAAGTTATGGTTTTACCACCTCTTAGCACCATACCTTTGTACAAGCTCCTGGTCTTGGGTACAAGCAATGTAGCACCTCACTTTCAATGAATGAAATACAGAAAAATTAATACAATCTCACGTGTGAGGCTCATGTCTCCATCTTGCCCTCTTTTCTGTGTCAGTTGCCATTATGATAGAAGCTGCTGGTTTTGAGCTGCCCCTGAAAAGAAACCCATCCAGTCAGGACTCAAGGAGATCTCTTAGCAATCACCAGAAAGAAAGTCAGACCTCAGGGCAATGGTCCATGAGGGGCTATATCTGTCCGATAGCCATGTGGGTGAGCTGAGAAACAGTTCTGGACCCTGGATGATCCCTGAGGGTAGCTCAGCCCCCACTGCGCTAACTTGCAAGATACCCTGAGCCAGAGTTGTGCCAAACCCATCCCTTAGGCTCCCGGCACACTCCAACTAGGAGATAAATGTTTGTTGTGTTAAGCTTCTTAATTTGTAAAAAGTCTGAACCAAAGAAGGCTAATGGATTAATCTAGAGAAGAGTGGGATTTTCTAACCATATTATCATTATTTACTTTCTGATCTTTATGGAATGCATTCTTAGAAACTGAACCTGCACTGGCTATGGATTAGAAGCAGCTTCTCCCATGACCAATGGATGAGGATAATGTTATAATTAAAATCTTACCTTCCCGTCCTAAGATGCTGCCCCAGCATGTTGACAAAGAGATCCCAAAACAGTTCCAAGAAAACTAGAATTGAGTCCAAGAGGGAAAAATAATTTGAAATCCATTAGGCTTATGTAATACAGTGTTGTGTGCACCACAGTGATACTGGTTGCTAAAATTAATGTCTAAATACCTTCCTGCCAAAGTTAAATAGGCTTTCACTGTCAAGATATATTTATGGCAGTAATGATACCATCTGATTTCGTATTTGTTTTATAAGGGGAAAAACAGCTACACAAATGAGTCTTATGGCTTCACACCAGCTCAACATTCCATCCTAAACACAGTTAACATCTTATTGTCTAATTCCAACTGTGTCTACACATTACAGTTCAATTTCACCTACCAATGTGTAGGCTCTCAAATTCCTTAAGTCAAGTACTACAGGAGAAATAAAAAAATATTAATTATTTAAAACTTAAAGGTTACTGTTATTTCTAGCTACGTAGAGGAAGACTTATCCTAGGCAATTCCTGGGGACATCCTATCATGTATTTTATACTGGACCTTTGATTTACTTCCTTTTGATTATGGGTTTTGGCATTGAACAGCAGCTGGCATATAGCACCCAATCAAAAGCGTATGCATAATCCAGGGATGATGGGGTATACCAGCACTCAGAAGGCAGAGGCAAAAGGACTGGTGTAAGTTCAAGGCCAGCCAGGGCTATATGGTGACATCCTGTCTCAAAACAAACAGGGAAGTATTTGCCTAATGCAAATGTGAACACGGCCCTCCCTCAATCCAATCATCAGCACCATCCTAAGCCTCATTCCTTGTATGAGAAAAGAAGAACTACATCACCAGGAGAGAGGACAGTAACGATTGCTTTGGGAACATCAATGTAATATTGGGGGTTTCTTTGGAAATATTCTGATCCTTGGGCTCCAACTGAATGTCTAACACTAAATGTTTAACTTTACCTTCGTTTAAGAATCACGGCATGTATCAGAGACTGACAACCTTTTCTTAAAATGGTATAGGATCAAGCATGTCCAGCCTATAGCTATGGGTCACATCCATCCCAGGACAGGTAGGAGTCAGCACAGCACGTTTATACCTTAACGAATGCTTGGAGTTTGGAGGCCATCTATCCTTTGTTGCAGCTACTCAGTCCCAATACCATCTGGAAAAGCTGCTGTCAGCAGTATATAAGTGAGCGATGTAAGTACACCCCCATCAAACTTCATTGAAGTCTGCATTCGCTAATTCCACATGCTTTCACTCCCTGTGCTATATTCTTTTTATTGTTTTACTTAGTGATCATTCTTGACTCTAGGAGTATAAAACAGACAACTGTCCAATCTGGCCTTGTAGGCTGCTCTTTACCAAACTTTGGCATAGATAAAAAGTACAGTGTCCTGAATCTTCTCCATCTCCATCTGTATTCTAGCTCTTCTGTTTACTGAAATGAGGATGGTATTTATCCCATGGAAGCCTTGCTCTTCCTCTCCGGAGACAATGGTAACAGCAACTTCATCCTTGAGGTAGCGAGAATCTTGAAGGCCAAAGAGAAATAGACAGAGACAGGCTAAAAAGCCTGTGTGTTTTAAAAACAACTGTGCTATTTGAACATCACAGTAAACATGTTTTCTTCTTACATGCCAATCAGGGAACTAATTTGGACATGGGATTTAATTAAATGCAGTTGGCTGTGTCGCTAATACACTCCTCTCTCTCCATCATATTCTATTACACAGCAGTCACTTCTTCCTGGCACTTGTTATTGTAATGTGATGAGACCTCACCATAGCATGTCATGGGGTGTACCAGGCAGCATCTTTTATTTTTATATGACTGGATTTTAATGGGATTTTATGATTCAGCTTTAGGACATCTAGCTTGCCAAGTCACTCAACAAAAGCTAAGGAAATTGTCTTAACTAGCGTACTGCAAGGAAATGGTTTAATTTAATACATCATAAAAATAATAAAAAGAAGAAAATAAAATAGATAGGGAAAGGGAAAATTGTTTTGGGGAAAAAAGATCTGGCTTTTTCCTAAATTAAGATTTTATGAAATAAAGTTTATCTTTTGTTTCTGACAGAGTTTATAGCTGCCATAGTCGTGATTTTCTACCACCACCCAAAAGAAGACAGATTCTCTTTTTAATCACATTTACTTTAAATGGTACTCAGCAAGTAGTCAGTCAGCTAGCCTTATTTCAGCAACCTTCTGGTAATGGAGCATCGTAAAGGAACTATGCTTTAACCAAAATAATGGGGAGCTAAATGACACAGTTAAATTCATTTAAATAGAAGCAAGATAGCAGTGATGGGGGCAGAGAAACAGGAGTTGAAGACAAAAAAATAAGCCCAGTTCCTTTATGTGAGGCACCCAGGGAAAAGGTACACAGATGGCCACAAAATGTATTATACCACAAGTCACAAACTGGTCCAAATCCTGAGCCCCTAAATAGTTATCTAGCCTGAGTGTTGAATGCCTGATGCACTGCATGGTGGCACAAACATACTGAGCAGGGCATCATAGGAGCTGTCTCTGAGCTCAGGCCAGGGTTGTGACTACACTAAAAATAATGAAAATTCATAATCATGTTCAGTATCATTGTGGTATAAAAGATCAGTAGACAAAAGTCAACTGTATTTCTGGGCACTAGCAATTAAGAATGCAAAACCAAAATTAAAAAGTAATTGTATTTATAACATAAAAAAGAACAAACTATTATACTTTGGTGTAAATTTAAGGAAAGTGGAAAACATAAACCATACCAAGTTTTTTTAAAAAAGCATTTTTAAAAGAAATTTAAGATTTAAATAAGTGGAAAAACACTCCCAACTCTCAGATTAGACATTTTGATAGTAACAATTAAAGCTTCCAAATTGATCTAAAGAATCAGCATGATCCATATGGGAGTCCCAGATGTCAAGCAGACCCTAAAATGTATCTGGAAACACAAGGGACACAAAACAACCTTGAAAAAATGAAGAGTAACGAATGAGCACCAATTTTAAAATGAAACACAAATGAACTGTAATCGGGACATCGTGGTATGTGTCAGGAAGTATAAACATACATCAGTGGGACACAATCAGGAATCCCGGAGTAGGGCTGGAAAGGTGGTACAGTGGTTAAGAGTGCGTACTGATCTTGCAGAAGCCTCGGGTTCAGCTCCCTTCATCCCCATCAGGCAGCTCAAGCCATCTGGAATTCCAGTTCCTGCGGATCCAAAGCCCTCTTCTGGTCTCTGCAAGCACCTGTACGCACACATGGTCCACATACACTCATGCAGGCAAACACACAAACACATAAATAAAAAAATAAATGAATCTTGTTTCAACTTTATACTTTTGTGTGTTGATTTTCAAAAAGATTTGAAGATAATTTGATGGATAACAGTCATCTTTTCACTAAATCCTTGTAGGATATTCACATACATGAGAAACAACTAAATAAAGGGGGAAAATATTACTGCCCATGGTTTTAGGTGTGTCAGTCAACTGAGGTGGGGTGGACCAAGTTAAAGCCTTTCACATCATAGCAGCAAGGAAACAGTGAACACCTGGCTTCTGGGATTTCCTTTCCCTGTTTGATTCCAGTGGACTTCCTGTCTATGGGATAATGTTAAATCTTCCTGCCCCCTAGTTAATCCTCTCTGGAAACGCACTGGTGGACACTCCAGAGGTGTGCTTTACCACTGTCTTAGGAAACTCTCAATGCCATAGAGTTGGTGACCAACATAGGGAAAGATGAAGCAGGATCTCTGCCATACAAAGGGCTTAGCTAAAAAGTGGGTCATAGACCTAACTGTATGAGGTGAAACTCCAGGATTCTTAGAAAAGAACAAAGAGTTCATCTTCACAACTTTGTGGGAGCAAAGCCTTCCTAGATAAACACAAAAGTATAAAATGACAAAACAAAAGTAAAACCAAAAAGAACCAACAACAATAAAATCAGGCAAATTGACCTTATCAAAATGAAGTCTTTCTTGCCTCAAATGATACTTATGATTCAGCTTTAGGACATCTATGTCCTTATGAAAAGATAATTTACAGAATAAAATTATTTTCCATCATTAAAGGCAGAATTTTACTTTAAAGGAAGCTGGAGAGATCTCAGCAGTTAAGAGCCCTGGCTGCTCTTCTAAGAGGGCCAAGAACCATGCTCTTCTAAGAGGGCTCACAACCACCTTTAAATCCAGCTCTTGGAGATCTGACACTCTCTTCTGCACTCTACTGATACTCAAACACACCTGACATACACTCACATAGACACACATAGGCACACATAAAAATACAAAACAAATCTTTAAAAAGCTATCACTCTGACATAAGTATTATAGTGTGTGTAAGACGATTAAGAAGAAAAAGACACACACACACAAAAAAAAAAAAAAGCTATCTTCCCTCCTGTTCTATAAAAGTTGAGCGTGAATTTGAACTAAGTGATTCGCTGACAATAATGGCCCAAGGACTACACCACAGCAATCCGTGAAACATACTGCACGGGCTTGCCTTTTGTCCCATCAGACTCCCATGCTTTCTCCTTTTCGTAAATTGCTGCCTTAGAAATTCAAAGTCCACCCTTCCTAAGCTAAAACTAAAAGGCCGATAAGAGAGTTGACAATGATGTAGAGAAAACAGAGCTCTGATCCACTTCTGGTAGAAATGTGAAATGATGCAGGTACTTTGGAACATAGTTTAGCAGCTTCTCAAAAGGATAAACACAGTTATCCTATGATCTAGCGTTTCTACTCCAAAGCACTCACGTAAAAGAAAATACATGTCCAAAACTTTGTTCATGAATGTTTATAGAAACATTATTCACAATAACCAAAATATAGAAACCTCAAGTGATTATCAGCTGTTAAGTAGGTAATGGAAGAATGTATTAAGGAAGTGAAGTGCTAGTCCATAGAGTTAGTAACAACTCTACGGCATGAATGAAGACAGTGACCCGATACCACATACTGTATAATCTCATTATAAAATGTCTAGATCACCTAGGACAAACAGGGCTGGGAAATGAGTGACTGCTAACAGGTCCAGGGTTGTCTTTTTGTTGTTTGCTTGTTTGTTTGGTGCGGTAAAAAAAAAAAAAAAAAAAAAAAAAAAAATGTTTAAAAATTATGGTGATGTTTACGTAACTGTAACTATACTAAAATAAAATTGGATTATGCACTTCTTTGTCAGTGCTGGGATTGAAAACAGAGCCTTGGCCATACTTTGCAAATACTCTGCCACTGAGCAATATGCCAAGTGCATAAGAGTGTACTATAAATGAGTAAGTTCAGGCCAGCATGCTGGCTCAGCAGCCATCATGATCCTTGCTTCCTGAAGATGGAGGCCTGATGACCTGAGCTTGACCCCCAGGACCCATGTAAAAGTAGAAGAGAATAAACTCCACAAAGTTTTTGCACACACACTAGAGTATACAAGACTACATATACAGTATCATATACACATTAATAATAATAATAAACTAATATCAATAATAAATAAGATTTGAAATGAGTAAATGCAACAGCATAAGATTACATCGAAATAAGGCTGCTGTAAACAAGACTACATCATTCCTCTTTCTGAGGGAGCCACAGTGACTCAGGGCAGCTGACCTGAAGCATATGAGCAGCCTTGGTTTCCAGCAGGCTCTGTGATTTTTCTTCCCAGACGCCCCAGCATCATGCTTGCACCCTCAGGCTATGAGGCACATTAAAGAGCAAGCTTGTTTTTCTTTCTTCTTTCTTGTTTATCCAATTGTTAACCCTGCTACTTTACAAGAATAAAAAGAAAAATGACCTCTGTGATAGGGTGTTCATAAAATTCTTTAAAAGTTGGCTTCCTCTCTTGTCTGAGTGGAAGGGACACCCAGCCAAATACATGCCCACTCCCTAACACCCTGCCACCCAACACCCCAACACCCCAACACCCCAACACCCACATGATAAAAACAATGGACATTCTCACACCTTTATCTCCCTTGAGGCTCTGACAACTTGTCTAGATCCAAGTTGTATGTGAAAGTTTACCTGGGGGAAGGAGTTAACTGGTCCCTTCACACCACACTATTGACCCATTAGTGTTGAAGGTACTATAAGCTAATCCTAAAACAAGTGAGATGGTCCAGGGTGGGAATCAACAACCCTTTTCTTTTTTTTTTTTTTTTTTATTTCTTTTTGGTGCTGTTGTTGAGGGAGGAGGTTGTTGTTGTTGTTGTTTGTTTGTACTTTTTTGAGACTGAGTCTCACCACATAGCTCATGGTGACCTCGAATGCAAGATCCCCGGAGTCTTAGCCCCTTAAATGCTAGGACTACAAACATCTGTCCAGCATGCCCCGCTTGATAATCATCTTAAAGGGACAGGTATCTGCCCCTGGCCAATGGAAGTTCTGCATTATACTAATATCAAGCCTTCTGCCCTCCTCTGACTTCCGGAGTACCTTTCTTCCCTCTTGCGTGAAGAGCCACAACTTTGGATCCTGGAGAACTCAGCTTCCCTTCCCCTCGGGGGAGGAGAAGACTTTGTTTTATAAAGCCTCAAATTACAAAGCAATATTACGGTAATTAAAATACTGGTTGACATTTACTGAGGGCTTACTAAGTCTCAAGCATGGCACACAGAATGTCTTATGACAATTAAATGAGCCCATCCCTCCCCAGCACTGTGGAGGACTGATGGCCATTCCCATCAGCGAGGAAATGGAGGCTCAATAGTATATGTCTCTGGGAAGAATAAGATTTCAGCCAGAAACTTGTGATTCCAGAGTTTGTGACCCTACTTAATGCTGTGTGTATTTGAATGTTAGAGCTGGCTGGGCCTCATGTAGGCTTCTACAAAACCTAGAGAAAGCAACGTCTCTGACTCCAAAGAAATCTGGATCTCTAAAACGAAGGGAATGGAAGAGATCATGGAAGGCAGAGACCTAGGCCCCATTGCCCCCAGAACCCAACACTCGAGAACCTTGATGGAGTAAAAGTGTGGGCCCCTGGGAAGTGAGCAGCATGTGTTGTCAAGATGGTATGAAGTTCCTATAGCCACAGAAAAGAATCCTGTAAAACACCCACACTGGGAAGAAACAGAATAGTAAGCACTTATTTCCCAGCCCTTGGGAAAAGATGCAAATAAGCTTGATGACACTTCATACCTAATAGACTAATGAGGTTGGAAGTTGGTGGAGTTTAATTTAACTAACTGAAATGTGAGTTTGCTCAGAGCCACAGGACAAATCCAAAACTACATAGGTGGAAACGGAGGGAAAAGATACTTTGATAAAAGATGATATCTGTGAGATGGCTGAAAACGCAGGGAAGTTAAATTTCTTGTTTGAAGGAGTTGGCCGCATAAGAGATGGTTTTCAAGGGTGAGAGGAAAGGCGTGAATGATTGAACCTCATCTCAATGATAACAGCATGGAGGAGTACTTACTCCTCCATGTACTTAACTCCAGGAACACAGACTCACTCTGTTCTGTTTCTATGCTAAACCCAGGGGACTGAGCAACAAATACTTGTGTTGCTTCCTCCTGAAAAGTTAGGGTGTGACTGTAAAACTTACTATGACTTAAAAAAAAGTTAGGGTGTGACTATAAAACCTACTAACTATGACTAAAAAAAGTTAGGGTGTGACTATGTTAACCTACTAATGTCAAAGTTAATGTGTTTGCTTCAAATTCTCATCTTTTGTCTAGTAATTTCTACTTGACACAATTCTCTTTAAGAACCTCTAAATCCTATTGTCTCTCAGGATGATTTCTTCCCTGACATCCCCATCTCAGATGCTAACTACTCAGAACCCCCTGAAGGTTCACCCTGCCCTAATAAGTCCAACTATCATATCTCTGGTCAACAGGTCTTTATAGACATATATGGAGTAGATGAAAGTCAAAGACACAAGGTGGATCACTGGAAATTAAAAGGTGCTTCTTCTGGATTTGGTAGTGATAGTGCTTAGTGATAGTGCTTGTCTGGATTTAAGGAAAAGTGAAAAAGATCTCCCTAAAATGGGAGGGACTCCAAGGGTGGGCTACAATGTTTTAAGTTTTCCCTGTAGGACAGTGGAGGAGAGTGATAGGGAGGAAAATAGGATGGTAAACCTTATGTGGAGGGTCCTTTCTGTGTTCCCACTGGACCAGTGAGCAGGCCCAGCCTTGAAATGCAAAACTACTCCCATGAGATCATGGATGTGCAACTGTATCATTGGTGCCAAGAACCATGCCTCCATCCAGATGAGTGTGGCCAAGATTAACAAGGTCACAGGCTGGCTTAATGGCCAGCTTCAAACCCATGCTATCTGCAGGACTGTTCTTAGGATAGGTGAGTCAGAACATCCTAGTCTCTGATTGGCTAAGGCTAATGGAATCGTCTCAAATAACTTATGACAAGAAAAGATTAGAAAATATTGGTCATAAATAAAAGTGAAAAAGTATAAAAAGTTATTTGAAGAGGAAAATGGGGGGATAAAATATAAGGTCAACACAGAAAGAGAAGGATTGGAAATTAACAGATTATTTGAAAAAGTTGTAAGAAATCATATTATTATCTATTTATCTAAAATTATACATAATACAGATAAGTCTATGTGTATACATATATGCTGGATAGCTTTATGTCAACTTGACACAAGCTACAGTCATCCAAAAGGAGGAAAACTCAACCCAAAAAAAAAAAAAAAAAAAAAACAAAAAAACGCCGTATTAAGATCAGGTTCTAGGCAAGCATGTAAGGCATTTTCCTAATTAGTGACTGATAGGGAAGGACCCGGTGTTGGTACTACTTTTTAATATATTTTATTTGAGTCCTATACCTCTACCTCTCTTCCACCAATCCTCCCCTCGCCCCCGCCAACACTAGGTAGGAGAGAAGAGGGTTAGAAGAGACAAGAGATGTAGACCTCTTTACACTAGTAACGGCTGGTTAGGGTCATTGGGCTCTTTGGAGCAATATCAATCTCAGTTGTCAGGATATCCAGCAGTCCAGCAACAGCAAACACAGGAGAGGATGAACCAGCAACAGCCTTCTTCCTCCTCTCTCTCTGTCTCTGCCTCTCTGTCTCTCTGTCTCTGTCTCTGTCTCTCTCCCTCAGCATCCCTTTCTCTCTTTGGGAGTCCTCAGAATTCCACTTACTGCAGCTGGCAAAGACCATGCCCCTCTGCAAGCCACACAAGGCAATTATCAGCTGTGCAGAAACTAAAAACTTCCACTACAGCCCAGCCCACTGTGGTTGGGCCATCCCTTGGCTGGTGTTCCTGGGTTCTATAAGAAAGCAGGCTGAGCAAGCCATGGAAGTAAGCAGTAAGAAACACCGCTCCATGACCTCTGCATGAGCTCCTGCCTCCAGGTTCCTGGCCTGTTTGAGTTCCTGTCCTGTCTTTTTTTGACAAAGAACAATAATGTGGAAGTGTAAGCCAAACAAACCTTTTCCTCCCCAACTTTCTTTTTGGTTATGATGTTTCATTAGAGCAATAGAATCTATAACTAAGACAATATATATAGTATTTATTTTCAATTTTATAAGATTAATAAATGTATTATAAATTATATATTATAATATTCTATTATATAAATATTATAATATTTTGATTATATATTATAATATAAATGATATATTATATAATTGTATAATATAAATTTATATTGTTATAAATTTTATAAATTATAAATTTACTAAAACTTGCAAATAAATAAAAGAATACTACACACTAAAATTAACAAGATCCAAAGTCTATACAACTCAGTTAAGTTCTATATAATATAATATATATAAACAGTTATAATATCCTTTGTAACAGACTCTGTGGGGCTTCACAGTAAATTACATATATAATTTAAAGGAAATGTTCTGGATAGCTAGGCCCTCCAAGAGCCATAGACTGTCTAACAAACTCCCAAGAAAGCAGAGATGCTCCCTTACAAATTGCTGGTCAGGGGAGTCTGAGAGCCTCCAAACATGATAGGTTATTGCTGTGAGTCCCTATTGCTGAAGACACCATGCGATTTGGTCACAGAGTCTGAAGGATCTGAGCTGGATCTGACCTGAAAGCCATCATGCAAGCTACCAAGGGAGGGAGGGAAACAGTAGTCCTACCCCACTGTGATGTCCATGAACCATAACAATGACCAGCATGGCAGGTCATTAGGATGTCCCTAAGGGTGCAGCAGCGGCAGACAAACCTTGGCAGCAACCAAAAGCTCTCTAATGGGACTTAAGACCTGATCAACAAGACGGAAATCATGTCTGATGCAGGAAACCTAGCCAACCAACCAGGGATAGTAAAGTCATGGCTCTTGGAGGAAAATGTACAACCATCACTTTACTAAACGAGCATAATCCATAACTATATTTTAAATGTCTATCCTCATATCCATGGTTAAATGTAGCTTTCACTTCCATCAAAGAAACTTCTTGAAACAGACAGAGATCATTACAGAAAATGACAACTGATCAAAATGCAGAAAACAAGTGATTGTATGGGGCCCAGCCACAACTGATCCATCTACAGCACGACTCCTGCACCCAAGGCTCAGAGAATATCCCAGAAGAGGAGGTGGGAATACTGTAAGAGCCAGAAGAAGGGGAAGTCTGCTGTGAGATTGCATCTTCTAGAACTGCAAGGAAAGCTGCGCTCATGAAGTCACACCAACATGGCAGCCTAAATAGGACCTTGACAAGGAGGATACCAACATGGGGGCCTAAATAAGACTTGGACAAGGAGGACACCAACAGGCATTCTAACACAGAAGGGCAAAACCAGGACATAACCATAGGAAAAGAACTACAGGCAACTAAAGAGTGCTACAAGTGAAAGAAGATAATGTTTCTCAGGGAAGAAACCCCTAATAGGTTATCCAGGACCAAGTGGTCAGCCCTGAAATCATTCACATACAAATAGAATTATATGGACTGAGGAGATTGTTTATATCTTCAGTAATATAATACTCACATACATACATGCATACATACATACATGTCATGAAGAGAGTGTAGAGGAAGGAAAAGGAAAGAGAAAATGATATAATTAATTTTTATTTAAAAAAAAATAAAAAATTAAGTTCCCCCTCTTGGCCAGGAGGGGTACAGCAATGGACAATTACATTTCATAACTCTTCATACAAATAGTTTTTTAAGTCAGGTGTTCTTACTGCTTTGATAAAACATAGGCTTTTTTAAAATATCAGTAATAATCACACAGTAGCTCATATAGCATTTCCCTCTTTCTGAATTTCTGAAGCAATACAATACTGGCCTAACAAAGAAACAGGACAAGGTACGACTCTCCCCTGTTACATGGACATAAGAATCACAGGATAGCAGAAATGTTTGCACATTTAATGGATGCAAAAGATGAGGATATGAAGCCATGATCCTGTATGTACCCCTCAAGGGCTGCTGTCAGGTTTTCTGGATAATGATTACATCTATGAATTACCCTACAGGGTTTGGGCTTGAGTTTCACTTCATCTTCTCCATAGCAGTCACCTTCCACTCCAAACTGTCTTTCAACAAGACACAGACAGAGAAGCCCTCCATCTTATAAAACATGCCTTGTTCATGAGCCCCAGCTAATTTTTAACCTTAAATCTTAGAGAGAAAATTATTTTTTCAAACCGGAAACCACAGTTTCTGCCACTTTCAGCCTTAGTTTACATATGAAGCATTTTGCTGTTCAAGTTCTGTAATCAGAGTTGAACATTTTGAAGATGGATGTAAGAACTAAGAGGGGAAGGGATGAGAGTGTTCAGAGAGGCCTTAACAGACAACATGAAAGCACGTTTTTGCTCAAAGGACAAGCATGCATGCCAAAAGCTTCTGGGCACGTATATGGACAGACATGGTTCGAGGCTCGGTTGTTAAACACTTGGAAAGCATTCATGAGGCCATCTTTCAATCCACAGCACCATGAGAGTGTAGAGGAGAGGACCAGAGATAAGGGAGCTGGGGAGAAGGGATAAGTAAGGATGTGAGAGGGGGCCAGAAGAACGTTAAAAACTGGGGGAAAGGCCACCAAGTCAAGTCATTCTACATTTCAGAATGTAACCCCAGAATTTAGAAAATTTTATCACAAGGATGTGGTTTTGTTTTTTGTTTTTTGTTTTTTTAATTCAGCCCTGGACAGGGTGCAGGCTAGCGGGAGTACTGCAAACTGGTCAGTAGATACTCACCCACTCGACAATATCTGAGCCTCAACAGATCAGGCACACTAGGCTCTGGGACAGAGTCCGTGAAGACTGATGGCCTGATCAAGAAAACAGCCAATCTAGGGTTCTGGGCTGAGTAAGCATGGCTAAGCAAATAAACAAGAATAAGATCAAGTCCAAACTGAAATCACACTTGAATGGTAGACTTTTTATCTCTCTTAAAACTTGTCTGTAATTGATAATAAGATGTAAATGAGAAAGTATTCAATGATGATAAATACCTGTTACATGTCCTTAAGAAGAAAAAATATAATGATTTAGATAGTGTTGCTCTCAACCAATAAATATATCAATGAAGAGCCACAAAAGAGAAAAGCATACTTTAAAAGTCAGAATATTTGGTGGAATTTTCTTTTTTTGATTTTTTAAAGTTTATTTTTTTTATTACTTACAGTTTATTCACTTTGTATCTCAGCTGTAGCCCCCTCACTCGTCCCCTCCCAATCCCACTTTCCCTCCCTCTTCCCCTCCCATGTCCCTCACTCAGTCCACTGAGAGGGGAGGTTCTCCTCCACTTCCATCTGATCCTAGTCTATCAGTTCTCATCAGAAATGGCTGCATTTTCTTTCTTTGTGCACCCCCCTTAGGGGGAGGTGATCAAAGAGTAGGTCACTGAGTTCATGTCAGAGACAGTCTCTGTTCCCATTACTAGGGAGCCCACTTGGACACTGAGCTGCTACGGGCTATATCTGTGCTGGGGTTCTAGGTTATCTCCATGAATAGTCCTTGGTTAGAGTATCAGTCGCAGAAAAGACCTGGGCCCAGATTTTTTTTTCTCTCCTTGTGAAGCTCCTGTTCCCTCCAGATCTTTCTATCTCTCCCTTCTTTCATAAGGTTCCCTGCACTCTGCCCAAAGTTTGGCTATGAGTCTCAGACTCTGCTTTAATACACTGAATAGAGTCATTCAGAGGCCTTTTGTGGGTAGACTCCTGTCCTGTTCCCTCTTTTCTCCCTCTTCCAATGTCCATCCCATTTGCCTTTCTGGATGGAGATTGAGAATCATACTCAGGGTCCTCTTACTTGATTAGCTTCTTTAAGTATACAGATTTTTGTATGATTCTCCTATATTATGTCTAATATCCACTTATAAGTGAGTATATACCATGTGTGTCTTTCTGCTTCTGAGACCTCACCCAAGATGATCTTTTCTAGTTCCCACCATTTGCCTGCAAATTTCATGGTTTCCTTGTTTTTAATTACTGAGTAGTATTCCATTGTGTAAATGTACCACAAATTCTGTATCCATTCCTCAGTTGAGGGATATTTGGGTTGTTTCCAGTTTCTGGCTATTATGAATAAAGCTGCTACGAATACGGTTGAACAAATGTCCTTGTTGTATACTTGAGCATCTTTTGGATATATGCCTAGGAGTGGTATAGCTGGATCTTGAGGAAGCACTATTCCTAATTGTCTAAGAAAGCACCAGATTGATTTCTGAAATGATTGTACAAGTTTACATTCTCACCAGCAATGGAGGAGGGTTCCTCTTTCTCTACAACCTCTCCAGCATGTGTTGTCACTTGCATTTTTTTTTTATCATAGCCATTCTGATGGGTGTAAGATGAAATCTCAAGGTTGTTTTGATTTGCGTTTCCCTGATGATTAAGGATGTTGAGCATTTCTTTAAGTGTTTCTGTGCCATTCATTATTCCTTTATTGAGAATTCTATGTTTAGCTATGTACCCCATTTAGTGATTCTGGGTTTCTTGTTATTTCATATGAAGTTGAGAATTTTTCTTTCAAGGTCTGTAAAGAATTGTGTTGGTAATTTGATGGGAATTGCATTGAATCTGTAGACTGCCTTTGGTGAAATGGCCATTTTTACTATGTTAAACCTGCCAAGCCATGAGCATGGGAAGTCTTTCCATATTCTGATATCTTCTTCCAATTCTTTCTTCAGAGACTGGAATTTTTTTCATACAAGTCTTTGATTTACTTGGTTAGAGTCACAACAAGGAACTTTAAGAGTCTGTGGCTATTGTGAAGGGTGTTGTTTCCCTACTTTCTTTCTCGGCCCTTTTGTCTTTTGTATACAGGAGGGCTACTGATTTTGAGTTAATTTTCTATCCATCGACTTTGCTTAAGATGTTTATTAGCTGTAGGAGTTCCCTGGTAGAATTTTGGGGGTCACTCATATATACTATCGTATCAACTGCAAATAGTGATACTTTGACTTCTTCCTTTCCAAACTGAATGCCCTGATCTCCTTTAATTGTCTTAATGTTCTAGCAAGGACTTCAAGAACTATGTTGAAAAGATAAGGAGAGAGTGGGCAGCCTTGCCTTGTTCCTGATTTCAGTGGGATTGACTTAAGTTCTCTCCGTTTAGTTTGATGTTGGCTATATGCTTGTTCTATATTGCCTTTGCTAGGTTTAGGTAAGTGCCTTGTATCCCTGATCTCTCCAGGACTTTAAACATAAACAAATGTTGGATTTTATCAAACCTTTTTTCAGCATCTAAGGAGATTATCATATGGTCTTTTTCTTTCAGTTTGTTTATATGGTGGATTACGTTGATGGATTTCCATATATTGAACCATCCCTGCATATCTGGGATGAAGCCTACTTGTTCATCGTGGATGATATCTTTGATATGTTCTTCGATTCAGTTTGCAAGTATTTTATTGAGTATTTTTGCATCAATGTTCATAAGGGAAATTGACCTGAAGCTCTCTTTCTTTGTTGGGTCTTTGTGAAGTTTAGGTATCAAGGTGACTATGGCTTTGTAGAATGAGTTTGGCAATGTTCCTTCTGTTTATATTTTGTGGAATCATTTGAAGAGTATTGGTGTTAACTCTCCTTTGAAGGTCTGGTAGATTTCTGCGCTGAAACCATCTGGCTCTGGGCTTTTTTTTTTTTTTTTTTTTTTGGATAGGAGATTTTTGATGACAGCTTCTATTTCATTGGGGGATATAGGACTATTTAATTGATTTACTTGCTCTTGATTCAGCTTTGGTAAGTGGAATTCATCAAGAAAATTGTCCATTTCATTTAGATTTTCAAATTTTGTGGTATATAAGCTTTTGAAATAAGACGTAATGATTGTTTGGATTTCCTCAGTTTCTGATTTTGTTAATTTGGATAGTGTCTCTCAGCCTTTTAGTTAGTTTGGCTAAGGGTTTGTCTATCTTGTTGATTTTCTCAAAGAACCAGCTCTTGGTTTCATTGATTCTTTGAATTGTTTTATTTGTTTCTAATTTATTGATTTCAGCCATGAGTTTGATTATTTCCAGCCATCTCCTCCTCTTGGGACTGTCTGTTTCTTTTTTTCTAGGGCTTTCAGGTGAGCCATTGAGTTACTTTTATGAGATGTTTCGAATTTCTTCTTGAAGGCACTTAGTGCTATGAACTTTCCTCTTACCACTACTTTCATTGTGTCCTATAAGTTTGGGTATGTTGTGCCTTCATTTTCATTTAATTCTAGGAAGTCTTTAATTTCCTTCTTTGTTTCTTCCCTGACCCAGCTGTCATTGGGTAGCAAGTTGTTTTGTTTCCAGGTTAATATAAGCTTTTTGCCATTTCTGTTGTTGTTATGGTCCAGCTTTAGTCCATGATGGTCAGGTAGGATACAAGGGATTATTTCACTCTTCTTGTATCTGTTGAGCCTGGCTTTGTGACCAACTATATGGTCTGTTTTGGAGAAGGTTTACTGTGGTGCTGAGAAGATAAATTCTTTTGCGTTTGGGGGAAAGGTTCTGTAGATGTCTGTTAGGTCCATTTGATTCATGACCTCTGTTAGAGTCATTGTTTCTTTGTTTAATTTCTGTTTCGTTTACCTATCCTTTGTTGAAAGTGGGGTGTTGAAATCTCCCACCAATAACGTGTGGGGATCTATGTGTGGTTTAAGTTTTATTAATGTTTCTTTTACAAATGTGGGTGCCCTTGTATTTGGGGCATAGATGTTCAGAATTGTGATGTCTTCTTGGTGGAAGTTTCCTTTGATGAGTATGAACTAACTTTCCCCATCTCTTTTGATCAATTTTGGTTGTAAATCTATTTTATTAGATATTGGAATGGCTACTCCTGTTTGCTTCATGGGTCCATTTGCTGGGAAAACCATCTTCTAGCCCTTTACTCTCAGGTAATGTCTATCTTTGTGACATAGGTATGTTTCTTGTATACAACAGATTTTTGGGTCTTGTTTATGCATCCATTCTGTTAGTTTGGGTCTTTTTATTGCAGAGTTAAGTCCATTGATGTTGAGAGAGATTAATGACCAGTAGCTGTTAGATCCTGTGATTTTGCTGTTGGTTGTGGTAGTATGTTTGTGTGCTTGGCTACTTTTAGTTTTACTGTAGTGAAGTTATTTATTTCCTGTGCTTGTTTTCCTGACTGTAGCTAGCTTTCCTGGCCTGTATTTTTCTTTGTAGTATCTTCTGTAACTCTGGATTTGTGGGTAGGTATTGTTTAAATTTGTCTTTGTCACTGAATACCTGTTTTCTCCATCTGTGATGACTGAGAGTTTTGCTGGGTATAGTAGCTTCTGTGTTCTCTTAGGGTCTGCATGATATCTTTCTGGCTTTCATAGTCTCTGTTGAGAAGTCAGGTGAGATTCTGATGGGTTTGTCATTATGTTACCTGGCCTTTTTCCCTTTCAGCTTTTAGTATTTTTTTCTTTGTTCTGTATACTTACTGTTTTGATTATTATGTGACAGGAGGATTTTCTTTTCTGGTCTAATTTATTAGGTGTTCGGTAGGCCTCTTGTATGCTTATAGGCTTCTCCTTTAAGCTGGGAAAATTTTCTTCTATGATTTTGTTGAAAATATTTTCTGGGCCTTAGAGAAGGGTATCTTCTTTTTCCTCTATTCCTATTATTCTTAGGTTTTGTCTTTTCATGTTGTCTTGGATCGCTTGGACAGTTTGTGTCAGGAATTTTTTAGATTTAACATTTTCTTTGATGGACACATCCATTTCTTCCGTTGTATCTTCCACACCTGAGATTTTTTTCTTCCATCTCTTGTAGTCTGTTGGTTATGCTTACCTCAGTAGTTCTTGTTTTCTTCCCTAAGTTCTTCCCCTCCATGATTTCCTCCATTTGTGTTTTCTTTAATTTTTCCAACTCTATCTTCAGATCTTGAATCATTTTGTTGATTTCCTTCACCTGAATTTTCCTGTTTTTCCTTCAATTACTTCACCTGTTTGTTTGAACATTCATCTTTTTCTTTTATTTCTTTCCGTGACTTAATTATTTTCTCTCTGAAGGCCACAAACTGTTTGGCTGCATCGTCCTGTATTTCTTTAAGGATGGCAATAATCTATTTGACTTTATCTTCCTCTAATTCTTTACACATTTTATTTTTTTCCTCCACTAATCTCTTTGTAAGCATAGATGTAAGGTCATCTTCTTGAATTTCACTTAGATAGGGTGTCCAGGGCTGCTTGCCCCTGGATAACTGGGTTCTGGAGATGCCATGTTGCTTTGGCTATTTTTGGTTGTGCTTTTATACTGGCCTGTACCCATCTAGCTGTTTTGGGTGTTGGCTACTAGTTTCTGGTATATCCTGGAATCCTGGGGTGGGGAGAATCCGCTTGGCAGGAAGATGGTTGTTCCTGAAAGAGGCCTCCTCAGCTTTTTGGTTATAGTCAACTAATGGTGGTGTCTCTCAGGAATTGCCACAGCTCACCTCAGGCATGTGGACCTGTGTGGCAACTGTGGTAGTCAGGGGGACTCTTCCCCTCACCCAGAGAAGTCCTGGAGACAGCTGCCCTGCTGCTGGGTTTCTTGCTCTGAATTTAGTGGGCTGCTGCTGCTCTTACACTGTGTTTGCTGGGCACAGTCCTCTTGAAGAAACAGGGAGCCCCGCAGGTTGGTCAGTTTAGCGAGGGTGACAGGCTGCCCCTTGGAGCAGTATTGGGGGCTGGTCCAGTGGATCCCAGGCTTCTGTAGATGTGAGGCGGGAGTTCTGTGCCCCAGTTCCCAAGAGGTAATCAGTGGGAGGTGAGTGCAGCACTCATGCGTGCAACCAGAGCCTAGAGTCTGGAGCCTGCAGGAGCCCAGAAACTTTTCTGGAGCTGGGAGTCCTGAGGTCAGACCTGATGTTTCCCCAACCATGGCGTTTCTTCCTGACAGGGAGACTCAGTCTGTGGTGTTTGGGGTCCACAGTTCAGTCTGGGATGGTGAGTAGAGCAAGAAGGTGCAGGTGAGTAGCTCTGCCCTGACGACTGGGGGCCTGCAGGAACCCAGGAACTTATCCTGAAACCTTTTGGGGGTGTAGGGTTGGCTGTGTGCCCTGAGGTTGGACCTACTGTTTCCCTCATGGTGGAGTCTCCTCCTGACAAAGACACCCAGTCTCTGTTGCCCTGGGGCCCCACAGATTTTCTGGGACCAAGAGTCAGGTGTGCAGGCAGGTCTCTGAGCTGGCAATTGAGCACCCGCTGGACCCCGGGTCTTTGTCCAGAGGCTGTCTGGTGCCCTGAGGTCGGTCCAGATTGCTTCCTTCACTATGGGGTTTTCTCTCAACTGGAAATTGCAGTCTCTGGTGTTGTGCTGCCCACAGTTCAGCCAAGGAAGGTGATCAGGACACGCAGGCGTGTGGCTCTGGGCTGGTGACCGAGCGCCTGCCGGGACCCAGGAACTCCTCCTGGGTTTTAGTTGGGTGGCCTGAACCTGGTTGTGTCCCACATTGTGGGGTTTCCTCTCACCTGGGAAACACAATCACTGGTGTTTTGACGCCCAGAGTTCGGTCTCTTGGTCACTGTGCAGTCACTGCTGTCCTCTCGTCAGACAGTGTCCTCTCGGTGCCTCCATCTTGACTCTCCCTGCTATAAATTTCTTTAGAACTATAAATTATTTGTTTTAACATTCAGCCAAGTGGCTGAATGCAAAATTAATTAAAAAAAATCAGTAACCCACCTTTATATAAAAGATAAACCGGCTTAGAAAGAAATTAGGGAAACAACACCCTTCACAATAATGAAAAACAATATAAAATATCTTGGTATAGCTTGAACCAAGCAAGCAAAAGACCTGTATGACAAGAACTTCAACTCTTTGAAGAAAGTACTTGGAGAAGATATCAGAAGATGGAAAGATCTCGCATGCTCATGGATCAGTAGTGTTAACATAGTAAAAATGGGCATCTTACCATAAGCAAGCTACAGATTCAATGCAATTCCCATTAAAATTCTAACACGATTCTTTACAGGCCTTGAACAAACAATTCTTAACTTCATATGGAAAAACAAAAAAACCCAGAATAGCCCGAACAACCCTGTACAATAAGAGAAATTCTGATTCTGGCATCATCATCCCTGATTCAAAGCTGTACTACAGAGCAATAGAAATAAAATCCACATGGTACTGCCATAAAAACAAACACGTTGAATTGAGTCAAAGAACCAGAAGTAAATCCGCAGATCTATGGACCCTTGATTTTTTACAAAGAAGCTAAAAGTACACAATTTAAAAGAATAAATCATCTTCAATAGCCCTACAGAATAGGAAAAGATTTTCACAGCTCCACATCTGACAGAGGGCCAATATCCAAAATATATAAAGAACTCAAGAAAATAGATATGAACAAACCAAATAACCCAATTAATAATAGGGTACAGATCTAAACAGAGAATTCATGATAGAGTAATCTCTAATGACTGGGAAGCACTTAAAGAAATGCTCAACATCCTTAGTTATGGGAAAAATGCAAATCAAAACAACCCTGAGATTCCATCTTTTTCCATCAGAAGGGCTAAGATCAAAAATTCAAGGGACAGCTCATCCTGACCAGTTGAACGAGAGGAACACTCCTCCATTGCTGGTGTACAATCACTTTGGAAATCAATTTGGTGGTGTCTCAGAAAATTGGGAATAGATCCACCTCAAGATCCAGCTATACCACTCCTGGGCATATATCCAAAAGATGCTCCACCACACAACAAGGACACTTGGTCAGCTATATTCATAGAAAATTTATTCATAATATCCAGAAACTAGAAACAACCTAGATTTCCCTCAACAAAGAATGGATAAAGAAAACGTGGTACATTTACATAATGGAGTATCACTCAGCCATTAAAAACAATGACATCATAAAATTTGCAGGCAAATGGATGGAACTGAAAAATACCATTCTGAGTGACGTAACCAGACCCAGAAAGACAAACATGATATGTACTTATTTATCAATGGATATCAGCAATGCTACAAACTACAGACCCAAGGAAGCCAATTATACGGAGGGCACAAGGGGGGAACACTTGAATCTCACTGAAAAGGGGAAATAAAACTTAGATATGGGCAGGGGGATGAAAGGAAGGGACTGAGTGTCGGAGGGGGTGGGGATGAATTTGGGGGAGGAAGGCAGGAGAGTACTGAGAGAGACAACTGGATTGGAGTAGGTAGAAACCTGGGACAATGGAAACCCCAGGAAACTATGCAGGTGGCCCTGGCAAAGACTCCTATCAGTGAGGGATATGGAACTTGAACCAGCATCTCCTGTAACCAGCCCAAGACTTCCAATGGAGAAATGGGGACGCCAAGCTAGCTACAAAACCTTAGGTACACAATTTGTCCTGCCTACAAGATGTGCAGAGGATAAATAAATAAATAGATAAATAGATAAATAAATAAATAAATGAATGAATAAATAAATAAATGTTCTTTTACAGTTCACAATCTCAGGGTTCTCAGTGGGTTCAAATATCTTGCAGCAAATGGATGAAACTAAAAAATACCATTCTGTGGGAAGTAACCCAGACCCAGAAAGAAAAACATCATATGTACTTACTTATAAGTGAATATTAGCCATGCTACAAACATTATCCGGAACACATGCCAAGCTAGCTCTGGGAAGAAGACAGAAGCTGCCTCTACAACACACAGAAGTCAAGAAACACTAAGAAACCTGTTCTGGGCAGCCCTCACCTAAACATCAAAACTTATGAAATCACACACATCTGCACTGGTTCTTAAGCACCCCCTTGTTAATTTTATTCAACAGTTCTTGAATGCACAGAATTTGTAACGGCATGCTGTGTATTTATGTTCTATCAAAGGAGACTGTTCTTCAAAACATAAACAGACACAGACACTAACAGCTGTAATCATCACTGCTTTTCCATGCTTGCTATGACCCTGGGTTAGCTATCACACATACATTACTTCATTGAATTCTGAATCTCATGGAGTAGGTTCCATTATTCCTATACTTAGAAATGAGAAAAAGTGAAGAGAGAGATGGAAGGAGCTCACCCAAGATCATAGTACAAGACAGAAGAGGACTTCACAGCCAGGTACAAGTAATTACGGCCTCTCCCCTTTTCTTGGACCACTGGGACATTTTCAAGTCACAATAATAGCTATTTTTCTCCAAGAACAAGGGTACACAAAATGGAAGTTTTAATAACCTCTGTGAATCCTTTTAGCTAGCATCTCTTTTTATTTTTTTTTTCAAGAAAGTAAGGCTTAGAGAAAGGAACGATTTTTAAAAATAATCTCTCTTTCAGGGTGGTAAAAAAAATGTTGTATATTATTTTATTTATCGTGAACCTTATACTTAAAAAAATGCTATGCCATATTTGACTTTACCAATAGTCTCAAGAGATACCATAAGGAAAACTGTGCAGGCAGAAAAACATTCCTTTTGATGAATTTACTACCATTTAAGATTCTGAAAAAGGAATAAGCATGCAGTTTTACTTTCTGGGCATCACAGTGTTTCTCAAAACCCGTTCACTGCTTGTTCTGTGTATAGTCACTATATCAACAGCTTGCAAGGGATTGAGAAAGGGGCTCTACTGTTGAGAAGCTCAGGTGAAAGAGTCATGAATAGGAGCAGGTTAGTGTGAAGCACATACATACACACTCAGGGGCATGTGATTCTGTTCATATGTGCTTGAATGCTATGCTGGGAGGATGAGTTCGAGTAAGATGTCACATTCCTATTCAAAGTCTTTAGAATAGAGTAACTTACTCATCAAGACCTATAAAATCTGAGGCCCACAGCTTCAGCTTAAGAGATGATGTTCACCTCGGGGAGGTAGGGGCATGGATAAAAGAAGATCATAATTTGTGGTATCACATGACTCATACTTTCAGAAATACAAGTGTAGATAAGGTGACTCAAGCATATATCTAGGGTGGACTAAGTCTGAATTTGAATTGCAGCCTCTCTGTTGATATACGTTATCCTTTGACAAGCACGCCGTTATCTCTAGTCTTCAGTTTCTCCATGTGAAATGGGGACATAGCAAGATTATTTCTCTATGTTATAAGGAGTTTTAAAAAGAATTTTATAAAATATGTTTAGCTTGCTGTGATAACGAAGTCCCCACAAATTCTGTAAAAAGCGTCTCAAAATATGAGAACATCAGGAGAATCTATTGCCCATTTTGGCCTTAGTTAGCACAATAATTATATCTGGTCCCCCTGGATCCATTCATGTAGCAGTAAGTAAGTAAGTAAATAAATAAATAAATAAATAATTCCGAAGCACAAAAGACAAATTAATTTCTTGTAAAAGTAATCCATACTAAACTATAATCCTTGACTGTACATTAGTTGGATTTTCAGTTTCTAACGCATACAGAAATTTCCCACAACTATTGTATTTCATTGGGGTAGAATATAATTTGATATTGAAATCATGTTTTTTTAGGGGATTTACTTATGTTATGGTTATATAAAATGCTAACATTGCACAAAAGTTGGTGGGGGGTGTACATGAATATCCTGAATTATTTTTTATGTAAACCTGATCTTACTTCCCCAAACAGTTCTTAAAACCAAAATAGAAAATAGAAACGATAAATCCAGATATAATGATTAACATCTGTGTTCCAGCCCTCAAAAAGTGAATGCAGAAGGACCAGCCTGGACAACATAATGACTCCCAAGAGAATAATGCAAATCAAAGTTTCAAGAGATTATCACTACACACCTCAGTATCAAGACTAGACTAGAAAAACAGAATCTACCAAGATTGTGAGTAGCTGACC
>NW_026585742.1:3341070-3355642 GCF_907164565.1 Psammomys obesus
GACTAGACTAGAAAAACAGAATCTACCAAGATTGTGAGTAGCTGACCACTACTGATGGGTATGTAATTTAATAATATCTCCTTGTATTAAAACTTAAGAGTAGCAATGGCAATGACAGGAATTCTTACCAGCAAAAATTCTACAGTAAGTGTACACGCATGTTAAGAAAAAGGCAAGGCCAAGAATCATCAGTGTCTTTTCATGATAAGCCCAAAGTGGAAAATCCCCAATGTCCACAGGGTAAATAGTTTGTGACCAGGAATACAGCATACTTACACGTATTAACAGAAAAAGAAACCACTGTAACAAAAATATGATTGGATCTCATAGGTACAAAGTTAAAAGAAAAAATCCAGATAGAAACAAGTAAGCACTTCATGCTTCTATTTATGTGAATTTCAAAAGTAGATGAGATAATCAGTGCTAGAGCAGTTACCTGGCAGGAGGATCAAAACTGGAAGAGGCAAGTGGTGTAGGTGCTATTCTGTGTCTCTGACTCACTTGGCAACGCAGCCTGACCGTTTTATCAAAATCTCTTGAGTAAAGACCTTCAGATGTATCCCATAAAATGCACTGTAAATTAACTTTAAAAAAAAAAACAGGATTTGGGTGGTAGACAGTCAGTAAAGCAATTATTGTGCCAATATGATAGCCTGATTTTGATCTCCATAGTCCACCTTTTAAAAAGCTGGGGATGGTGGCACATGCCCCTAACAGCAGCCGGAACCATGAACAGGGTGCCTTCAAAGACATTTCCCTAGTGCACTACTTCCTCCAGCTAGGCCCTACCTCCTCCAGCTTCCATTGCCACCCCAAATAACACCAGCAGGGAAGCAAGCATCTGTACAAGAGCATGGGGGTCGAGAATGGGGCACAGACATTTCATATTTAAACCACAGCCCCTGTCAAGATTTGGAAACTTAACTGTTGTGATGTAGTGTCTCCCAGACGTGATAGGGCCCTTTCACTCAAAGGTTGCCTGCACAAGATCTGAACAAGACAAAGCCAATCAACGTTCCAACATGAGAATGGATTCATGAGGTCCCACCCCTGCCCTAGCTAAAGATCTATTGGTAGTAAATGGCTGTTAGAGGTTAGGGATCACATTTTTTAAGGGATGTGACCCCTTGATAGGCTGACCATGCTTCAGTAGATGGCAATACAGCCGTAGCCATATTGGCATCACTAATTGAATTCAGTAAGTTACTGGGGGAGGGGAGCAAGGAGAGAGCTAACAGGAAGTTGGGAGGGCTAAATGGGGCTCTAGGAGGAGAAGGAATGAAAGATAAGATACAATTAAAAAAAACTTTTATGTAGGTATAAAAATCTTAAACAATAAATATATTTTAAAAGGAAACTTTATAAACTTATGTTGGTGTATTAATAGCCAAACTTCAGGCTTGATTTGGATTTCTCTAGCTTGCCTCTTATTGTGTCCTTTTTCTCTTCCTTAATCCCAACTAGGGTGTCGCATCATAATTCAGTCATTATTTCTCATTAGTCATCTTTGGTTCACTATTTCTCAGCCTTTTCTTGGTTTTCATGACAATTTTAAGAATTGTCAGGCAGGTATTTTGTAGAATTCCCCTCAATTTGAAGCTTCTGGGGTTGCATGATTAGGTAGGAATTAAAGCTGTTTTAAATGAACCCTCTTGGCAGAGATCCCTTCCTTCCGTATTCTCTCAGGGTTATGCAGTGCCCATGTGACTCATAACTAGCTGTTCTCTTTGAGTCCTTGGTTGTATTACCAGGCTTCGGTTCTTCTATAGAGTTATTACCTTTCATTTCCCATTCTGTTTCCTGAGGGTGAGTCAGCTCAAGCAGATATAACAGGACATCTTTGCTTTGGAGTTTGTACTTTATGAATCTGGATGTAACTCTTACATTGTATGGTACATATGTGTCACTTACCTTCTGTGGTCAGAAGATTTTTCCTGTGTGATTTTGATCATTTCATGTTTTCAACACTCTCTTTATGACCCAGGACACAGCTTATTTAGACAAATGTTCTTTGTGAGACTGAAAAAGAATGCGTACATTTTTGTATTGCTTGGAAGAAGCATAATGCATGTACACATACAGACACACACACACCACACACAGTGTTTGCCCCATTTGGGTTTTGTAGAATTTCATGAACATGCACTTGGACAGACCTCTTTGGTTTGAAAGTTTGTTTTGCCAATGTCTCTTTAAACGTTTCCTTTCTTTCCCCTAGCCGCTACTCCAGCAACTTCAATTAGACATACAGACAGAACTTTACAGGGTTCAATCTGCACCCTTTGCTCTCTCTGTCTTTCCCATCCTATTTCCTCTCTGCCCCTTACCTCCTTTCAGCTTCCTGTTGTCACGCACACAGCCTCAGCTCAGCTCTTGACTTTTTAATCCTTTATTAGTCTGAATTTTTCACTTTTTATGTATCTGTAGATTCTAATTTTCTAGTGACAGTCTTTGTTTTCAATCTACATTCTTTAATATATTAAATATATTTGGTTTAAAGTTGTGATTCCATTATCCTCTAAAATCTAATTCATGTGCTTGCTTCAGCAGCACATATACTAAAAAACTGGAGCAATGTGGAGAAGAGCAGCATGGCCTCTCAAAAAGACATATACAAATTCATCAAGCATTCCATACTTGGAGGACAGAAAAGCTTAAACAGGGAGAGGAGCAGTAGTATGTGGGATGCCAGAGGCAGAGGGGAGATCTAAGCCAAAAAAAGGATGTGTGGCAATCCCTACAGATTTAATCCACATATCACAACCCAATTAGAAATAATAATTACAGGGACAATAGAATGCATGTAAAATGGAAGAAGAGATTACCTGGAGTTAAAGGATTAAGCAAGGGTGGGGCAGGGGATGAGTGAGAGAAAAAGGTCATAGATGACTTACCCAAAACTAAAAATGTATGAAGATTTATGGCTACCCATCAGTTAGTAAACTAATTTCAAAAATATATAATAAAAAAGAAAGTAAAAAGAGTTCAAATATAATTATCCTGCATGGGTACAGAAAAACAGCATACACTTTAACTCTAAGACATAGATATATAACTCTCCAACCAAAAGGGAAGTTTCTCCCTGCTGGGTAGTTTTCTAGTTCCAGAAAGTGCTCGAGAGAGAGAAAGAGGAAAAAAAAATCAGTGGTCTGAGGATCCAGCTCTGAGGCCTGCATGCTGCAATACCTACCTGCTACACAAATATGCCCACTGGTATTAGTGGCACAACTGTCATGGGATCAATAAACACTTTCCATTTGGATTTGAGGCCTGTTCCACAGGAGGAATTTTTATGCCTGGTACAGTAATTCTGGTCAAAAGCCTATGGTTGGGGACATCATAGGCCCTAGGGTAGAAACTGCTATTGTTATTTTGCTAGATGCTCAAATATTTGTGTTTATTCCCATAGACCGGAATATACTGGTAGACCCAAGCTGCTCTCAACCTTGGTCAGACAATTTTCCTGTGGCTGTGGACAGAAGTCAGCAGAGAGATGCATAACAGGTCAAAGAGCTGAAAATAAGAACTGGGTGCTGAGTAGACATCTTTATGAACCCCTCACCCGGACAAAGGCTCCAGGAACATCAAAGAAGAAGCGTGGAAAAAAATGTAAGAGCCAAAATCAGATGGGGAAGAGTGTCGTGAAATGCCGGCTTCCGAACATGATGGGGCATCACTCTCACAGCAGCTATAGTTGCTTGCATAAGACCTACATAAGACTAGGCCAGTCAAAACGCCAGCATAGATGTGCAGACAATCTCCGACCCCATTCCTTATTGAGAAACTTCTGGCTTTTGATAGTTTCTAGGGGAAAGAGAATTCTTTTTTGAAGATGTGGCCATAGAGGCTATGGGTAACACTAAATAGGCTTAGTGGGTTACTAAAAATTAGAAAGAGAGAGTGGAGTCGGGAGGTGATGTATTAACTGGACATGAAGGGAGCTGAAGGAAGAAAATGGTGGCTACAGATGATAATATTTTGTTGCATACATGTATGTAATTTTCAAAAATAAAGAAAAAATTAAAAGTCTAACCCACATTGATGAATTTTCCCTTTTTGTTTCTACCCTTAGCCCCTGCCTCCTGACATAGTTGGAAATTCTAAATTGGACTTTGACATTATGAATAAATGATTGCACAGTCTGGAATTTACTACATTTCTCCAAAGATGTTGTTTTTCTTCTTTCTTTCTTTGGGGGAAGGGATTCGAGGATGAGTTTCTCTGTGGTTTCTTTGGCTGTCCTGGAATCACTTTGTCGACCAGTCTGGCCTCGAACTCATAGAGATCCTCATGCCTCTGCCTCTCCGAGTGCTGGGATTACAGGTGAGCAACACCATGGCCGACTGATGTTATTTTCTTCTGCTTAACAGATGGTAAATTCTGATCCACTCATAAGCTGAAATAACTGAAGGAGATCTTAAGACCCTGTAAAGAGGGAACTCTCCTTATCACCAGCGATAGAGCTGCAGAAGGCTCATTCAAAAGGCTGGGAAATGGCATGACAGTGATGTGCACTTTTGATCCCAGCACTCATCAGGTGGAAGCAGAAGGACCATCACAAGTTTGAGGCAAGCCTGGGCTACATAACAAGACTCTAGGGAGAAGAAAAGCCTGGGAAATTTTCGGTGCCTTTTGGCAGGCTCTAAATGAGAGTGTTTGTCTACACCACCCCATGAGGCTTCTAAAAGCACCTAAATGCTTTGTGTGCCCTTTGAGTAACTAGGGTTTGTTTCTCTATGACCCTTCTCTCATTGCCTGGCCTCAGTGGTTTTCTAAAACCTTAGCACAAGCCTTCTTAACTCTTGCCCATTGTAAGTCTTGTACTTTGCATGCACGCAAAGCCAGTACCACGTGAGTGCTACTGACTAGCTCTGCTGCCTGCTCGAGATATAGCCTGTCAACTTGGGATCACAGCTGCAGTGGCTTCTCTGTGCCTTCCTGCATTAGCCTGGCAAAACACTTTGATAGGCAATAACTTTTCAGCTGGGTACCCTGAAATCTATCTTTTCACTCTTCCTTTCAAGTGAATCTGTACTGTTAACCATGTAGCAATCGGTGGATAGCATTCTCACCTGCCCCTTGTCCCACTTCTCTCATTTGTCTCACCTGCCTGTCTTACTTTTCCCTTGGCAAAGTCCACAGCTTCTCTTTAATATCAGTAATCTTCTTAGAAGTGACAGATGCTTTGCCAAAACAGCCTTGCTCACAACTTCAAATGCGATCATGATCCTTTCTTCATCAAACTGCAAATGTTTCCCATCATTCAGCTGTTCCTCACCGTAAATACGACTGAAAGCAATGAGCAACAACCATGCCAAAGCCTGAATGCTACAGTTTTGAAATTCCCTTTGGCAAACCACTTAATCCATGACTTTTTAGTTCAGCCTCACTCAAATTTTTAGGACATAGCCAGATTCTTTGCCTAAATATAATACATTGGCCCTAAGCTCTTACATATTTCTCGTGCAAACCAGTTCAAAAGACATAAGAACCCCATTGTTGGGTTTCTTGTAGCAACAGTAGTGAGTTCACTTCTTTGTACAAGTTTTCTATACTATCTATTTACCCCATAATTGTGACCAAATACTTTGCGGAAGCGACACAAGGTAGTAAGAATTTATTTTGGCTCACAGTTTGAGGAGACATAGTACATTACTGTTGAGAAGGCATCGTGGGAGGCCACACTATTGAAGCAGAAGTGTGAAGATGGAGATCCTCACATGTCAATAAACACAGGATAAACTGGAACTATGGAAACATGCCTCAAGGTCTTGCTTACTCTGGTTAGACCTCCAGCTTCCCAGTGGTTCTATACTCCCAGTACAATACACAAACACTAACGTCTTAGTCACTTTTCTTGTTGCTGTGATAAAATGCCCTTACCAAAACATCTTAAAGGAAAAAAATAATTTATTCTGTTTACAGTGTACTAGATAGTTTTATTTCAACCTGATACTAGCTAGAGTCATCTGAGAGGAAGGAAACGGAATTAAGAAAATGCCTTCATAAGATCAAGTTGTAGATAAGCCTGAAGGGCATTCTCTTAATCAATGATTGATGGAGGAGGGCCCAGCCCATTGTGGGTGGTGCCATCCCTGGGCTGATGGTCCTGTGTCCTACAAGAAACCAGGCTGAGAAAGCCATGAGGAGCAACCTATTAGCAGCACCCCTCCATGGTCTCTACATTGGCTCCTGTCTCCAGGTTCCTACTTGTTTGAGTTCCTGTTTCTGTCCTGACTTCCATTGATGATGAACAGTGATAAGGGAGGATAAGCCAAATAAACTCTTTCCTCCCAAACTTGCTTTTAGGTCATGTTTTCTCACAGCAATAAACCATAACTAAGATCCACAGTTTAAAATACATGGTGGTAGGCAGTCAAGGCGGCAGCAGTTGGCCATGCTGCATCCATAATCAGTTTGCAGAGAATGAATGCTTGTGCTCAGCTCATCTTCTTTTTCTCATATAGTTTAGATCCTACCCCAGAGAAAGGTGCTACCCATGGTGTGTAGCTCTTCTCGTATCAAGTAACCTAATGGGGATAATCTCAACAGCCAGGCCCCTTTGGACTGGCCTTCCAGGTGATCCTATATCTTATCAAGTTGACAACTGAGATTAACCATCTAACTAGTGACAGTGTTCAAACACATGAGCCTATGTAGAGGACACTTTACATTTAAAACATTACTGTGCATACATGTGTGGATTGGTAGATGGATGATGGATAGATGACAGACAGACAGACAGGGAGACACAATCCCTATATTTAAGATGACCTAAATAATATATACATCATCACCTTGTAATTTCCAGTTCAATATAATTTCCCCTCTAGTCCAATCTATGTTTCCCTTTAACAAAATCTTCCTAGTCCTACAAAAACAAACCTCTCATGATTATATATGCTAATATACAGGGATAAAATGATTTGTCAATTATTTTACTCTAAGATATAAAGGGAAGGATGTCTCTTTCCACTGAACTTCATGAGATAGCCATTTATATTTTTATTCACTAAGCATTTGCTCGAATACCTGTTAGGTAGCCCCTAAGGACTTGGAGATGCAGATGGTTCATTAGGATTCTTTGTTTATTTCAACTGGAAGAATTTACAGAATACATGATTTATTAGGTAGCTGTGGCAAACACATCTGGTGCCCTGAGTCACATACATCCACCCTTTCATCTGATATTAACCAGGTTGGAATAGGTAATTCAGTGTAATTCTACACTTTTAAGAGTCTTCCTTTCATTCACATTGAGGACTTTTCTGCCCCATCTGTCTTGAATGCTAGTCCATATATACACCCATAAAAGAGTAGAAGACAAACTTGACCTTGACTAATGGATAAGAGCTCCCTCTGAACCACTGTATCAGTGTGCATTATATGGTCCATAGAAATAAGCCCTGCCTGAAAATATCCCCCTCTCTTTCTCTCTACCCTAACCCCCCTCTCCTTTTTGTCTCTATCCCACTCCTTCTCTCTCATCTCACTTACAATCCTAAGACTACCTTTTGGAAGAAACTATATGCCATTCAAACATGAAATTCTTCTATTTATACTTTACCCCTTTTTAAGGTCCTCTCATGTTCAGCCTCATATTTCTATGGATGTCATCCTAGACCATAAGACAATTAATTAGTAAATGTGTTCTATTACAGTGCCATCTAGTGGCAAGGATGAATCAAAGTTTATGGCATCTACATGACCATGAGGCAGCTATTAAATGGAAATACTGGTTATTTCACATGACATTAGACACAAAGGTGCATTCAAGAACAGATAGTCTTACCACAATCCTACTGAAGGTCAAAAATATAAATTTGTGTGGAAGGATATTAAAAGAGATGGTACCATTTTATGATATGTAGGCAACACATGCTAAGACAATGATAATAATCAAATCTCACACATGAGAAAGCAAAAGCTAACCGCGGACAAGGTCAGGCAGAGCTTACCTCGGTATTTCCATTTAGTCAAGCAGACGGCCATATTAAACACACAAAGTTGGTTGTCGCAGTACACAAATCTGCCTCCAATAGTCAGTGCTAAAGAAATCTCTGCAGAGAATAAAAAATTGATTAGTAGCATGCAAAGACAACAGTGGCTACTATCTAATAAGTGTGTCTCATGTCCTGGCTTAGTGCTAAGTGTTTTATCCATGTGATCTCATTTAAGTCTCACAATAGCCTTGTAAGATGAGTTTTACTGACGTCGTATGATGGACAGCTTCATCTTTTCAGATAGAATAAAAGAAAATGAAAAAAAAAATCCTCAAATTCCTGGGGTCACAGACGTGGTGAAGAACAGAAAGGGGTCAGGTGGGCTTCTGTTTGGATACAAAGTCTGATTTTTCACACAGGTCATGATTCACGCAGCATTAAAAAGCCATGACAAATTTTGTACTTGATAATGACAGTTATCTGTAAGGACCCCTAATTCTGAAATGGGGTGCTGACGCAGTCATGGTGACACACTGCCTCAGGTCATCCAGAAATGAACTGCTGAAATTAAGATTTCTTGCTCAGTGGACTATAGTCAAAACATATATTCTTTCTCATGATGGACTTCTGCCAGCAATTAATTTATATCCTCAAGCAAATGATCTATTTGCCTTATCTTGGCTTTATGCAACTGAAAATGCTATTATTAGACAAGCTAATCTACAGAACTATGAAAAAACTTTACTCTAGAACATTAAACTGAGTGCCATCTTCTGGCAGTGAGTTTTGAGGTTCAGCTGAGTTGGGGGTGTGTTAGATGTCATCAGCATATGCAGACTTCAGAGTGCATCCTACCAGGACACTCAGGGATGAGATGGACTAACCACCATGGCAGAGTTGAACCTCACCATGAGAAGAGGGGTCTCTCAGGTAGAAGAAAAAGCTCTCAGGACTCTACCTACCGAGCATCATCCATCTTCACAATCTTGGATGTTTGGCCTGTCTGAAACTTTGTCCTATATGGTTGGATGAATGGGCAAAAACTAAAAGCAACTTCACCAAGCATTGGTAAGGATTTATGAACATAACCAAGAACAACACATCACACATAGTGAAACTTCATTTCTTTTATTTCTTTCCTTTCAAAAGAGTTTTGATGTTCTTTCTGAAAATGATCTCTCCTTCACTTTCCTCTAATCCAGTGAAGAAAAACTTTTACAGCTAGTTGAACACCTCAAGGCACTTCAGAAACGAACACTTCAGAAATAGCTAGGCTTGCCAATGGGGGACCGTTTAGCACAGCTAACAGCTTACAAATGCAAATGCTGTCTGATCTAACAATCCACCTATGGGAAATTATCCAACAGACAAAAAAACTGTAGGACAAGACTATGCATTGCAACAGTAATTTCCATAAGAAAAGAACCCTTTCAAAATCTAAATGTCCATCAATAGAGGTTTCGTTATTTAAATTGTGATACATGAAACTCTATACAGCAAGAAAATACATAGCTAGAAAAAGAATCAGGACATATTTTAGAGTAAGGAAAACAGAGAATAGGACATTATGTATAGCATACTACCATTATATAAAAGGCAGGAAATAAATACACGTTAGTATTTGTTTACATATGTTAAAAAATAGCTAGAAAGATACTCAAAGAATGAGGGGTTCTAGTGGGCAGGGTAAAGGGAAACTGGATCCAAGAATAAAATGAGTGGAAAGGGGATTTTTATTCTACCTTATTTTTCAAAAGGTGGCAAGGTCCAGAGAGCTAATAAAGGCATCTTCTGTACAAGTGTTGACCTGAGTTCAGTCTCCGAGCCCACAGTGGACAGAGAGAAATGATTACAGAAAGTTGTCTCTGACTTCTTTCTGTGGCACGTGCACTCCCATACACATCATGAACATACTTACAATGATAATAATAAGACAGTAGTGGCAATTTTTTAAATAAATAAAGTTTAAAAGTATAAAAAGGTGGGTTTTTTATATTTGCTTTTTTTGGGGGGGGGTTGGTTGGTTTGGGGGTTAGTTTTTGGTTTTTTGAGACAGGGTTTCTCTGTGTATGTAGCCTTTACTATCCTGGGCTCATTTTGCAGACCAGGCTGTCCTCGAACTCACAGAGATCCAGCTGCCTCTGCTTCCCTGAGTGTTGGGATTTGCCACCACTCCCAGAGGAGTGTATATTTGCTTCTGGTATGCTGTCAAATTTTATATTCCTTCCTTGGTGGTTAATCTTCATTGTTACCTTTATTAAGATTTACCATCACTATGGAAACATACTTCTGAATGTCTTTATGATGATGTTTTCAGAAAAGCCTAACATGGAGGGACAACCCACCATGAATAGAATGGCCCTATTCCACATTATGAAGTCTCAGATTGTATAAACAGAAGAAAGTGGTGTGATTTCCAGCATTCACATTTCTGCTTCCTGACTGTGTTTGGAGCTGGCCTACAAAAAGAAGGTGGAAGAGAATGAAGCTGGGGGCTTGGGGAGCCTTAGAGCATGTAAACAATACTTAATAGGCCATTCTTGTGGGAGTTCAGAAGACCAGCATGGCATGAGAAATGCAGATGGTGGAAACTTATTCATAAGGCTACAGAGCAAAACAAAAACTAAATAGTGCTAGGGTCTACTTGCATTCTAACAAAGAATCTTACTTCATTCTACCTATCTCCTGAGAACTTGCAGTAAGGCTAGACTAAAAACTACAGGGCTTTCTTCTGTGGCAGTAGAAACTTCAAGATGACATAGCATTTTAGCTGTGCCATGGTTTCTCTTCACTGCTCATTCAGATCCGCAGTTAGAAAGAGTTTCAAGTGCAAGAAAACGATATGAAAATAGCAAGGAGAGGGGTGACATTTTAAAACTTCAAACAAGCTCACTGCAGAGAAGGCATCTGTAATTGTTACAGTGGTTCACGCCCAGGAAATTACAGAGACTGAATTACAAAATCCCTCACTAGTGCAGTACAACACTGAGAATTACGAAACTCCTCAGTGGTACAATACAAAAGCCTGGAGGGTAAGAACCCACTCTTTGAGATCCCAACATATGAACTGCAAATTCATTTAAAGAGGGAAAGCCTTGAGGATGCCATTGAAGGGATTCCCAACTTAGCGAGTGCCCAGGGAAGTGTTTTCTCAGGGTCATCCCTGAAAGTACACAGACACCATGGCAATGCTGTCATCCATGTCTATCAAGGGTATCCAACCTTCTGACACTGCGAAAAAACCCTGTGATCTGCTCATGTGTTGTGACTCTTTCATAGTTATCCTGGGGTACATGAGGCCTACAGACAGAATCTTGCTGCAGTCTAGCCCAGGAGGGCCATGAACTCACCATCCTTATGCTTCAGCCTTTCAGAATGTAGGCATGGGCCACAAATCCTTGACAAATTATACATTTCCAAATAACCCATGCTCTGTTTGGAGACGATTTCTAACTGTATAACATGAAAGGGCCGTGTGCAAAAGCATTGCTGAGAAGGCAAAATACATGTTAAATGATGTTGATCATAATGAAGAAAATGCTAAAATAAAAAACTAAATTCTCCTCATAGGAATCTAGAAAAAAGAGAATTACATGCAAAACATATAAAAGAAAATAAAGCACTGGCATATAAAACAGAAAATGATGAAACCTGGTTCTACATAAAGAATAATCAAACTGATAAGATAACTAATAAAATTGACAAAAATAAGAGAAAATCTGAAAAATATCGATATGAGGAATGGGGGAAAGTTTATGAATTTTTTTCTTTTGGAGACTAATAGTGTGATACAGATGCTTCTAACAACTTTACTCCCACAAAACTGACAAAGCACACAAAATGAACAATTTTCTCCTTTGTATGACATTTAGGTGTGTGTGTGTGTGTGTGTGTGTGTGTGTGTGTGTGTGTGTGTGTGTGCAAGGAAACGTACACGCACATATTTGTACCAGTGTGCTGTGATGTGCATGTGAGGTCAGAGTACAACTTGTGGGAGCTGGACCTCTTTTTCTTCCATGTGGGTTTGGGGGTTAAGGCATGGCAGCAAGCACCTTAACCTGTTGAGCCAACTAACTGGACCCCCAAATTAAGAGATTTTTTGAAGACCCAAAACTCATAAGAATAGATGAAAAAATGCTGAAATTTGAATAACCCACTACTATTAAGAATGTAAATTTGCACCTATAATTTTAAAAAAAAAATTCTTCCTGCAAAGATAGCTCTTAATCCAGATGGTTTCATCCGCAAATTCTTTCCAACATTTAAAGAAATAAAAGAATGAGCTTCAGCCCACTTTATAGAGAAGAGAGAATTCTTTGCAACTCATCTTATCAGGCTGCTATTACATTGATACTAAAACCCAGCAAAAACATCTTTCTAAAAAATGCTGCTGAATATCCCTCATGAATATAGATGTCGAACTCTTCAACAAATGTAACTCATCTTTGGCTTGACCTTGTTTTTCACTTTATGGTAGTGAAAAAAAGGGCTACGCATTCTATAAAAACTAAACGGCATTTTCACATTACACATACACAAAAAAAGATATGCAAACATAAAAAGATGCTCAACTATGTTAATCCACAAGAACCATTAAAATCACAATACACTGGCCTTAGACAAGAGGCCCAATCAAACGACACAAACAGCACCAGATTATTGCCAAGCATGTTGGAAGAATGATAGATTGTGCACTGCTAGTGAAAATACAAAATAGTATGATGCCTTTAAAACTAGTTTAACGCTTCCTTTAAGAGGGTATAACCCAGTGGTAGAATACAAACCTAGCATTCATTTGAAGCCTTGGGTCCAAACAATAGAGACAAAAAAAAAAAAAAAAAAAAGTTAAACATACATGTAACCTCAAGTTTCACAATTTGAACACCATTGTTATGGTAGGTCAGCCTTTGCTGATGGAATGGCCCGCACACTCTAAGATGCTCAGCACTGATACTGGGTCTACTTGGTGGAGTCACAATGATGGTAATGTGAAATATCTCATAAGAGAAAAAGTTACCTCTAGCTAAGAACCTATGAACCTGTGATCTAGCCCCTGAACAGCCAAATATACACAAATTTCCTCCAAAGGCAGGAGATTGAACACTGTAGTGAACTGGTGTAATGTAGCAATTAGTGTATTTTCTCTTTTTTTCCTATCACCCCACCTAACCCTACATAAATGAACTTTCCTTGAGAAAAGGGAGGTTTTTGCCCCCGTGTGACAGTAGTTCCTGGACCACAGTAGGCATGATTATTAAACTCTATGAATAGTTAACTTTCAGTGTGTCTCATGGTATTAGTTAACCCCTCTGTTTCTTTCTGACTTGTGCCTCCTCTCCTTCCTCTGTCTAGAGCATCTACAGTTCTCGAATAGTGTAGACCATTGGTAGTCCATGAAGTCAAGAGAATTTTTATCCTAACATTAGGCTATTTGGGTTTTCTTTTCCCACTGTGTTGACATTGCCACTAATGATCCTGTAGCAGTGATGACTAAAGCCATTTTTTAATGCCCAACATCACTTAACGTTTTTGCTCAAGGAATATAAAAGCAGGTTGGGGAAATGGCTCTGTCAGTCAAATACCTGCTCCAGAAGCATAAGGACCTGACTCTGAAGTCCATGAAGAAAGCTGAGCCCAGGGCTAGAGAGATGGTTCCCTGCTAAAAACAAATACTGCTGTTGAAGAGAACCTGAGCTTGGTCCCCAGCACCCACATCTGACAGTTCATAACTGCCTGTAACTTGAGCTCCATAGGTCCCTGTACATATATTCAGACACATAATTTAAAATAAACAGGAACTTTTATTTTAAACCACAAAGAGAACAACAGAACCAAAATACTTGAGCCCAGGGGGCCCTGCAGAGACTGATGCTCCACCTAAGGACCATGCATGGAGAGGACCTGAACCCTGTTCAAAGGAAGCCAGCCCATTGGCTGCTCAGTTTCCAAGTGGGTTCTCCAGAGACAGGGGCTGTTTCTGACATGAACTCAGTGGCCTGCTCTTTGATCACCTCCCCATGGGAGGTTACACCCTTGCCAGGCCACAGAGGAAAATGATGCAGCCAGTCCTGATGAGACCTAATAGGCTAGGGCCAGATGGAAGGAGAGGAGGTCCTCCCCTATCAGGGAACTAGGGAAAGGGCATAGGAAAGAAGAGGGAGGGTGGATGGAACTGGGAGGAGATGAGGGAGGGGGGCTGCAGCAGGGATACAAAGTGAATAAATTGTAATAAAAAAGAAAATATATTTTGATTAATAAATTATAACTTAGTTTAAATTTTTTTTTCTTGAAATTCAGACACAGCAGCACATACTTGTAATCCCAGCACTCGGAAGGAAAACATAAGAGAATCCTTGGTTCTTGCAAGATACCAAGTCTAGCCAAACTGGTGAGCTCCACATTCAGTTAATGACCCTGTATCAAAAACTAAAGCAGAGAGCCAGGTGCAGTGGTGCACACCTGTAATCCCAGTACAGGGAGGCAGGGGCAGACGGATCATGATGAGTTCAAGGTCAGCCTGGTCTACAAAGCAAAGACAGCCAAGGCTACACAGAGAAACCCTGCGAAAGAAAGAAAGAAAGAAAGAAAGAAAGAAAGAAAGAAAGAAAGAAAGAAGGAAGGAAGGAAGG
>NW_026585742.1:3355742-3357902 GCF_907164565.1 Psammomys obesus
GAAGGAAGGAAGGAAGGAAGGAAGGAAGGAAGGAAGGAAGGAAGGAAGGAAGGGAGAGAAAGAAAGCAGAGAAGCAATGGAAAAAGACACCAGATATTGATTGATTTCTAACATTAATATTGTATGTGACAAAGTGGGAAATATGCCCACAAGCCTGGATGTTGCATAGCCAGGCTCAGTGGTCACAGCCAGGACTAAAGGAGTTGCCCTAAGCTGCACGACAAGCTGAATGAGCTTCCTCATAAAGTAAGGTATAGTTGTTCAACTTTAGTGTTGACAGACCATGAGTGATAACATTATATATTTATATGGTTTGTAATAATTGAACCCAGGATCTGTGTGTGCTAAGCATGTTCTCCTCTACTTTATTACATCCCTGGCCTACAACATTCTTTAAAATGAACAGAGAGGCTGGAGAGCTGATGGTTCCATGCTTAAGAGCACTTACTGCTCTTACAGAGGACCTAGGTTCTGCTCCGAGCATCCCATAGTGGCTAACAACCATTTATAACTTCAGTTCCAGGGGATTCAATGCCTTGTTCTGGCTTCAGGGGAACCAGGCACACATCTGGTTCCCCTGATGTGTTCCACACATCTGGTACCCAAACATATATGCAAACAAGACCATAAAATAAATAAATCTAAAAAAAAAAAATTAACACAATGAATCCATCTGTTCAAAATAACCTAAGTATGTGTTTCCTGGCTTCTCATAATTTATTTGATCTTTAGAAAAGGTTACATTAACCTTTGACGGTTTTACTTTTTTAGTACGAGATGAAATAATTAACGTTTTCTTTTCCCATTTTAATTTTGAATTCGGCAATTACAGATAAATGTATCTCAAGTAAATAAAAGCTCTTTGGGAGTTTTTTTTTTTAACAGTATAATAACAATGCATAAAATAAAACGAACTTCCATATTTATATACATTTTGAGGTCTGTAATGCAAACACCAGGGCAATCACCATGGGGACAAGCACCATTAGTACACATTTGCAGAACTTTTAAACATCTCAGAGTTCAGCTCACCGCTGCCCTGCCCTTAGCCTCTGGGCATCTCTTTTCCACATGCTGCCACTATTCTAGGTGGAGTCACACCTTTATTTTGTTTGTAGCTAACATCTTTCCCTTAGCATCATATTTTCAAGGCTAATCCATTGTCCAGCTTGAGTCAAAATCCCATTCCCTTTAAAGACTTAGCAACCATCTATTGTATGACATCCTGTACTTTGTTTTTCCATTGACTTGCTAATGGACATTCATGTAAATCTGGGTTTGTGAGCCTTGCCATGTAAGTATCTAAGCTTGTCCCTTTAATTCTTTGAACTGGAACTGCAGGGCCTTTTAACAACTCCATGAAGCACATTTGATTTGTTGTTTTGTTTTGTTTGAGTCAAGACGTCACTATATAGCCCAGGTTGGCTTCAAACTCAGATCTTTACATCTCAGCACCCTAAATGCTAATACAGTGGGAGCCACCCAAACTGCTTTATTTTTGAGAAAACCTGAGCAACTTTCAAGGGACCCAAAGCCAAAACTAAATTTAATAGTTGCTATTGTAGAATGTTCCAACTTTGTCTAGCTAAGTCCTGCCTATTACACAAGACAGAGAGACCCAGGAGGACTACCAGGCCCAGCCTCAGGTTGTGTCATGAAGTACCTCTAAATGATACATCCAATCTGTTCTTTCTCCCTTCCTAAACTGAAGCCCTCTGAGGGCAGGGTCCAGATCTCTGCTATTTCCATGACAGTACAGGAAGAATACTTGCAGTGTGCCTCAAAAGAAATAAACGATTGTTACATGAAATACTCTATAGGAAGGTTGGTAACCATTTGCTGATATGTCATTCTGTGTGTCCATCAAGGCTGCTTGCAGGACTGTGCTCAGAGGATTCTGGGGTCACGCAGAGGCTTACAGGAGGAAGGCAGGGTGCTATTAGCAACACGAGTGGTCTGTGAAAGAGCTGCTTTTGCAGATCTGATAGTCCATACAGGGAATGTTATTACTTTTGTCTTCAAATCTCATTCTTAATACTTTATCCAAAGACTTTGATTTCTCTTCTATGAGCAAGCTGCCTGTGACCACTGCTGCAGCATCCACTAGATTAAAACACACACACACACACACACACACACACACACACACACACACACACA
>NW_026585742.1:3357912-3369473 GCF_907164565.1 Psammomys obesus
ACACACACACACACACACACACACACACACACACACACACACACACATACCAATATTCCCCTTCAGTCTGCATCAGCACCCCCGGAGCCCTCCAAGATCAAAAGTTCCTTATGGAATTCTTCACGGCGTTTTCACAAACACATCAACGCAACCTTATGATAATATGAGGCAGTTACATTTGAAATGACTCACACTGCTTTCATCTGGGACTCATTTCTTGCCCAAGTAGCATTCAGAGACAAATATACACAGCCCACATTTCATTTTATTTCTAGTTTCATGCCTTTGGTTGTAGTTATAAAAAGCTACATGTTGTTCAAAAATGAAAACTATTCAAATATGTATTATTACATTATTTCTACAATCTTCAGGGTACAAATGGACTGCTGTCTGATATCTAAGAAATTACAGGCTAAGATAAAAAAAATAATGCTATCTCAGAAGAAAGACTCGTGAGATACAATGGAATTGAGGGGTCTAGAATCGCGATACCTTTCATATCAGAGAGGGGAAGGGGTGGCAGAGGTAGCAATAAATTAATCCACAAGTATAACATTAAATGTTGTTACATCACACTCTTAACTTACCAAGCCATGGATCCACTTGTGTAAGGCAGGCAGAGATGTGACTTCCAGAGACTTCTTTCATTAGTGCTATTTAGATTTGTTCAGACATTACAAGGCCTTAGAAAGCATGCTACATGCTTACCATAAACCTACCTTGGAAGATATAGACAGTAAATGAAGACTTGAAATTTGTATTAAAATCTAAGTGAAGGGAAGTTGTACATTCTTGAGGAGGGTGAGTGGGCACTGCGGGGCTTCCTTCCCAAGCGTGGACGTGGAGGAGAACTGATAAACGATGAACAGTGTGGGAAAACAACATGGCGGCCATGGCATAAACACTACCATCCCAAGTTTTACAGCTCTTTTTCCTTCTCAAAAACACTCATTTGTATTATTTTATTTTATCCTTCCAAAGAACCAGTCAGGGAGATAAGGCAGGTTTCATTATTTCCACAAATAATGTAACACTCTTACCACTACTATTTGGAAGGGCCGTGAATGCAGAGGAAAATATTTGTACTGTGGCTCTGTCTCATGACGCACAAGAAATGAAGAAATGAATTAAGACCGTTACACTGTCCAGGGATACTCTCTCTTACCTTTGGAGTCAAACTGCGCTTGTACATACTTACCAGAAAAATTAGCAATAAAACATGTTTTTTTCACTGTGTTAAAATGAGGATTTTTACACGAGGGGTTATTGATTGGCCAGGACAAAGGCTACATCTGAGTTGTGACCTTAATGACTATGCTTAGCATCAAAAGCACTGACAGATTAGGGGAGGTGCTTTGCCTTTTTATTTTTGAAATAAAGCTTCATGTAGCCCAGCCTGGTCTCAAACTCACTATGTAGGCAAAAATAACCTTGAACCTGCTGCCTCTACCGCCTGGGTGCTTAGACCACAGGTGTGTACCATTTCACCAGTACCAAAAAGTGCTGAGGTTAAACCAAAGGGCTTTCTGCAGGCTCTGAGAGTGCCCTACTAGCTGAGCTAAGTGATTTCCTTGACTCCTGTCTTGTTTTTGTTTGTTTGTGGTTTGTTTTGTTTTTTGAGACAGGGTTTTTCTATGTAACCTTGGCTGTCCTGGACTCTCATTGTAGACCAGGCTGGCCTCAAACTCACTGAGATCTGTCTGCCTCTGCCTCCTTGAGTTCTAGGATTATAGGAGTGATTTAACTTCCTATCAAATTTAGCCTTCTCTCTGGCCTCTAAATAAAAAACCAAGAAAAAAGGAAAATGTTAAATGAGGCAAAAAAAAAAAAAAAAAAAAAAAAAAATGACAAGGGATTTCCCTGTGAAGGGGGAATCTGTTTCTACTTTATTAAATATATGTGTGTTTATTTATGTGTGTATGTATAATTTAGTCTATGGGTAGACTAAAACAAAATAAAAATAACAAGTATTTATTAAATGCTATAGATATAGTAGGCAGTGTAACAAAACTTGCATTTAAAAACACTGGCTTGACCTCTGTGTGTGCTCTTCCATTAGAGTGAATAGAAGCGTTCCTCCTGAGCTGCAGATTGGCAGGGCCCAGGGTCAGCTGTATTCATCAGGATGGCCCAGCTATTTGTTTTGACTAATGTTCTCTTGGCTGTCTGTTGACTGGAAGCTGTTAATCATCTTAGCTACAATCTCTCATGTATTTGCTATTATATTTTATTTTTCAATAAATATTTGAAATCAATCTTGATGATATGTTTATAGATGTAAAGATGTGATATACATAAGTCATGAGCATATATACATATGCATGCAATTTACATGTAAGAAGACCTGTATTATAAAACATTTTTCATTGGTTTGCAAGAGGGAAAGGGCCATTGGTTGCTTGCCATAGCCACTAGCTTCTTGAACACCCACACAGCCCTTCTCACTAAGTTCAGGCCTTGACAAAACTTGACAAAAAGACTTTCTTGCTCTCCCATTGTGTTAGATTTTTACTATAGTGACAAAAACCTGGAAAAAAAAATCAACCTAAAGGAGGAAAGTTTGTTTGGGCTCAGTTTGGGAGATATCAAGCCATGTTCATCTGGCTCCATCACTTTGGGCAATGATTATGCTAAGAACAGCTGCATCACCCATGTCTTCCTCCCTGATAAAATGAAGGCACTAAGGGCCCACTTCAGAGGGTGGTTGAAAGCCCGAAGAGAAATATGATTGGGCATGTGTGTTGTGTAGTGAGCTCTCAGTGTCAGTAGGCATCTGTGCATTCCTATAGTTACATTGTCCTTGACCCCAAGAGCAGGTAACTTCATGCTGAGTGGAAGACACGAGGTTCTGACTTTACTGATGAGTTCTCACTATTAACCTTCCCAGAATAGATGTCAACATTGACATCGAAAACCACGCTGAAAAATCCTGAGCCTGGGGAGGCAGCGTAGTGACAGAGTACTTGCCTAGCATGAACAAAGCTACGGGTCCTAGCCTCCACCCCCTAAAAATTACATATCCACATACAAACATACATTACATTGCAGTTTTAAAGCATTTTTTTATATGTAGTTAGCTGGGGGGCACTCACGTGCCCATGTGGAAGGAGGCCAGAGAATGACTGGTAGAGCTGGTTCTCATCTTACCCTGTGGGCTCTGGAGGTTGAGTCTAGGTTGTCTGGCTCAGCAGCAAGCGCCTCTACTCACTGAGCCACTTGCCTACCCTCCTTGTTATCTCAGTCATTGCCTACTTCTGTGCACTGCATACCCTACATGTCACTGCTGTTGAAAATAAAAGTGTTGGGCTAAATGAACTTATTATTTGCCCTATAGTTATTATGGCGGTATTATTTAAACTGCTACACAATAAGACACAAACCCCTGTTATATTTTATAGTTGCTTTATTTACCTTGGGCTGGGTAGATATTTCCAGCTATGCCATCTCAATAATCTCACCATCTACCTTCCAGCCTCCATCCAATGCCATCTTAAACCATTCTTATTTGGCTTATCTCCTTATCCATAATTCTATAAATACTTGCTTATCCTTCACCTGGGTCATTTTCTTCATCCATACCATCCTCAGAGTCCTTCCTCCCAACCCACATGGTTTCTTTTCCATGCTAATCCACTGCAGTATCCTCCTGCCTCCTCTTTTCCTGTATGTCTGTCCTCCAAGAACCTCGAATCTTAGCTCTTTCCCCCTTCTTCTGGCCCTGCCCAAGTACAGGCTTTTCTTATGAACCAGTCAGGTATAATGTTTTAGGCAGGTTTACACAAGAATAGGTGTATTTGGGCAGCAACCAGATCATGAGGGCCAGTAATTAGCATCAGAACACAAACATCAGACCAATGCCCAACATGTCACTCTGCACGATACTTTCATCCTAACACGGAGAATGAACACCTAAGAACAAAGATCTGTTCTTTATCATTAGCTTTGCCTCCTCTAGCTCCCCTGAAATGATCTCATGCTGATATCCCAGGACTTCCTGGTGCCCATAACAAAACACTGTCCAGTCTTGATGCTACTGCATCTGCTTCTCCATTGGACCCAGCTGATCACTCACGGCTAATTCTCCCGAAAGCAGCACTTCTTTTTCTTCTCTGCTCAGCCCCCTATGTCTCCAGATGCAGCAAGATTTCCAATGAGAGTGTGTTGACCTATGGTTTACTGTCTATCATTAGTTTTAAATATTTTTCCTGGGGCTGCCATAACTGTATATATCAATGGGGTGGTCCAAGAAACAAAAATGCATTGGCCCCTCATTCTAGGGCTAGGTGTTTAAATTGAAGGTCTTGGCAGGGAAGGTGCCCTCCTGAAGGCTGGGAGGGAGAATTTGCTCCTTGCGCCTTCTCTAGCTTCTGGTTCTTGAAGTTAGTTGTTGGTGTGCCTACATTTGTAGAATCATGATTCTACAAGAAGCCTCTGTTGCCACCTGGCATTCTCTCTGTGTTTTTGTTTCTGGCATTCCCTCTTATTCTCTCAGTTTGACTACTACTCTAACAAAGTACCACAGACTGTGTAGCTTTGTACAACAAATATTTACTTCTCACAGTTCGGGGAAATGAAAGTCTCCATTCAGAGTGAAGCATTGTGAGTTCTGTTGAACTCTTCCAGGTTGCTTAGAGACAAACTTAGATGTTCATATAGGATCAAAAGGACAAGAGAATTCTCTAAAATTTCTTTTAAAGGGGTGCTGACTTTGCTCATGACCCCATTTCTTCCCAAGTGCCCCATATCCCAATACTATCACATTGGTGCTAAAAGTTCAACATGTAAGTTTTGTAGGAACACAAATTTTAGCCCATTCAGCCCATTAGAGTGATTGTATCTGGAGAGGGGCCTTTAAAGAAATAATTGAATTGAATTAAACTCAAAAGGGCAGGACCCTAAGCCAACGTGACTTGTGTTCTTAGAAGAAGAAAGAAAGAAAGTGAGGAAGGGATGAACAGACACAAAGAAAAGACCATGTTTTAACGTAGCAAGACATGTGCAGCACAAAGACAAACACCACATGAGAAAACAGCTCTGAAGGCAGCTGATCGTGAAGACTCCAGAACTACGACAGAATACATCTTGATGGCTTCAACCCCCAGGCTCCATGTGGTAGACCATATCCCTCTGTGCCAGTGATTCCTAAATGAATAAATTAAGTCCTTGCCCTTTAAGGGTTCCACATAGGCTGATCAAACCAACTCGTATTTAACATGTCCACAGGAAAACTGCCACTGAATTTTCCTACTTTATCCCCACCCTGCAATGAAAACAATTCCCCCCAGAGACAACCACCCAGACCTGGAAACGTGGGAGTCTTCTCCCTGACCTCACATCCATCCAATCACATTCTTGCCGAATCTCTTTCACTCATATCACTTATCAAGTCCTATCCTCCATGCCCTTGCCATCACACAGGTTTCAGCACTTATTATTTCTTATCTGTGTTAGGATTTTGAAACAAAACATGCTTCTCGGTTGCCTAGCAACTTATGATGTCATCATGCATCACCGGCCAGGTGGCCACACCTGGAAGGCCTGGTTACCCTGCCCCTTAAAGGAACAATCCAACATGTGGTCGCTCTCTTGCTCTCTCTTGGTCCTCTCTTCTCTTGCTCTCTTGGTTCTTCCTCTCTACCAGGGCATCCCTTCTCTCTTCCCTCTCCTCTCTCTTCCCCCCTTTCTCCCCATCATGTCCTGCTCTCCCTCTCTTCATATCCACCTAATAAACCTCTTTCATAGAAGATCTGTTGTCAGCCTCATCGTATATTAATTGGTCCCAACAATCTGGGCCACTGAAACCACCTTTTAATTGATCCCCCGCATCCAATGTTGGCCCTTTAAGTCCATGGGTAACTAGAATTATTCACACAAATTGCAAATTGGATTTTCCCCCCAACCTTCAGCTTCTTAAGCTGCTCATGACACCATCTCTTACCTGTCTTTTATATCTTCTCAGCCTCATCTCTTGACCCTCCTCCTCTTTAATGCTCTGGAACCAGCATCGAACTGCTTACAGACACTGAATCCCTATATCTTCTCTCATGTTAGTCCCTATATGAAATTCTGCTTCTTCTCCCTTCCTTTCACCAAACTTTGAGATACGGTCCAGGTATGCCCCTCAAAAAGCCACCTCTGAGAGTCATGTATGAGGCTAAAAATTTTTTTCTGTGACCAGAGCTCCCAAAGCAGATCCAGCAAACTCCTCAGTGTTAAATATTTTATCTCTATTAGTTTATCAAGCTCTAAAAATATTTTATATTTTGTTTATTTTGGCAGGAAAGCCTAATGGGATGGGACTTCTATCTATCCTCCTGGGTCCCTGCTTCTGTACCTGGGTACAAATATCAATAAGCACTTGTGTGATAGAGCATGTGAGCCCAAGACCCAAGGCTTCAGCGCTCAAGTGTTGAAGAGGGGAGCTGGAAAGGGACCTAGATCCCGGCAGCCTTTAATCTTTCAGGACCAAGGCTTCAGCACTCAAGTGTTAAAGAGGGGAGCTGGAAAGGGACCTAGATCCCGGCAGCCTTTAATCTTTCAGGACCAAGGGGAGAGAAGGACTGGCTTCAGTTACTGAGGGGACAGAATCATAACATGTATGTATTATGTATGTATTGTATGTGTGTGTGTGTATATGTTTGTATGTATTGTGTGTGTTTGTTTGTAGTGTGAAGATAGATATTCCACCATGTGGGTTCAGGGGATTGAATTCAGGTTGATGGCAAGTACCCTTACCCATGGAGCCATCTTCCTGGACCCTGAAATCATGCATTTTAAAACAAGTCAGCTGCCAGAAGGCAGTTGCTAATGACTGAGTGTTCAAATACAGGCACAGTTTATTATTCTAGAATTTCTGCAAACTGCTCCTTAACAAAGAAATAGCCGTTTAGTTGTGAATTAACAGCACAGTCATCATCCTTTGTGTAAATCAGAGTTTCACAGCCTTGGCACTTCTGACATTTGTGCCGGATTTCCCCTCAGGGCAAAGAGGGCCTGAGCATTCCACAGCACAGGTGGCACCCCACACCCCCACCTGCCAAATGTCAGCAGCCTCTCACCTCCAACATGGGACAATAGGAGAAGTCCTCCAAAGGCTGTCAGATGTCCCTTGGCCACAGAAGAGGGCACAGCTGTGGAGGTATGGGAAGAGAGGGGCTGCCCACAGCACAGCCTGACCTTCATTGTCAGTTTAGCCTTCCATAACACTTCTGAAGGCAAGGATTCCCAGAACACTTCATTTGGTCCCTCAGGAGAGCATTTATTCTTTGTAAGAACAAATCTGCCAGAGTTTATCATATGTTTTTAAAGGTATTTAAATCAACTGCATGTAAAGCCTTTAAGAGTTTTTCTAATATAATTACCTTGTAAAAAGATGAGATCATGTCATTTATTGTTCTATAAAAATGTAGGGTTGCTTTAAAAAAGCATCCATGTGCTGATTCCCATTTGGAAAGGAAAGAGGTCTGTAATTTAATTTGAAAGCTGCTCCCCTCTGTCTAAGAGGGAGGGAGAGAACGAAAGAGGAAGGAGTGGGAGAGAGAAAAGAGCAATGGGAGCTGTTTGATCCAAACAGGGAGAGGGAGCATCTCTATTAACTCCCTGTTGCCTTTGCTCTCTGCCTGCTTCTAACCCATTGCTATTGATCAGCGTGGTCAACATTAAACACAGAGCAGTGAGCTCTACTACTCAGCCTGATCACATAAAGGTCAGCCCAATATTCTGATGGACACAGTTCATCTGTTCAAAGTATTCTATTAATAAATACATCAAACACCGAAACTACACTAAAATAGTCTAAAAAGTATTTGAGGTAAAGAGGATGCTTCACATGCTAGGATATGTGAGATTTTTTTTTTTTTAATGATCTGCACAGATGTGAACTCTATTCTCTCAAAGTTTATGATCTAGTTGGGGAATATAAAAATTAATGAAATCGTCACAGTGATAGGGGTGTAATTACAAACTGAATAAATGCTCTGCAGAAAAGCAATTAAGGAACCTGACCTAGACTCTGGGAACTGACACTTGAACTGAGCTCTGAAGAAGAAAACTAGGTTTAACTAAGAGCTAGAAAAGCAGCCACAGATGGAGGGGACGGCACGGGTGCATGCCCTTATCTGCATCGAGTGCCTCAAGGAACTGGACCAGAACCTAGGAGGAGACCTGGAGGAGCTGGGAATGTGACCAAAGCCTAGTAGTTTAGGTGGAAAGGTCACCAAGTATATGCAGGCTAAGAAAGCAATCTGCTCATGCTGTAAAGAATGACTCCTAAAACAGGCTGGAAGAGATGCAGAAAGAGATTAACATCTTGCAGACATCTAGATCCTGGTTCCTCTTTGCAAGCTCAGGCAGAAGAAATTCCTCTACTCCGTATACAAACTCTGAAAGCACTGGGCCTGAAAGGACCCAGTCACTCAGGTCAAGAAGTCTGTCACAGAGGCCACCACTCAAGAGACATCCATAGAGACAGAAAGATTCTGGGTGAGGGGAACAAGAGTGACTGCTAATGAACATTTGACTCCTTTGGTTGTAGATGGAAATTATCTAGAATTACACAGTAGCCATGGCCACACAGCTTAATATACTGGAGATCGATGGACCAAACTACTTAGTGAGGGGCTGGACTTTACAGCATTTGAATCATACCCAAATAAGCCAATTACCAAAAAAACAAAACAAAACAAAAAAACCCCTTCATTGTGTTTTAGGACAAACTAAGTTCTAAGTTCTAGGTAAATACAAGGTCAAGAACTGCCTTTTACAATTCTTATTTTTAAATTTCTGTCTTTAAAAATATCCCCTACCTTCTAAAATTCAGTCAGGTAAACATAAGAATTCTATTAAAATAGAGACATTTAAACAGGAACAGCTGATCAATGATTGACAGGGAGCTTTGTAATTCCCAAATCACACTTTTTGCTAAGAAAAACTATAAGTGAACCAACTACTGGGAATTAGATCAATTGGAATTCTACTATTTTGTCAATTGAGTCAAATAGCAGATTTTAACTTTCAGTACAATTGTCATTTTCTACCCAGACAGCAACTTAGCAGATGTATGACATCAATACTGGTTTCTAGCCTTAGCTTTCTGCATCAGTTCCACAGGGAAATGATTGTACGAGAATGTGGGGTTCCTTCTTTTCTTCTTCTTTCTTGTTCTCCTCCATCTCTTCCTCTTTTTTCTTCTTCTCCTTATCTCCTCCTCTTCCTTCTCCTTCGTTTTCTTCTTCATTAATTTATTTATTTAATCATGTCACAGCCTGATTGCAGACTCTTCCCTTCTTTCCCTTCAGTCCCACCCTCACATCCCTCTCCCCCCATTCCTTCTTTCCTTTTCTTCAGAGAAGGTTACCTACCCACCCTGGCACTCAAGTCACAGCAGGAGGAATAAGCACTTCCTCTCTCACTGAGGCCAGACAAGGCAGCCCAGCTATAGTAAAGGGATCCAAAGGCAGGAAACAGAGTCAGAGACCCCAGTTGTTAGGGGATCCTCGTGAATATCAAGCTGCACATCTGTATACGAGTATGGGGCGCCAAGGTCCAGCCCACACATGCTCTTGGGTTGGTGGCTCAGACTCTGTGAGCCTCCCTGGGCCCAGGCTAGTTTTCTCAGTAGGTCTTCTCGTGGTGTCCTTAACCCTTCTGGGTCCCTCATCCTTCCTCCCACTCCGTCCACATAACTCCCAGAGGTCCTCTGCCTGTTGTTCGGCTGTGGGTCTCTGCATCCGTTTCCATCAGCTGCTGCATGGAGCCTCTCAGAAGACAATTATGCTATGCTCCTGTCTGCAAGCATGGCAGGGTATCATTAATAGTGACAGGGGTTGGCTCTCTCCTATGGGGTGAGTCTCAAGTTGGGCCAGTCATTGATTAGCCATTCCCTTAATCTCTGCTCTGTCTTTATCACTACACTTGTAGGCGAGACAAATTTTGAGTCAAAGGTTTTTTTGGGGCGGGTTGGTGTCCTTCTAACAGGGACAATAGAAGTCCTGCCTGGCTACAGTGGGTGACAATTTCAAGCTCCATATTGCTTGCTTCCAGGAGTCCCAGCCAAGGTCACCTCTACAGACTCTCAGAAGCCTCCTCCATTCTCAGAGATGCCCTCCAACTGATTTCCATTCTCTCTCCCAGCCTATCTCCGCAATTCCTGCTCTCCCCACACCTGACCCCCATCCCTCAGCTCCCACTCAGTTCCCTCCCTCCCTCTATCTCAGATGTCTGTTTTATTTCCCCTTCTGAGTGAGAGATTCAAGCATCCTCCCTAGAGCCCTCCTTGTCACTTAGCTTCTTTGGGTCTGTGGATTGTAGTATGGCTATCCTGTACTTTTTGTCTAATTGCCACTTATAAGTATGGACATACCATGTCTGTCTTTCTGGGTCTGGGTTACCTCACTCAGAGTGATATTTTCTAGTTCCATCCATTTGCCTGCAAATTTCATGATGTCATTGTTTTCAATATCAGAGTGGTATTCCATGGTGTAAATGTACCACAGTTTCTTTATCCATTCTTCAGTTGAGGGACATCTAGTTGTTTCCCATTTCTGGCTATTACGAATAAAGCTTCTATGAAAATATTTGAGCAAGCGTCCTTGTTGGATAGCGGAGCATCTTTTGGGTATATAACCAGAAGTGGCATAGCTGGGTCTTGAGATAGTGTTATTCCCAATTTTCTGAGAAAGTGCCAGATTGATTTTCAAAGTGGTTGTACAAGTTTCTACTGCCACCAGCAATGGAGGAGTGTTCCCCTTTCTCCACATGCCACCAGCATGTATTGTCATTTGAGTTTTTTATCTTAGCCATTCTGACAAGTGTAAGATGGAATCTCAGAGTCATTTTGATTTGCATTTCCCTAATGACTAAGGATGTTGAACATTTCAAGTGTTTCTCAGTCATTAGAGATTACTCTGTTGAAAATTCTCTGTTTAACTCTGTACCCCATTTTTAAAATTGTGGGGTTTTTTTTATTGTTGGTGTTTAACCTTTTAAGTTATTTATATATTTTGGATATTAGTTAGGGATGTAGGGTTGGTAAAGATCTTTTCCCAGTCTGTAGGCTGTCATTTTGTCCTATTGATGGTATCCTTTGTCTTGGAGAAGCTTTTCAGTTTTATGAGGTCCCATTTATTAATTGTTGATCCTGTGCTAATTGTTAGAGCCTGTACTGTTGGTGTTTTATTCAGGAATTTGTCTTCTGTACCAATGAGTTCAAGGCTATATGCCACTTTCTCTTTTTAAAACACAAATCTCAACAACCTTATCCTTACATTCACCACCAGCTAAGTCACTGGCCTTTATGTTAGACCAGAATCTCACTAAACTATTCTTTTAAGGAGTATACAATGTAGAATGTAGTATGTAGAATGTGTGTAACTTTTATAATTATCGTGACCATAGCCTCTCTTTAAACTCAGATTTACAACCATATTAGAAAAAAGAATCCTGTAGAAGAACGTTTTCTTGGTCAGGTTTCATTTGGGTATAACAGAAAATCCAACTCAACATACATAACCAGAAGTGTGTGTGTGTGTGTGTGTGTGTGTGTGTGTGTGTGTGTGTGTGTG
>NW_026585742.1:3369483-3388751 GCF_907164565.1 Psammomys obesus
GTGTGTGTGTGTGTGTGTGTGTGTGTGTGTGTGTGTGTGTGTGTGTGTGTACATTCCTTTAACTGCAAATTCCAAGGAATAGGAGCTTCAGCCAGAGTTGGGTCCATGGGACTCTTATCTCAGCTGCTAAGTTGACTTCATTTGCTGACTGAAGTGTGTCCCTCCTGGCAGATGGATAGAAAGAGCACCTCTCCTACTTCTCTTCCATTCTAAGCAACAAACAACTGAGGCTCATGACTTCCATTTAAGCCTAGTGTTCAGTCACAGATAAATCACAGTGTCTGAGAGAATTTGACACACTGATTGCCTTAGCCGGGATCACCTGTTCATCCTCTCAGGCCTGAATCCCACTTACCGCGCACAGAGACTAGAATACTTAGATAAGTAATGCAGATGGGAAGGACACACCCCTGCCAGAAAAGCAAGTATCATTACTGGAAGAGAAGAGAACTGAGACTAGCTGGGGAAAGAACAAATGCCCATTATACTTTCAGTTAAAAGACAAACCAATCGCCATTGAGGGCAGTGGAGAGGCCAGGTGACAAGAGGCCTCTTCTCACGGCTGTCCCCTTTGGTGGTAAGAACTGCCCTTATTGTATGACCTTAGCTATCATACTGATGTCTGTAGCTTAAAACGGGAATATCGCACACATCCCATGGCCTGACTCCTACCCTGCGGTGCTGTTAGGAAGCGACAGACCCTTTAAGAGGAAAGTCTAGTGAGAGACCTTCAAGTCACTAGAGGTGTGTTTCCAAGAGGATGTGGGCTCTGGCCTCTTCCTGTTTCCCTTTTGTCTCGCAGTCATGAGGTGACTGTTGCTTTACCATATGCTTCCCCAAAGCTGCAGAGCAACTGACCCTTCAAAACTATGCACCAAAATAACTTTCTCTTTTATTAGTAGAGATGACTAATACACCATATTTGGTGCTGATAGCTTTGAAAATAATCCCTTGACTAAGCCCTTCATGAATTATCATAACTTGATTGTACCATCTATTTCTTGCTGGGGTTCTCTCTCTCTCTCTCTCTCTCTCTCTCTCTCTCACACACACACACACACACACACACACACACACACCACTCTACCACACACATAAACACACCATACCACACACCACACCACACACACAAGAGTGGCAGCTGTACTTTACTGCACAACCTCGCTTAATCCTTTCTAATCATTCTGACATTTTTCTCATGAGGCTGAGCTATGGCTGCCTGTTTGTCAGATGAGGAAACAGAGTCAGGCAGGTTAAGTGACTTGACCAAGGTCCCACAGTTATTAAGCACCAGCTGGCACTGGAAGCAAGATCAAAGTGCTTGTTGTTGTTGATCAATAGTGCCATCTTTGGTCTAAACACAACTTCCAAACCTGCTCTATATATTTTTTTTCTCCACACAGTTGCAAATGTATCACTATTCTACAGTTCTGAAAAGGCTGTATCTATTTGTAAAGAACCATATAAACACAGCTATATGACTTTGCTTTACATATATACATACATATATAGTTCACATCTGTGGGGCATATTTAAACAAGATGAATGTAACTATTATATATTATGTTTTACACTCAGAATTTGTCTCCTTAGGTCAGGAGCAATATTAGAGGGACTGATTCCATGCATCCAGTTCTTCTGGATGAGGCATGTTTATCTTCTCCTCTAGAAACAACTTCTCCTTCAGACATGACACTGAGGACGAGATACCAACTCTGATCTGAAGTATCAGTCTCTACCCAGCATGCATTCATAGTGACTCTGCTCTCCCTCTGTATTCCACACTCTGTTTACCTCTTGTCTTGGTCAGGGTTTCTATTGTTGCAATGAAACACGATGACCAAAAGCAAGTTGGGAAGAAAGGGTCTTATTTGACCTGTACTTCCATTTGCTATTCTTCATTGAATGAAGTCAGGACAGGAACTCAAGCAGCACAGGAACCTGGAGGCAGGAGCTGATGCAGAGGCCATGGAGGGTGCTATTTACTGGCTTGTTCTCTATAGCTTGTTCAGCCTGCTTTCTTACAGAACTCAGGACCACTAGCCCAGGGATGGCACCACCCACAATGGGCTGGGCCCTCCCCCATCAGTAAATAATGAAGAAAATACCCAACAGCCATCTCATGGGAGCATTTTCTCAATTAAGGTTTCCTCCTTTCAGATAACTCTAGCTTCTGTCAAGTTGACACAAAGTTGAGCCAGTACACCTCTCTCTCTCTCTCTCTCTCTCTCTCTCTCTCTCTCTCTCTCATTTAGCTGACAAATTCTAGGGAATGAGAATTATGTTGTTTTTTTATAGTGCCTGATATATACACCCAAAGTGTGTCAGGTCCACATCAGTAGTTCCCTCCCAAGAGCAGCCATTGGAAGCAATCATTAGGAGATTCCCTCACCAGAAGCATGGATTGCAGCAGCTAACACTGCACCAAAACTCTCAGGCTGTGATTCTGGTAGCAGGGTACAATCTCATCGGGAAATGAGTTTCTCACATGAGTGTATGCTAATAAATCTTTAACTATCTCATATATTTTGGGCCAGCCATGATCAAATACCTAAATACACTAGTGATAATAACCAGATTAATCACTGTTGGGGGAAAGACTTCAGGACACAAACTGATGAAATTCAAATGAGGACTCTAATTTAGGCAACCGTATCCTCCCAGTGTTAATTTCTTGGTTGTGATCGTCACACTGGTTATGTGATCCGTCAGCTTTAAAGAAACTGGGTGAGAGGTAATGAAGAAGTTTTGTACTGTTCTCAAACCTTTCCTGTACATCTTTAATTGCAGTTCAAAATAAAACTGTCTCACACCACAGTGTTCCAAGCCAAACTCTTAGCAACTAATACAGGGATAAGATTTCACCAAGACTTCAGAGGTTAAGATCACCAAGACTTCAATAAGGGGCATCACACTGTGTGATGTAGGATCCCAGAAGCTCTTGCTTTGGAGAGAGTCTTAGCAGTGGCCACCCACTGTGCTGCTCTTGAGGGAGGCTTCTCAGTAGAATCCTTGGCAGCCTGCCACTAAAAGTCTTCTCTAGGGATGGCAGGGTACCACATCCTCAAGTGGTAGTTGGAATTGCTGGAGACATCTTCCTGCTTCACTCCATCCAGCCACAACATGTCTCTCATAGATTCTGTAGACTCACATGGTAACTCCTCAGAGGTACAGAGAGAGCCAGCATGGTGCTCCTATGACTTGTCTTCTCCAAGCAGAACAATGACATGATAGTGCATTCATGGGGTCTTTGGTGCTTGATACAGCACTTCCCAAAGAGTTTTCACCAGCTGCAGAACTCCTCATCGATGGAATTCTCATGTGGAAGTCTGTATAGAGAAAGTTCGAGACAGGGTCTTAATATGTAGCCACAGTTGGAGACTACACAAGTTGACTCAAGGAGTGTCATGGTACAGCTGTTAGGACAATCCCATTCTATAACTGAGCAAACAGGCACACCAGTAAACCAACATACTCAAGAGAAGTGGAAGAGCTGAGCTTTTAACCCTGCTTTCTCTGACTTCAAAGTTAGGGTTTGCGCCACTGTGCTCCCAGCCTCTTGGGTATGGAACTGTAGAAACATGGGACTTTGGTCCTCTCACCTGGGCACAGTCACTGGACAATCTGGAAACACTTTCAGAGAGGATTGCATCATAAAAGATTGTTCCTGAGATCAGTTTCCTGTGCATGTAAATGTCCCATTCCTTGGACATGCCTAGAGTCTCGTTAAACAGCAGCTCCTGGAGAGCTGAAAGAATTGCACATTCTGAGAATTATGGCTTTTCTTGCTTTCCTTCTTCCTTTCTGTTGTTCCTATTTTCTTTTATTTCCATCTTTTCTTCCTCCTTTTTTTTTCCTTTCCTGTTACTTGGAATGATACCTCAGACATTGTACATGCTATAAAGGCATTCCTTCACTAAGCTATATTCCCAGAACTTTTAATTTAATCTCATCTTTATTTTGATACAGAATCTTGCTTAGACATGTAGGCTGACCTTAAACTGGCTTTGTAGTCTGGACAGGCCTTGAATTTGCCATCCTCCTGCCCTAGTCTCCTAGTGGTTGGGATAGCAAGCCTGCCCCACCAGACCCATTAGATTAAGTATTCAGAACAAGCGAGGCATGCCTGCATGGAAAGCAGGGTCATTTATGGACACCCTAAAGCTACTGCCTGGTAGAGCAAAGATATGGATAAGATGAAACTTCATTGTGTTGAGGAGCTGCTCTGTCCTTTTCCCATAAGGGCCAAGTGGTGATGGCCTAATCATACTTCTCGCCCTGCATCTGTCCTTTCTTCATCCCAAGGTCTGGGTCAACAGGCCCTTCCTCCTCAGCTGTCTCTGATGAACAGCCACAAGGCCAAGCCTGGCCAGCAACACTGGCCAGTTCCACATACCCCATACCAGACCAATGAAGTCAACAACAGATATGTATTGCAGCCACAAGAGAAAATACCCTCTCTTTTCCCTGGATATTGACTTAGCAGCCATTTTGTCGCCAGAAAGGAACCAGCCATGGGTGGAAAAAAAGAAAACCAAGAGATAAAAAGAGATGAATTCCAGAAACCTTCCCTTTCTCACTGCATGCAGCTGGCCTGCTAGAGCTCTGCTGGAGACATCCTCAGGCACACTGAGCATCTATGGCTCATTCCTTCCTCTTTCCGTTTTTTTTTTCCTGCCTTCCTTCCTTTCTTCTTTCTTTCCTTCCTTCCCTATTTTCTTCTTTCCTTTTTTTCTCTCACTCTCTTCTTTCCATGCCTTCTCTGAGATACAACAGAAATGTTTAAAATTCACAGTGCGTTTTGACAGGTGTACATACCTGGTAATCTGTCACCACAGTGTTAGGAAAGAGTGTTAGTGCCACCGTCCCGGTTTTCTGAACTACTCTTCAATATATTCATTTACCCCTCCCCACCCTACCCACTGTTCCCAAGCAACTACTAATCAACACTTAAAGATTATCTTAAGTTAACTACTAGATCTCAAATAAGAGGAATCAATCAGTGTGTATTCATTGACTGCTTTCTTTTACTTACATCATTCCCTCCTTACCTTTCCTCCTCAAAACCCTCCCACATATCCCCTCCTTGGTCTCTTTGAAATGTATGAGATCTTTTTCATTAATTGTTTTTACACACACACACACACACACACACACACACACACACACACACATATATATATATATATATATTTTTTTTTTTTTTTCCTAAATACATAGACATATCCTTCTCAGTTTGTATAGCATTATTTGGTTGTATGTTTTCAGGGCCGATCTCTTGGTATTAGATAATCAATTGTTGTGTTCTTCCTGGGGGAAAACATTTTCCCACTCTCAGCATTCCTGTAGTTATTTGCAGAGGGTTGAGCCCTTGTGGGCTCTCCCACCCACCCACCATATCCACATTAGTACATCTATTGCTGTTGTCCTGGTTAAGATCATGTTTAGACAGCTATGTTGGTGAGGCTTTACAGATGTAGTTTCTAACATTACTTGGAGACACAGTCTCACAGCAAACTCTCTGATCCTCTTTCTGTCCCCTCTTCTGTCATGTTCCCTGAGCTTTATGTACTGGAGTTGTTGTGTAAATGTGTTCTTTCAGCCTGGGCTCCCCAGATCTGAATTTTCACTCCTTGTGATTTTTTTTTTTTCTAACAGTCTCCATCTGTTGCAAAGAGAAGTTTCCTTGACGAGAAGTGAAAACTACACTACTTTGTGGGTATGGGAATAAATATGTAGGCTGTAATTAGGGATTATGCTTGTTTAGTAAAAATCGAAGTTGCAGGTTCTCCTCTACAACTTCACTAGACTGGGTAGTTGGCTAGGTTTCCAGTGCCATGGATAATTTCCCTCTTATTAAGCAGGTCAAAAGTCCATCTAGAAAGTTGTTGGTTACTGCCCAGATATGTGTGCCACTACTACACCCTTAGAATTAGCCTGCCGTGCTCATCACTACTGCCCCCTTAAGGTTATCCTACCATGCTGTTCATTGAGTTTCACAGGTATTAAAGCTACATGGAACTATTTGTTGCTTCCATCCTTTGAAATCTTCCATGGTGTCCTCTAGTACCATGAAAGCTAGTCCTCAGGAAAGAGACATTCCATTCAGGGGCCTCTAACCTGTGTCTGTGTCCGCAGTACATGGTGTCTTCAGCAATAAGAACTTACCTTCCACCTCTTAGGGGCAACCAAGGTACTAGCAGTAACCTGTAATGTTTCAGGAATGTCCCAAATAACCTTAACCAATGATTTTTGTTTGGTTTTGATTTGTTTTTAGATGATCTTTGCCTCTTGGAAAGAACATTATCAGCCCAGATGAGGAAATTTCATATATATATGAAATAGTTTCACTGTTTCCTAATATATTATTAGGAAACTGTTATTATTTCCTAATAACAGTGAAACTATTTCCTAATATATATTAGGAAACAGTGAAACTATATATGTGTGTATATATATATATATATATGAAACAGTGAAACTATTTCACAAGGTATTTGTATCATTTTACATTCCCATTAACAGTGTATCAGTGTTTCCATTTCATATGTCCACCAACCTTTAGTAAATGAATCTTGTCAAAATGTAGCCACACCCTGCTCTTTGATCACCTTCCCCTGAGTGGAAAGCAGCCTTACCAGTCCACAGAGGAAGACAATGCAACCAGTCCTGATGAGACCTGATAGACTAGGGTCAGATGAAAGGGAGAAGGACCTCCCCTATCAGCAGACTGGGGGAGAGGCATAGGAGAAGAAAAGGGAGGGAAGGTGTGTTTGGGAGGAGATGAAGGGGGGGGGGCTACAGCTGGAATACAAAGTGAATAAACTGTAATTAATAAAAAAATAAATATTTTTTTAAAAAGGAAAAAATGTAGCCACACTGACAGACATGGTGGTGTTCACTCCAGGCTATACTCTGCATTTACATAAAGAATAATAATGTTGGAAATGCAGGAAAAATAGCATTGAGCTTCTTTTCTGTACTCAGCTACCCTGTGTCTCCTGTAGAGAAGCCTTTGTTTAAGTTCTTACTCATTATTCTATTGTGCTGTTTTCTTATGTGTTTTATGGAATTCTTATGTATATTAGATTGAAATCTTTTCTAAGATACATGACTTACAAATGTTTCCTTCTAGCCTGTGGTTTATCTTGTCTTACTCATAACAATATGTTCCAAAGACCAGGTTTTCGTTTTGATGATGACTGAGTTCTTAGTTTCACTATGATTATGATTTTGCTATTATATCTAATTTTGTCTAGCTCCAGGTCACAAGGGTTTCTCTGCTGACTTCTTGTAGAAGTATTGTGCTATTTGCTTTCATATATAGATCTGTGGTTCACTTTAAGCAAATTTTTATGTGACATGAGATATGGAATGGGATACCTGTTCTTAAACATGAGTATACAATTGTTGGAGACCATTTAAAATATTATCCTTTGAATTGCCTTTGTTAAAAAATCTATTAACCAAAATCATTTAAGTCTATTTGTGGACTCTCTATTCTGTTTCATTGATCTGTGTGTCTCTCTTGGCATTAGTATCAAACCATTGTAATTACTATAGCTTTAAAATAATTTTCAAGATCAAGTACTATCATCTCTAATCCTCATTTCAAAGTAATGTAGAAAAATTTTAAAAGGTAGTGCAGGCAAAATGGCTCACTCGGTGAAGGTACCTGCTGCCAAGCCTGATGACTGAGTTGGCTTTCTAAGATCCACATAGTGGAAGAAGAAAACAGACTCCTGGCAAGTTGCCCTTACACACACACACACACACACACACACACACACACACACACACACACAAGCACGTGCACACACACGCACACACACATGCATAAATGTAATTTTGAAATATTTTTTAAAACACCCTCTTGAGATTTTGATTAGGATTAAGTAAATTCTTTGGGGGAAAATTCACATTTTAATAGTACTGAGTCTTTTGACCCATGTAAAGGTAACTACATCACTCTATTTTTATTTTTGACACTTTTGACAGCAATGTTTTAGAGTTTTGTACACAGAGATCTTAAAGCATTTTGTCCAATTTGTCCCAAATTATTTATTTTTCTAATGTTGCTCCAAATAATCTCAGTTTTAAATTTTTAACTTCCCGATTGTTTATTGCAAAGCACTATTTCTTCTTTCCTTGCACTTAAGGAAAGATTTTAGGAGTCTTAAGCTACTTCATAATGTGCTCTCCTAAGTCAGGAATAAGCCTGGTCCAGTTCGCTGTAGTCAGGCTGGAATCATAAGGCATAGATCATTCCCGTCCCCCACCTCAAAGGTCAGCTAACATCACTTAGCCTAATGAAGGAGGGCCCTTGATTAGACAATTCTATGCCTTGGGTAAAATTACCACTAACAAGTAGGATGATGAGGACTCATGTTGTCTTTTTCAGTTTTGAAGCAAAAATCCTCCCCATGGCTATGGAGGAGGACCAGCAAAAGGATTCTTACTCTAAAAAGCAAGCATTTATTCTGCTGGCATCTCTAAATACAACCATATGGTCCTAGAGGCCAGAGTGTTACAAATTCCACCTACTACAGGAAAGTCTCAGTTCCTGGGAGACCAAATGTCTAATGATGTATCTGGCCCTTTAATTTACACTGTGGTCTGTCAACAACTTGCTTTTAACTGGCCTGGGGAGCACAGAGGCAGCACAGCTAAGGGGACTCTCAGAGTAAACAGCACGTACTGTTGATGAATACTATCTTGGAGAAGAGATTCAACTCTGGACTCAACCTCCACCCACTAAAACGTCCATCTGAACTCACATCAGTTTTAGAGGGAAGCTTTTGAAACCCTAGTTTTCTTGGTTAATTATATTTTTCCCATTATTCCCCATTCCTTGGTGTTAGCTGTTATTTTCTTGCATTAATTCATCCAACAAATATACATGCAGAAGTATTTTGGGTCTCAAGGTCAGGATGGCAGCAGAGATGAAAAGGAATATCCAGATTTAGAACAAAAAGGCAGGGAGATAAAGAGCTTGCCAAACAAGCGTAAGGACCCAAGTTTGGAGCCACAATAAGCAAAGTCAAATATGGTGGCACACACTTGTAATGCCAGCAGCAGGCAGGAGAGAGAGATGAGAATCCCTGGGCTTTCTTGCTATCTAGCCTAGCTAAATTAGTGAGTGGCAGGTGCAGTGAGAGACTCTGTCTCAAAAAATAAAATGGAGGGATGTTATCAGTTAAGAGCAGTTGTTGCCCTTATAGAGGACGTGCATATATGTAAATAAAAATAAAATAAATATTTTTTTTAAAATAAGGTTGCAAACAACCAAGGAAGAACTTCAGTGTCAAATTTTGGTCTCCACATGTACATATATACATGCTCACACGCACACATACTACACATACACAGCACACACACAAAGAAAGAGGGAGAAAGGAGAGAGAGATTTGTAACACAGGATTCTCACTCATGGGAGGAGGAAAGACACACAATAGAAATAAAGATGGAACCTGAGATCTTTGCTGTTGTACTTCGTGAAATACAAAGCACATTCCAGTGTCAGTGATTTCTTCCTCAGAAGAGGAGACGGTGCTGTGAAGAATAGAGAGTGGCTTAGCACAGCTTCCCCAGAAAGCCATCAAGCATTCAGTCTGGATAAGATAAAGAAGCATCAGTTTACTAGGAAAGGGTCTCTGTTTTGCCTGCGCATTCTTCCTTAGCATAGGAAATTATTTCCAGGGAAACTGGGGAATATGTGGTAGATTTGTATGATGGGGTAATATTTCCCAAATGTGGCCAACTTCTCCTTCAAGAGATGGAACCTCCTCCTCTCCAGGGCCCTTTGCATTCAAAGGACGGGAGACAGATGTGGCAATATAAAAGGAGAAAGGGGAATGAAGGAAAAATGAAGCATTAAAAGGGGGTAGACAAGATAGGGGAGTAATAACTAATACTAAAGACCTTCTGAAAAGTCATGTGAAAAACTACTACTTCAGAAGCTTCCAAAAATATCAACATAGACATATACAAAGGAGTTTAAATGAAGTTGCCCTGTGACAGGAAACAGTGCTCCTACTAGACACCACAGGCTAACAGATAAAAGCCCAGTGTCAAGGAGGATTATTTCTATTAGAGTTATTGGCCAGTGAGATTCCATAGACAGCCAAATATAACAAGCTATGCCATAAAGCACCACATACTTGAGAACACAAAGAAATCAAGCCTGTTCTGACCAGGTAGCTTATTAAAACTGGCTAGCTTTCATAGTGCTGAAAGGTGCTGTGCATTCCATCAGAGAAGAAAGGAGATCATCTGTCTTGTTCAGCTGGGAAGGCTTCAAGATATAATAATGACCTGCCTGGCAAGATATGCCTACTGGAGAAATAGCGGCAGGAATGTTTTAGAAGTAACCAACTTTCTTATTGGCCTAAAAGACCAATAAGATAGAACCCTCTACAAGATAGAACCCAAAATTGATATTGAGCTATCAGAGCCAAAAAAAAACAAAAACAAAAACAAAACAAAACAAAAACAAAAAAAACATGGCTAGACAAGTCACAGCCCTATGGGAAAGCCTATTACAATTACACCACTAAGAGAATTAGCTGTAGCAATGCAACTCCTGAGGACTTCTTCTTATATGTAAAGATTAGCGTGTCTCTCAAACTCATCACAGATGCTTCTCTTTTGAGGTCCAGTTATTAACACAAAAATCCCCAGTTGAGTAGGATGCAGAAAATAAGTGGGACATTGTTATGGCACGCGCCCTCCTCCCAAGGTTCAGGTATCATTGTAACAGAGAAGATGGAAAGACTGTCAGAGCCAAAGGCAGTGGGTTTACTACAGTAAATCAGTGGTTCTCAGACACAACAGGGCAGTTGTGCATATGAACGCACAGTGGCTGTAACAACAAAACTTAAGTAAGCTACTTCAGAAGCTTCCAAAATTATTAACCTATACATACATAAGAGTTTAACTAGGATTGCCCTGTGATGGGCAACAGTACCCCTACAAGACGCTACAGACTAACAGATAAAAAGTCCAGTGGCAGGGAAGGATAATTTCTGTTGGAGTTATTGGCCAAGCTAGACAAAATCCAGAAGCAGAGGGTGGAGCTAGGCACAAAGCCCCACCTGTTGCTAGGAAGCTATTGGCTTTAGCTGCCATAAGGAGATAGTTTCCTTTAAGGGGAAACTATACCCTGGCAGAGCCAGCACGCACCCGTGGATGGTGCCACACCTGACAGTATATAGGGCAGCATTAAAAGGGATCAGTGGTTTTTAGAAAGAGAAGCGAGGACACAAAATTGAGTGGATATGGGATGGGCAAGGATCTGAAAAAAGATGTGGGAGAAGAATGAAGATGGCTAAAATACAATGAAATTCTCAAAGAATTGGTAAAGATATTTTTGAAAGAGATATTCTCCTGAATGTGAGGAAGGTTTTGTGACTTAGCTAACAGAGTGTGGCGGACAAGAAGCCACTGTTATGGTTCCTTTTCTATTGCTTCATAGGCTAGAGTGATAGACTAAATCTTACAAAGAAAGATGGTATGGTTTGGTGTCGCATCTTACTAGGGCTTCGAAATGCTTTGTAACTGGATTTAGGCATAGGGGAGCAGAAATGACAGATCACAAGGGCAGCCTGGATTCCTAATGATCCACTCCAGAGATAACTAATCCAGTCCTGAGAGAAAGCATTAATCCTCCTTAACGTAATTACCTGTGGAAAACACTGCCTCCCACACCATCACCAAAGAAAACAAACCGTGGTAACTTTCCACAAAGTTAAGTAAACAGTCCGAAAACAAAGCCTCACTTTCTGCTCTGTTACCTGGAATGCGCGTGCGGGAGCCCTGCACCACCCTGAACTCGTTTGTTCCACGTGAGGGCTGTTCTGTGAGGGACAGGACATGCAGAGACCTCACATGACGTCCCAACATTACATAATGAAAGACAAATATCTGGGTAGCCCCCACCTGCCACATCCAGCCGCCATCTGAATGCAAACGCACGAGATCCCAATCCCGATCTACTAAGTTGTGCTCTACCCAAATTTCTCATCTGCAGAAACCAGAAAAATGTAATTATTACCATTGCTTCAATCACAGAAGCATTAGAGCATTTGATTAGTTACAGCAACAGAACAGCACAGCAAAGGGATTATAATATATATATATATATATATATATATATATATATATATATCAACAAAACTTAAGTAAGCTACTTCAGAAGCTTCCAAAATTATTAACCTATACATACATAAGAGTTTAACTAGGATTGCCTAGTTAAAATATATATATATATATATATGTTATGATATATATATATCCCATAACAGCCTTGCAAAGGAAAGACAGCAGAAGGAATCAGGGGAACCCACCCTTCATTTGACAACATGTATTGTATCAAAACATGCGTAAGAGTGTTTGTTTAACTATGGAACCGCTTGTAAGCATGTAACACAGAAAAGAGATAGCTCTAGCTACATCCATACCTAAAATGGCAATTGGACTGGATAGCTGAATCAGCAAATACCATGGGTCACGCTGTTTCAAGTGATATTGATAAAGAAACAGCCCTAGTGTTATTTTTAGTTTGAAGGAAGTTCCTAAGAGCAAGTTGGAGGCCTTAAGGACTTTGAGCACCTAGGCTCAAGCAATCCCCGCACCTCAGCTGAACTAGAAGTCTCCACCCCTGCACCCAGCCTCTGCAGTTTCAAACACGACCGAACAGTAGTTTGTATCAGCTTTGGGTGGTGAAGGTCTGTTTGTTCATTTACTTACTTGAGGTGAAGTCTCACTCTGTAAGCTAGGCTGACTCACGTTCATGAACCTTCCACCCCAGCCTCCTGTGCGCTGTGATTCCCTGTGTGTGCACTGTGTCTGGCTTGTCTGCGTGAACGACTCAGTGAAGATTTGCTTTGTAGCGGGAGTGGCATTGAACACCTCCCAACGATTAATCTGTTTTGCCTCCAAATAACCCTAGGAGGTAGTTACTACTGTCTTTCCCGTTTTGACCAGGTGACCACAGAGCAGGATATGTGGATAGGAAACTCCCAGGAGTTAGTAAGTGACAGAGGCACCCAGGCGTACTCTATGGCACAGCTGCTGCGTGTGCTACACAGCTCTCAATACGTGGAGCCAAAGGAACGGCATGAAACTAAAATTTAGCTTTGCTCTTTCCAAACTCTTATAAATACACCCTCAGAAAGTGACTGTATCAAATAGTCTTCCAGAGCTATGGGCAAGCAAAATGTAGCAATGATGCCAGTGTTAAGAGGGAAAGAAGGAAGGATCGAGACCACAGCTTCTCTCTGTTAACTGTTGTTGGTTATTAATATTTAATATTAATTTATCTTTTAGTTAAACAGTTTATTCCTAAACCAACTGTAGGCCCAAATCACCACACAGAGACTAGGATTTATTTAATTAATCTAGAGCACAATTCTGGGCAATAGTTACTCCATCCTAAACCTCCAAGCCCACATAGTTTTCTCCCATTCAAATTTCTCACATTCTACATTCTTTTAGTCATATCTTAGGTCCAGTTCATCTCTCCTCATGCTTTCAAGTCCTCTCCTGCTGTTCTCCGACTCCTCCCAATCACTTATCTCCTACAGAACAGGATGTCCCACCCTATTTTCTCCTTTGCTTAGCAATGGCTGGTTGTTTTATTGAAGATACAGAGAACAAATGGCAGCATGTTTACACAAACTTTAGATTGTTGATGCTTAAGAATAAAGCAGACTATCAAAGCAGATGCTGAGACTTATGGGCAACCTTTGGGCAGAGTGCAGAGAATGTTATGAAAGAAGTGGGGAAAAGTATGATCTGGAGAGGACAGGAGCTCCCACAAGGAGAGCAAAAGAACCAAAAAATCTGAGCATAGGGGTCTTTTCTGAGACTGATACTCCAACCAAGTACCATGCATGGAGATAACCTAGAACCCCTGCACAGATGTAGCCCATGGCAATTCCAAGTGGGTTCCACAGTAAAGGGCCTATCTCTGACATGAACTGATTGGCCTACTCTTTGATCACCTCCCCCTGAGGGGGGTGCAGCCTTACCAGGCCACAGAGGAAGACAATGCAGCCACTCCTGATAAGACCTAATAGAATAGGATCAGAAGGAAGGAAAAGAAAACTTCCCCTATCAGTGGACTTGGGGAGGGGCATTCGTCGAGAAGGGAGAGGAAGGAAGGGTTTAGGAGGGGAGGAGGGTTGGAGCTACAGAGGGGATACAAAGTGAATAAAGTGTAATTAATAAAAAATTTACAAAAAAAGAATAAAATCAGAATGCAATGTCTGGATTGAAACTAGATAGTGCATAGAGAAATCAGCATTTGAATGAACAAGAGTAAATTGTATGCATTCCACAAGAACATTATACCAACAGTTATCATTCATTCCCCAATGGCCAGGGAAAATTCAGAAAGCAAACGCATAGCAGAAAAAGAAAACAAATTTGTCCTTGGATAATTGGTGTTGTTTACAGGATGTCTTCGAGAATGTCTTTCCAGGACATTATCTTGGGCCTTCTTCTTTTGGATCCATTTTATAACTCTGTGAAACACTAGCATTTGCTTCCGCACTGCTTTCCTAGGCATACTTCATTACAAATTAATTTAGGTCTGCTTAGGAAAATCTTACCACCGAGAAATCAGACGAAATGAGAATGAAAGCCGTAGCTGATCACCGCTTCTCCAGAGAGTGTCTCCTGTTTCTCTGTCAGCTCCAAAGCAGGGTTAGTACTACTCACACATTTGCCACTCACACTGGGACTGTTTCCAACAAGTCCTTACTTCCCTCCCACACTTCGCTCTGCTCTGACAGCCCTGGGAGTTCAGACTACTTGAACTGTGAGGGGTGAGAGGGAGGTGTTAGCCAAGATCCTCCATCCCAAACTCTGCAGCAAGCTGCTGTAGATATTCCCCACTGCCGCTCTCCACACCATCCAAGGCAAGAGCAGAGGAGCTGGGTGTGTTAGAGTCCGCTTCTTCATTCTCATACTCAGAAGGAACACAGTGAGGTTAGATGAAACTGCCACTTACTGAGGGGTTCCTGAGTGTCTAATTGCTCCCTGAGTATTTTCAGAGTAATGGTCCGCTGATGGGAGGCAAGTTTGTTGTAAAGAATCTCACTAAGCTGCCCCAAGCCTATAATCCCATCTATTCATGGCTATTTAAGTAGCATACTAAAGATTAGGGAGCGTCAGTTACTCCAAGCCACCCATCAGCCTCATTTCAGACGGAGGAGCAAACTCAGAAGTTCAAGGTCTGTGTCTCCGAGCTGCAGGCGAACAGCTGCTGAATTTAGTGCAGATGACGCTGAACCTTCTTCCCACAGCAGAATTTACCAGTAAGTACACAAGGTCTTGGAGATCTGAGTTATTGACAAGAGTCGCTGCATTAAAGGATTGTTTATTAGAGCTCGGGCATTCTACAGCCCTGATTCCCGTCAGGGTGCCATGTCAGGGCTACTCACAATTTTCCCACTGAAGACACCTCAGAAGGTTTCGCATAACCCTGGGCACGTGGTTATACAAAACAGGCACACAAAACAAACATTCACTGATTATAAACCATGAATTTATTCCACAACAACAAATCTCTGGGATACATACAATTTTGCCATTTTATTTAAAATGAACACAAATCTGCATGCTAACAGAACAGCAGTGCTTGTTAGTTTTTACAAAGAATATTCTCTTTACTGAATTCTTGATGCTGTAAGACAGAGTAACTTCAACATTTTTCAGAGACTATTAATATTTGACTTTATAATCAATAGTGACGCTACCTCTTCACGTAAATATGAAATATAAATATGTTTAGAATGCCATTGCAGACATATTTTGAAAATTCTATCTTAATCTCAAGCTACAGTTCACTTAATGGCTTTCTTTTTTTTAAATTTTTTATGGAGCTCAACTCAGCAATGCAAACAGCAATATTTAACATGGAGCATTTTTATTCCAAAGATATAGTAATTTGACACACACTGACAAATTATGGTAGGAAAACATTGAACGTCTTTCCACAATTACATCATTCTGTTTCTAAAAGAGCAGAAAATTATTTGTAAGGTTAGAGAAAAACCAGTGAAATTCACAACATGCCAAGTTCAAATCTGAACTGAGGTACTTTGGCGGCCTTTCTTTATTATTACATAGGATGGCCGTGTACACAGGACAAAGATTGTATGTTGCATGTTCAAAACAAGGGCAGCAATGAAGTCACGCGTTACCCACCCAAAAGAGAATTCCCAGGCATCTCCTGGATTCATCACACATCTGATTTTTGAATTAGGTTTTCATAGTTGTGCTTAGAAACATAGAGCTGCCCCCAGATTTTTTCATGGATTTATACCGCTTAGGGTATTGCAAGCCACAGCTAAGGACAAAATTCCCTATTTCAGAGCTCATCCAGCTGAGAGTGGAATTCTAAGCCTATTGCTCATCCCATTTCCCTTACCATGGACAGGGACGTGGCTAGGCTGTGGTCTAGCTTGCTGAGGCCACTTGCTGACATGCGCAGTCAGCCCTGGTAGATTGGCTTCACTACTAGAGCCCCTCTTGACCCGAACTTTGCCAGGTTTCCATTGTTCCAACGTTGATGTGAGGTTGTCCTGCCCACTCTAGTTTCTAAGGCTTTGCCTCGAGAGTGCCAGAGGGAGTGGCCTGGGCTAAGCGATTTCCTAAGCAAGGCTTCCATGGGGGTCTCTCAGCTCTGCTCTCTTATCAGCATCAAGTTACAGGAAATACGTTCATAGCTTGGATACAGAAAGAGTGGGAAGCACTGCCAGAAGTGAATCCAGGAAGACTTCCAGTTCTTTCCTCATTTCCACCCATGAAATTTTCGCCTTCTCTGGGGGGCGCAGGGCTAGTGACTCCAGTTCATTCCATGTCACAGGTAGTTTGGTGAGGAGAGAAGACAGATGAGACACCATCTTGGTATGCCCTCATCTCCACATAGGAGTTCCAGAAGGAGTCTTGGGATTGCTTTGAACCTTCCAGTCTGCTTCTGGGAAACCAGACGGGATGAAAGGACAGGATCTGCGTCTGCATTCCATGACTTCTTTCCAGGAAGAACGGAATACAGGAGGGTGTTAGGTATCTTTACACCTCTTTCCCCAGCACTACAATTCTGGCATTTTATGACCTCCAGTTGAGCCCTCTGTTTCGTCGCTGTAAATGAATTACTCATGGCACAAGTCGTTCACTTTTAGCATGATTTACTTCTCAGGCTTTGGGGACAGAATTGGCTTTGGGTTAATGCTTGGGCTTCATTTGTCTTTATTGCAGCCTCATGCATAAGAGGAATGCATCACTGGGTCTGACACTATCTCTTTCCTTGTATCTCGTTTGTGAACTATTCTCATACATCTTTTAATCCTTTCATGTTGCTCAGTATAACTGGCAGCACTAGGAACAAAAGCTTACCACAGTCCCACCAATACTTTTCTCATTCCCACCATCTTTCTAGTGGTATCGGCAGGTAAGTAGCCAGTAGGATTCTTAAATAAACAACAAATAGCCAGGTATATTCATACAGTTTTCATTGATGAAATACCCAAGACAGGGTAAGTTTATGCAGAATAGAGACTTTTTTAGCTTACAATTTTAGATGTTAAAAATCTAAGATTTATTTACTGCTTTGTGCTCATGGCAAGGGAATACAGCTGTGAAGCATGACACACAACTGGGTTTGGCTTATAAAACAACTTGTGTTGATGCAAAAACTTACTTCAGGTAACTCAGTATGTCCTTATGAGGAAAGTGACCTAAGGACAGATCATTAATCATTAACCTGTCAAAGGATGCATCTCACCTCCCAGGATGACCACACTGGACACTTGGCCCTAGTTTGGTTTCTGTGTCTGTAATGAAACAAGGTGAACCAAAGTAACTTATAGAGGAGAAGATTTATTTTATCTTACACTTCCAGGTTCATCACTGAGGGAAGTCAAGGCAGGGCCTCAAGACCTGATCCTAGAAGCAGAAATGGAAGTAAAGACCATAGTGGAATGCTACTTCCTGCCTTGTTCCCTCTGGCTCTATCAGCTGCTTTTCTTATAGAATGCAAGCTGTCTTCCTTAACAATGGTAGTGTCCGCAGTAGGCTGGGTTCTCCTACATCAACCAAGAAAATACTCCACAGACACGCCCACTGGTCATCTGATGGGGCTGACTCTTCAACTGAAGCTTCCTCTTTGCAGATGTCTTTAGTTTGTATAGAGTCAATAACGAAAACTAGCAAGCACCAGGTTCGATGGTGCAGACCTTTGAGACTAGAGTGCTTGAGAGGTAGAGGTAAGCAGATCTATGTGAGTTCAAGGCCAGCCTGGTTTACAGAGTGAGTTCCAGAACAGCCAGGGCTATTTACACAGAGAAACTTTGTCTCAAAAAGAAATCTAAAAACAAACAAACAAACAAGCATAAGACCAAATTCTCTACAGAGTAAAACATAGAATTTGATAGGAGAAAATAATAGGATGAGCTAAACTCTGCAGTTCACTGCTTGCCTTTACAATATGGATAATTAAATGATTGCGTCAATCCTGGGTCACACACACACACACAAAAAGGTGGTAAATAATGGACAATAGATAAATCCAGTTTACAATGGCTTAGAACAAGGTTTAATAGAATGATCACAAATCTGTGAATGATCACAAATCTGTGAATGTTTCTCTCCAAAACTATTCTAATTACAAGCAACAGAATCTTACTCAAAGCAGCTCGTGTAAAATAGGGAGTGGAGTCAACAGTAATGAGCCAGCCACTTCACGGGGTCTGAGGAGTAACAGAGTTGCCGGGCACAGCACACACGCCAGAGCACAAGGAACAGATCACCCGGGATGTCTTTGTGTGTCTTCTCTCATATCCATGTCTGAGTCGGTTTTCTTCTCCCTCTGCTCTGCCTCCCTTTGCCTCCCTCAAACACATTCCAGCAGCTGCAAGTTCAGTTCACACAACATGACTTGTCTACTTTCATGCCTGATTCCAGTATAACCTCACCAGGCAAGTCTCTGGGTCTCCATGCTTGACTTTGGGTAGTACCTTAAGAGTTAAATATGCATGTCCAACAAGTACTCAGAGGCAGAGGCAAGCAAATTTCTCTGAGTTCAAGGTCATCCTGAGCTACAGTAGTGAGTCCCAGCCCAGCCAAAGTAACTTACTAAGACTTTTTCTCAAAACAACAACAATAACAAATGATGATGACAAAACAACAATAATAACAAATGATGATGATGATGAAGATGATGATGATGATGATGATGATGATGATGATGATGATGATGATGA
>NW_026585742.1:3388761-3409917 GCF_907164565.1 Psammomys obesus
GATGATGATGATGATGATGATGATGATGATGATGATGATGATGATGATGAAAGTTTCAGGAATAAGAGAAACAATAAAACACACCTAGTACTTCTTTTTATTTTTTAACTTCCAGTGGTCTTTGAACTTACTGCAGTTAGGAACACTGTTTTACTTATGGTGTTCCTGTCACCTAGTTGAGGGACTAAAACATAGTAGTCATCATTTATATGATGAGTGGCTAAATAATGCGTGGATGAAATGGGCCTCTGCAAGATACTGTTACATATACACATATAGCTATAATAAAAAAAAGACATAAAATAACAAGTGATGACAAGAACATAAAAAAACTAGAATTCTCATATATTTCTAAGAATATAAAATGGTCTATCTCATTTGAAAAACAGTTTGGAAGTTTCTTTTAAAATGTTGAGTATGCCAGGTGTGGTTCACACTTTTTTAATCCCAGCACAGAGGCAGGAGGACCTCTGGGAGCTGTAGGCCAGCCTGGTCTACATAGTGAGTTTCAGTACAGCCAGAACTACATAGAAGAGATCCTGTCTTTAAAAAAAAAAAAAAAAAAAAAAAAAAAAGCTGAATAGAAATTTACCATGTAACAAAATCTCCTAGCAAGGAATCTGGAAACAGGTCTACATATTGGCTTGTGCCCAGATGTTCACAACAACATTTTTCTACCCAATCATTTATCAACTGGTGTGGATAGATAAGCAAAATGACATCAGTTCTCACAATAGAATATAATAAAAATGAACTGGAGATAAATGCTGCAATGTGGCTGAACCCCACGTACACAGTCATACTGAATGCAGTTGAATTCCAAAGACTTCATGCTATGTAGATTCATTTATATAGAATGTTCCCCAACAGCAACTCTATAGAAACAGAGGGTAAGTATGAAAACAAATGGGAAGGTGGGGAGACTGCAGAAAACAGCTCAGGGTTACCTTGCTGTGGTGTTTGCACAACTATGAAGATACAAAGGAATCCATGAATTACACACTCAAAATTAGTGTATTTTATGCTTTGCCAACTACACCTCAGTAAACTGTCTTCAAAAACCTGTAGGGCCAAAATAACCATGTAAATTATCTCTGATTACCAAATCCTCCTAACCAATCAATTGCTTTCTCTGCTTCTGAACAGATTTATATCCAGGACACCAATAGTCTCACATCGGGCATGCAATCTAACATTTGAGAAGATGATACTGACAGAATCAGAGGAGTTAGCCTTTTCATTCGGGGCTTTAAAGACAAGTGGTATTGCGTAGCGATAGCATCACCAGTGACAGCTGAAACAGTTATCAACTGTGGTGGCCTGTTCTTCATTTTCCTGGCCTGCATTACCAGGGAAGACATTCTCCACAATGTTGACAACTTACTTATCTAGAGAGGTACCCTGTTAAGATATGGGGCGTTTGCCTGACTGAGAAAAACAGAGCCAGGCTGTTATTTCAGGCATCTATAAAAACTCCAGTGTTGTCCTTCCTCCTGGATGGTGAGGAAAAGATGATGCTGAAGGAATATGTGGTTTCAAAATAACTGCAGGAAAGGAGAAGCATCCTTGGGCAAAAGGGCTTGCCATGTGAGCCTGATGGCCAGACTTTGGATCCCTGGGACCCATGTAATTGCCCACATCTCTAACTACAGTACTCGTACTTGAGACAGGAGGCAGAGACAGGACAATCACCCAGAAATTCACAGGCAGGAAAAGTGGGTGAAACACCAAGGGAGACCCTGCCTCAAACACAGTAGAAGATAAAACCGATTTTCAAAAGTTATCTTCCAACCTTCACATATGTGTCATGGATTAGGTCCCCATTCTCACACTAACATTATGTACAACACAACACAATACACAAACAACAGCCTGGATAGAACTTCGTATCTTACAGAAACTTCTTTAGTTCAATAAAAAAAAAAAATTTCTTGTGTACATTCAAGACACCATCACTCCAACTTTGCCTCTCACACAGTACTTGAAGGTGTGATTTGAAATAAAGGGTCATCCAAGTCTCTTACCATTCCACTTCTTTCCAGAAAGTCCTTGGCTAAAATAATCTATCTTGTTTCAGCTTTCATTTAATTTCCTAAATGAGTCATAAATTACACCCAAGTAGAATTTAAGGATGACTCCCTTACTCTTAACTGTCCTGTTAGTTCTTTAGACAGCCTGATCATTTACTTGAAAAAGTAAACTTGAACTGTGGGTCAGGGTGTTCACTCTCAGCTGCTGCTCCATGGAGCCCAGGACATCCAGGGCTGCAAAGAGAAACGCGTCTCAAAATACAAACAAGGAAACATTTTAACGGACCTTTATGGAGATCCTTGAACAAGTCGTTTTAAGGCAATAAGCGACTGATGACCCCTGTGGAGAAGTCCTTGTATTGTAAGTGTAATCAGAAGGAGGAGGACAGTGCGCAAGTGCCCCTGGTGAGAAGATAATTTCAGTACAGTATTGCAAGGATTATCATCAAATATTTAAAAAGAAACAAACAAGCACAAAAGGAGGGAACACAACAAATATCAACTGTATGCTGTGAAAACGCACAGCAAAAGATGAACTAAGAATGCTTTAATGGAAAATCAAATGATAAAATGTTTGTTAATTAACCAGAGTACCTTGTACATATTGATTTTCACTTAGGAAAACACTAAATGTGTGCATCATAAATCAAGCAGAACAAATTCCTTAAGGCATGATGGGGAAAAAAGAATGCATGAGCCTATTAAAAGTTAACTGCAAAAATGAAAGAATTCATATGGCCACCTGTTTCTGCTTCCTGTTTATCATGTGATCATATAAAATAGAACTTGAAGAAGCATCATCAGAAGATAATATACATAATATGCTACATATGATGTAGTATAATATATGAAAATATTATATATATAATTATAATATTATTCAGAATAATATATTATATATACTTATATGTGTTATATAATATAAAAATATTGTTTACATTATATATTTATATTTTAATTGCAACCATATTATATATTATATATGCTTATATATAATAAAGAATATAATAAGGATATCATATTATATATGTAATCTTTATATTGTATAAGCATATATTATATAGTAAAATAAATAATATATTGCATTATTATATGATATTATATATAAGTATAATAGAAAGATATTACATATAATAGACATACATTATATATTACAAGTGTTATATTATTTTATATAATTCATGTCATATATTATATATTGTATGAATTATAAAATTATAAAATATGTAACATTGTATATTATATGATATAACTATATGATATGTGTTTATATGACATATATGTATAGATGATACATACTTAAATATATATTCTACTATACTGGTAGGAAAAAATGGAAAAAGTAGGTGGCAAGATGGCTCAGCTGATGAAGGGCTTGGTGCCAAGTGTGATGACCTGAGCTTGAGATGCAAAACCTACATGGTGAGGGGAAAAAATAGATTCCTGCAAGTATCCTTTCTGACCTCCACATGCACATCCTGACACAGTGCACTGATGCGTATACAGGCTCAGACACATGCAAATACATATATGCCTTACATTGGCACCCTGAATAAATACATAGAAAAGACGGAAAAAACATCAACCGGTGCAAAATACTACAGGGCCCAAAGTCTTTTGACTATGATAAGATTATAAATAATACCGTGATGCTGACAAGAAGAGGGGCTGTAAGATAAAACAAGGCTGCACTTAGGGACTCTGCACTTGAGAGATTATCTGCGGGGCTGGGATTGTAGCTAAGTGCTGGAGTACTTGCCTAGCATGTATGAGGCCATGAGTTCAATTCCCATTTCCACAAAGGAATAAAAATTTAATAAAAGTGAGGTATTATTTGTTTTAAGTGTGTTTGCAAGATATATATCTTTATTGCAGTTCCATTTAGAAAATATCTGAGCTTAAGATGAAAGAGCCAGAAAAATCGTTTCTTTTAATTAAAAAACACATCTTTTGAGTCAGGTGGGAATGGAGAAATAACTATTCAAGAGTGTGTGCTGTGAAATCACACCACTCTTGATTAATGAGGGGCAGGGCAGCCTAAATTAACAAAATATGAACATGAAAATATTTTAAAAGAAAACAAATGCTGTTGTGTTTTCTAGATCATGCCCTTGAAATGGAAAAAAAAAATGATACAAAGTTCTGAACCTGATATTTAGGGAGGTTTTAATTGGCACAAAAGACTGGTTCGTGGATATACATTAATTGGTTTTCACGCCTCGATTAATCACCAAGTAGTCGTTACTGAGTTCCTTTCTCCACTCACATGCAGAACACTGAGGCAGAACCCCCCCCCCCCCCCAAAAAAAAAAAAAAAAAACACAAAGGACGTCATGAACCTGGCTTTCTGGGGGAATCAATGAATTTATTGACTCACCTGCCCAATTAGAGATTCAAATGATTCTTAGGTCACAGACACCTCCATTAGTACAAACCCAGATTTCACTAACGGTCATTAGTGAGGGGATTCTGTTGCCCTGAATTATTACCCAATGACTCGCACAATCCGTGAAGGAGTCCTTCAAGTATTTTTGGTTGCTCTTGAAAGGAAAAGGAATACTACTCAGCAATTAAAAACAAGGAAATAATGAAATTTGCAGGCAAATGGTAGGAACTAGAAAAGATCATCCTGAGTGAGGTATCCCAGAAGCAGAAAGACATACATGGTATATACTCACTTATAAGTGGATTTTAGACATATAATATAGGACAATCATACTAAAATCTGTATACCTAAAGAAGCTAAGCAAGAAGGAGGACCCTGGGTAAGATGCTCAATCTTCATTAAGAAAGGCAAACAGGATGGACATAAGAAGATGGAGAAAACAGGGAACAGGACAGGAGCCTACCACAGAGGGCCTCTGAAAGACTCTACCCAGCAGGGTATCAAAACAGATACTGAGACTCATAACCAAACTTTGGGCAGAGTGCAGGGAATCTTAGGAAAGAAATGGGAGATAGAAAGACCTGGAGGGAACACGAGCTCCACAAAGAGACCAACAGAACCAAGAGGGCCTAAGGGTCTTTTCTGAGACTGATCCTCCAACCAAGGACCATGCATGGAGATAACCTAGAACCCCTGCATAGATGTAACCCATGGCAGCTCAGTCTCCAAATGGACTTCCTAGTAATGGAAACAGGGACTGTCTCTGACATGAACTCAGTGGCTGGCTCTTTGATCACCTCCTGAGTGGGGAGCAGCCTGACCAGGCCACAGAGGAAGACAATGAAAGACAGTCCTGATGAGACCTGATAAGCTAGGGTCAGATGGAAGGGTAGGAGGTCCTCCACTATCAGTGGACTGGGGAAGGGGCATGAGGGGATAAGGGAGAAAGGGAGGGAGGGAGTGGAAGGAGATGAGGGTGGAGCTACAGTTGGGATACAAAGTGAATAAACTGTAATTAATAAAAAATTATATTAAAAATTAAAAAAAAGAAAAGTTCATCTGCGAGTGAAGCGTCCCTCACATGCCTGTGTGCTTTCACAGCTAGTCTTGGCTGGCTGATGGCACTGTTTGAAGAGGGTGGGGACCAGCTGAAGCAAGAGGAATGGCTTTCTCAGGTCTGTCATTTCCAAGAGAGCCGACAAGATGGGCTGTTTCCCATGAACCATGAGTTAGCAAATGCCTTGGTTCTTTAAGTTGCTTCTGCCTGGTGTTTTATCACAACAATAAAAGTAACAAATACACGTGGCTTTGGTAACAAGCATCTCTGATCCTAATGTACCACTCATTCTCTACTGAAATAGAAAACTGGATGTGTGTGTGTGTGTGTGTGTGTGTGTGTGTTTACTCATGCTAAAAAGAGTACATGCTAATAAAGAATAAACCCAGGGCATCGCACATGTTAGGCAAATGCTGTACCACCATGCCTCTTTTTTTTTTTCTTTTTTTTTTTTCTTTTTGAGGCAAGATCTCAGGCTGACCTTGAACTTTCCCTCTTCCTCCCTCAGCCTCCTGGCATTATAGGCCTGTGCCACTGGACCAAGTTCATTACTTTCCTCTGAATGGCTTTCCTGGGAATAGTTGCAGCCACATTCCTGCATGGCAGTTTCTAAGTTGGTCTGCCCTAGCGGATACATGATATTTGCCGCTTGACATCCATCACCCCTTTTTTTTTGGAAGAATGATCAAGATTTTACTTTAAGGACCTTTCTCTCCCTACCCTCCAGACACATAGGTAAACACACGTAGATGGTATAACAAAAGTTGTATTGTATTAAGCTGTGTGTTATCACACAAAGTTCACACTTAAGTTCCTAACTATGGTCCTAAGCTCATCTCCATGATGCTGCCTATCTATGTGACATATCTTAGCTAAAAGTTAGGAATGGTTTTTTGTTTTGTTTTGTTTTGTTTTGTTTTTCACTTTAAATCCCTATCACAGACCCCCTCCTCCTCTCCTCCCGGTTCTACCCTCTCACCCTTTTCTACTTTTCCCCCCTCCCCTTCTCCCCAGAAAAGGGGAGCCTCCTCACCCCAACCCATCCCATCAATTCCCATCAGGACTAGGCAAATCCTCTTCCATTGTGGCCCAACAAGGCAGCCCAGCTAGGGGAAAGTGATCCAGAAGCAGGCAACAGAGTCCATGTCAGAGACAGCACCTGCTCCAATTGCTAGAGGACCCTCATGAAGACCAAGATGTCCATCAGCTACATATGTGTAGGGGACCTAGGTCTAGTCTCTGTGAGCCTTCGTGATCCTCAGTTAGTTGACTCCATTGGTCTTCTTGTGGTGTTATTATCCCCTTCGGGTCCCTCTAACTTTTCCACAAGTTTTCCCAAGCTCTGCCTAATGTTTGGCTGTGGGTCTCTGCATCTGTCTCAGTCTGCTGGTGGGTGAGCCTCTCAGAAGACAGCCATGCTAGTCTCCTGGCTTGCAGGCATGGCAGCGTACTACTAATAGTGTCAAGGGTTGGCTCTTTCCCATGGGATGTGTCTCAAACTGGGCCAGTCATTGTTTGGCCTTTCCCTCAATCTCTGCTCCATCTTTTTCCCTGAACACCTTGTTGGCAGGGAAAATTTTGTGTGGAAGGTTTTGTGGGTGGGTTGGTGTCTCTCTCCCTCCACTGGAAGTCCCGCCCAGGTATAGGAAGTGGCCACTTCAGTCTCCATGTCATCCACTGCCAGGATTCTCAGGTAGAGTCACTCCCATATCCTCCCAGAAGCCTACCCCTTTGATGCCCCCCCACTGGTTTTTCTTCTCTCTCCCAACCCTCTCACTTCCCATCCCCATTCTCCCCACTCTTGTTCTCCTTCCTATCCACTCTACCACCCAGTTTCCTCTCTTCACCCTTTTCCATGTCTATTCTATTTCCCCTTCTGAGTAAGATAAAAGCACTCTCCCTTGGGCCCTCCTTGTTACTTAGTTCTTTTGGGTCTGTGGATTGTAGTATGGTTATCCTGTACTAAATGGCTACTATTCACTTATAAGTGAGTACATAACATGTGTATCCTTCTGGTTCTGCATTAACTCACTCAGGATATTTTCAAGTTCCATCTATTTGCCTGTAAATTTTATGATGTCTTTGTGTTTAATAGCTGAGTGGTATTCTACTGTGTAAATGTAACACATTTTCTTTATCCATTCTTCAATTGAGGAACATCTAGGTTGTTTCCAATTTTGGGCTATTATGAAAAAAGCTGCTATGAACATAGCTGAATAGGTATCTTTGTGGTATCTTTATGGAGGGTCTTTTCAGTATGACTTTCAAAGAAAAGCTAATACCAATACTCCTCAAACTATTCCACAAAAAAGAAACAGAAGGAACACTGCCAAATTTATTCTATGAAGCTACAGTTACCCTGATACCCTAAATACATCAAAGATTCAGCAAAGAAAGAGCACTACAGATCAATATCCCTCATGGACATTAATGCAAAAATACTCAATAAAATACTCAGAAACCAAATCCAAGACCTTACTTGAAAACATCATCCATCACAATCAAGTAGGCTTTATCCCAGGCTTCAGGGATGGTTCAAAATACGAAAATCTATCAATATAATCCACCATATAAACAAACTGAAAGAAAAAAAACCCTACATGATCATCTCATTAGATTCTGAAAAAGCCTTTGACAAAATCTAATACCTCTTTATAATAAAAGTCTTGGAGAGATCAGGGATACAAGGCCCATACCCAAATAAAATAAAGGTAATAAAAAGGAAGCCAAGAGCCAACATCAAATTAAATGGAGAGAAACTGAAAGAAATTCCACTAATACCAAGGACAAAACAAGGCTGTCCACCTTTTCCGTCTCTATTCAAACATAGTACTTGAAGTTCTAGCTAGTGCAACAAGGCAACTAAAGAAGATCAAATTGAAAAGGAAGAAGTCAAAGAAGTCAAAGTCAAAAGTCAAAGTATTATTTATTTTGAATAAAGTATCTTTATTCAAAAATAATATGATAGTATACATAAGTCATCCCCAAATCTCAGCCAGAGAACTCCTACAGCTGATAAACATCTTCATCGAAGTATTACTGTTGGTATATTATTCTTGTAGAATGTATGTAATTTACCCTTGTTCATCCAAATGCTGATTTCTCTACCCAACTATCTGGTTTCAATCTGGACATTACATTCTGATGTTTATTCTAAGCATCACCTGTCTCAAGTTCATGTAAACATGTCACCATTTGTTCTCTGTATTTTCAATAAAACAACCAGCCAATGCTGAGCAATAGAGGAATAGGATGGGACATCCTGGTCCAGAGGGGAGAAGAAAGAAGGAGTGGGGGAACGGGTCAGAGGGGAGATATCGGCAAGAAAGGACTTGAAAGCATGAGGAGAGATGAACTGGGCCTAAGATATGACAAAAGCAAGTATAATGTGGGAAATCTGAATGGGAGGAAACTATGCAGGCTTGGAGGTTTAGGATGGAGTAACTATTGCCCAACATTGTGCTGTATTTTAATTAAATAAATCCTACTCTCTGTGTTATGATTTAGGTATACAGTTGGTTTAGGAATAAGCACTGTTTAACTAAAAGATAAATCAATATTAAATATTAATAATCGACAACAGGTTACATACAAAATCAACTCCTAAAATCAGTAGCTTTCTTTTATGTAACCAATAAACGGGCTAAAAAAAAATATTAGGGAAACAACACCCTTCACTAAAGATAAAAACAATATAAAATATCTTGGTGTGACTCCAACAAAGCAAGTGAAAGACTTGTATGATTAAAAAAAAAAGACTTGTATGAAAAAAAGAAATTGAAGAAGATATCAGAAGGTGGAAATATCTCCCATGTTCATGGATCAGTAGGATTAACATAGTAAAAATGGCCATCCTACCAAAAGCAATCTACAGATCTAATGCAATTCCCATGAAAATACCAACAGAATTCTTTACAGACCTTGAAAGAGCAGTTCTCAACTTTGTATGGAAAAATTAAAAGCCCAGTTTTTTACAGAAGTCTTTGATTCAAGGTCAAGATCCTGGGGGAGACCTCTAGCCCCAGGGAGGATCAAGGTGGAGTCTCTCCAGATATACAGAGCACAGTATTGATCTTGTATGTACTGTGCAGTGGGCATCAGGGAGTTCTAGGCTGTAAGTGAATGATGTCACTGGGTTCTGGATATCAAGTGCACCCGTGGGTGTAGCAGGGTCCTTGAGTAAGCTATTTTTATGTTTAAAAGGCATTTCTTAATATTCTCATTACACACACACACACATTCTTACAGTATGTGTAGTTTAAATCCATCATCACCCAGCTTGGGCTTCTCAAACTCATCTATCTTCCTGACAATACCCATTGGTCAAAAATGATACTGATGAATATTTTAGGGCTAGTCCTGGGTTTCCTGGAACTACTGGGAATGAGAGCTTCTTCTTTGGTCCGTTACAAAGTCAGTGTAACAGTTAATCCTGATGGTCAACTTGTCTGGCTTAGAAACTGCCTAGAATACTAGGAAGCACCTTCTGGAATGTTGGTGAAGGCATCTCCATGGATGATTATTCGAGGGCAATTGTCAGGAGTGCTGTCCATAGCCTGGACTGATGGAAAGCCTACTAACATGGGATACCCCTTTCTCCCCTTCTCCCTCCCCTCCCCTTTCCCCTCCCTCTTCCTCTTTCTTCCCTCGCCCTCCTCCTCTACCTCTTCCTCTCCTCTCCATTTTCTTCCTGGTCACCAAGAGGTAAGCTATTCTGCTCCTACATTCCCTTCCAACTATGAGGACTTATATAACTTTTAAAGCCATGAGCCCAAATAAACTCTTAAAATCATTTCTCCTTTAAATTGTGTTTGGTCTCAGCAATGCAAAGGATAATATGAAGCTAGAGAGAGAGCTTTACCTTGAGGTTAAGACAGCAGAAAGCAAACCCTAGACATGGGGAGAGGCAGAATCGGGACGAAGCTGGGTCCCCCTGTATTCAGCTGTACCTGATTCCTACAATGGACATTCGCCATTTTTTTCTCCTCCTATTTTGAGTTTGGCTCCAAACCTTACAGCTAGAAACAATAGACACACTCTATTTCATTTGACTTCTGTGTTATTCCTCCTTGAAAACGGCTAGATTCTCTGTTTCCCACATCAGAAATCCGAGGCTAGCCAGGTGGAATGATATATGCCGGTCCCAGCTTCTGAGGCAGACAGTTCAGTTGAGCTCAGGAGTTCAGTGCAATCTGAGCAACAGAGTGAGACTTTTGCTTCAGAAATTTAAAAACAAACAAACAAATGAGAGTTGCAGAGTGAGCTTTCCAGTGACACAGCTAGTGAGGGAAAAGGCTGGGGATCCCATCTGGTCCATCTAGCACCAGAGTCCCTGCTCCTAACCCTTGCAGCTACCTTTTCCAAGTTCCCTTTTCGGTTTATGACCACAGCATCTAACACATGTCCTGACACATCCTCTGTGTCTAATCACTGTCTTATGTCTTAGTCGGCACTAGAGGGGAAAATACAAAACAAAAACAACTACAAGAACAAACAAAAACGGGCTTGCTTGCCTAATGAAAGACACTTGGAGAAAATGACTGGGAAGTGGAAGATGGATGAAAAAGAATGGCACAAATTTAACTGAAAGATTTTAGGAAAATCCTGAAGATTAGCACAGTTAAACCCAAATAAATAAATAAATAAATAAATGTTTTTGTTTTTGTTTTTTTTAATCAAACCCAGGGTAAACATTTTCCTGAACTATCTTAATCCTTGATTCATTGCTCATACTTCATAGATAGCACAAAGTAAACTTCAAAGGGTGAAATTTGCTCAGATTTATAATAAACAAATGTAGATGAACATATTCTCCACAGAGGAAGTGCCAAAGGTTAGGACGCTGACCTGAGGACAAGCATCTTCAACGAGAGCACTACCTTCAGACCTGCTATGTGGGATTGCAGAGAAACACAAGAAACAGCATCTTGGATGTGAAGGCAGACATGTCTGCCCCAATGAAATAACATCCATGTGGTTTCTAGCTTATTCCTTTCATAATGTTTACCCTAAGTAGCATTAACACCAAGTCGCAGTCTTGTGAGGGCATAGATTGCAGTCTGAGGCACAAATGTTCCATATAGCACTGGCTGCTGAGTTATGACTGCACTGTGGATCTCAGCCAAGGTTAGAGAATGTACCTCACCTCTGGGTCTCACTCATTCTTGGCAGGCCTGAGCCATTAGGCAAATGATGAGGGACAGAGGCTAAAGTAAACAGGGGCATAAAGTTCCTGTATGGCTGTAACAATGGATGAGTGCACAAAGATTCCATCCCAAGTGATAGCTCAGGAGGCAATGAACTCACTGAGAAGCTCCACAAATCACCTGTGTTATTTAGCATACATAAAATATGTGTAATCTTGCTAATAACTTAACTCACTGAAAGCTTGCTAGAGTTCAGTCACTTTGCTGAGATATCAGCCTTCTTTGTCATTTGCTCATAGGCCCACAGAGCTGTAGCCACTTTTACTTGTCAATTTCTAAGCTAGGGAATAGGGCTCAGTAACCTTCCCAAGGTCATACACTCAGAAGGAACATGGCAGAGGTTCAGATTTTATGGCCAGTTGTCTTTGCAAGCTGAACCCATCATGTTATACCACAAGAGACTGTACAGAACTTGCTTGTGGCCCCTGGGATGCAGTTAGATTCACCTGTATTTTTCTCTCTCCCTTCTCTCTGTCTCTCTCTCTCTCTCTGTTCATGTGTGTTTACATACTCATATGTATGATGAAGGTTCACATGCATGTTGCATGCACATATATGTGGAAACCAAAGGTCAACCATGGATCTCATCCCTCAGATACTATCTGCCTCATTCTCTTGAATTGGGATCTCACACTAGCCTGGATCTGGCCAGCAAGGCCCACCCAAAGATCCACCTATCTCTGCCTTCCCATTACTGGCATTACAAACCTAGCCACCAGGCCTTTACATGGTATTGGGGTATCAAGCTCAGGCCTTCACACTTGCAAGGCAAGAAATTTACAGGCTGAATTCTCTCTCCAGCCCTCTTTTGTTTTTTTTTTTTTTTTTTTATGGTGAACAAGTACACATAACATAAGATTTATCATGTAACCATTCCTAAGTGTGCATTTCTGTCATGAAGTACTTGCACAATGCTGTGAAACCATAACTGCCATCCGTCTCCAGAACTGATTCATTATCCCAAATGGAAGCTGTATGCATTTAATAACTCCCCATTCCATTCTCCATTGTGTGCATGTAGGATGTTTTGTTTATCCATTCCACTATTGATGGACATTTTGGTTTTGTTTCCACCTTTCAGCTTTTGTAAATAATGGTGCTATGAACAACATTATATAAATACCTAAGTCTCTGCTTTCAATTATTTTGGTATAGACACTGGGAGTGGGCTGTTAGTCATGGGTTATATGGCAATTCTGTTTACTTCCTCTAGAAACCACTACACTGCTCCATAATAGTTGCGCCATTTTAATTTCCCACCAACCATAGACAAACTTTCTGATTTATCCACACCCATTGCCAACACTTGTTATTTTCTGGAATTCCGTTTGGGAGAGGTAGTGTTACTGAAGTTTTCCAGAATGGCTATCCTAAATGGTGGTAGAATTCTTATACCAGATCTTCTTTGACCTAATAATTAATGATCTTGAGCATCTTTTGTGCCTTTATGTTTTAAGACTATGCCTTCTTTGGACGTGAGTCTAGGTGAGTCCTGTGCTATTTCTGAATTAAGCTGTCTGTTATTACTGCTATAAAGTTGGAGAAGTGCTTTATATATTCTGCAGATTAATCCTCTAACAAAAACATGACTTGCTGATATTTTCTCCAATTCTGTGAGTTTCCTTTTACTATGTCATAATTATTTCTTGATGCAAAAGCATTTTTAATATTTAATTTTCATATGTACACATGGTTTTGATTCACCTCAATTACCTCTTCACTCTCTACCCCATCCACCTCACTACTTTTTTCTCCCAACTTTATGTGCTTTTGTAAAGTTAATACCTACTGAGTCCATTGGTTCTGCCTCTATATACATGGTTTTGAGACTAGCTACTGATCATAGGTAAGTCTCAGCATCCACATCCCTGAAGAAAACTGACCTCTGTCTTAGTCACTATTCTATTGCTGTGAATAGAGACCATGAACAAGGCAGCACTTATAAAGGAAAGCATTTAATTGGTGGCTTGTGTACATTTTCAGAAGTTTAGTCCATTATCATCATGTTGGGATGGGTAGAGGTAGCTGGATACCTTAGCTACTGGAGCAGTAGCTAAGAGATACACCATGCTCTATGGGCCAAAAGAGAGAGACTCTGGGATCGGCATAGGCTTTTGAAATCTCAAAGCTCATGCCCAGTGACACATTTCTTCCAACAAGGCCATACCTCCTAACCCTTTTAATGCTAACAAATAGTACCACTCCCTGGTAACTAAGCATTCAAATATATGAGCCTGTGAGTCCACTCTTATACAAAAGACTACATTCCAACCCCTGCCCCCCCATAGGCTTGCAGCCATATTATAATGCAAAATGCATTTAGTCCAATTTTAAAAGTTCCCATAGTCTTTCACAGTCCCAAGACTGCTTAAAAGTCCAAAGTCTCTTCTGAGATTCATGCAATCTCTTAACTGTAACCATCTATAAAATCAAAACTAAAAAGCAGATCACGATTGTCTAGCCAAAAACACTTTGTGCAACCATGTTCATAGTGGCTTTATTCGTAATAGCTAGAAACTGGAAATAACCTAGATGACCATCGACCGAAGAATGGATAAAGAAAATGTGATACATTTACACAATGAAATTTACTACTCAGCTATTAAAAATAAGGACGCCATGAAATTTGCAGGCAAATGGATGGAAATAGAGATCGTCCTGAGTGAGGTAACCCAGACCAAGAAAAACACACATGGTCTGTATTCACTTATAAGTGGAATTTTTTTTCTCCAGATTTTTATTTTTATATTAATTACAGTTTATTCATTTTGTATCTCAGCTGTAGCCCTCTCCTTCATTCCCTCCCAATCCCTACCCACCCTCCCTCATCTCCTCCCTGCCCCTCTCTAAGTCCACTGATAGGGGAGAACCTCTTTCCCTTCCATCTGACCCCCCACCCCTCCACCCCCAGGGAGGAGCACCCTTGCTAGGCCACAGAGGAAGACAATGCAGCCAGCCTTGATGAGACCTGATAAACTATAAGTGGATTTTAACCATATAGTACAGGATGACCATGTGATAATTCATAGACCCAAAGAAGCTAAGTGACAAAGAGGAGCAAAGGGAGGATGCATGAATCTCACTCAGAAGGGGAAATAGAACAGACATCAGCACTAAATGGAGGGAAGGAACTGGGTGGAAGATGGATAGAGAGGGGAACAGGGTTGGGATCAGGAGTGGGGATGGGGGAAGGCTGGGAGAGAGAATGGAAACGTAGGGTGGGGAGCAAAAAGAGGGGAGGTTTCCAGAGATGTGGGGGTGACCCTAGCTGAGACTTCTAATAGCAGGGGATATTTTTTTTAAGATTTATTTATTATGTATACAACATTCTGCCTGCATACCCGATCTTACTATAGATGGTTGTGAGACACCATGTGATTGGTGGGAATTGAACTCAGGACCTTTGAAAGAACAGCGACTGTTCTTAACCTCTGAGCCATCACTCCAGCCCAAGCAGGGGATATTAAGCCTGAGAAGTCCACCTCCTGTAATCAGGAGTAACTTCCAGGGGAGGGAGGGCAACACCAATACACCCACAAAACCTTTGACCCAAAATCTGTCCTGGCTACAAGAAGTATAGAGATGAAGATGAAGCAGAAACTGAGGGAATGGTTAACCAATGACTGGCCCAACCTGAGACCCATGCCATGGGAGAGAGCCCACCCCTGAGACTATTAAGATCCTCTGCCATGGCTGCAGACAGGAGCCTAGCATAACTGCCTTCTGAGAGGCTCCACACAGCAGCTGATGAAACAGATGCAGAGACCCACAGCCTAGCTTAGGAAGTCTTGTGGAAGAGTGAGGGAAAGGACTGAGGGAGCTGGAGGGATCAAGGCCACCACAAGAAGACCTACAGAGTAAATTAACCTGGGCCTCTGGGGGCTCACAGAGACTGACCCACCAACCAAAGAGCATGCATGGACTAGACTGAGGCCCCCTACACATATGTAGCAGATGTGCAGCTTGTTCTTCATGTGGGTCCCCTAAAAATTAGAGTTGGGGCTGTCTATAATTCTGTTGCCTGCCTTTGAATCTCTTCCCCCAGTGACCCAGTTAGGCTGCCTTGTCTGGCCTCAGCCTGGGAGAGGATGTGCCTAGTCCTGCTGCTACCTGATGTAGCAGGATGGGTTCGTACCCATGGGAGGGGGGAGCTCCCTTTCTCTGCAGATAAAGGAATTGAGGAATGGGGGAGGGGTGTGAGAGTGGAACTGGGAGGAGAGAAGGGCCGGGGTCTTCAATCATGCTGTAAAGTGAATTAAAATAAGAAGGAGGAGGAGAAGAAATAAAATGAATTTAAAAAAAAAAGGCAGATAACATACTTATAACATACAATGGCACAGAATATACATTACCATTCCCAAAGGGAAGAAAAAGAACATAGTGAGGAAATACTGAACCAAAGCAAGACTGAAAACCAACAGGACAAATTCCAAATTCTACATCTTCATGTCTGATGTAAAAAAGTCTTTCAGATCTCCAACTCCTTTCTGCATGGTTGACTCCAGCACCTCTCTCTCTCTCTCTCTCTCTCTCTCTCTCTCTCTCTCTCTCAGGCTCCCTCTACACCCATTATGCAGCTTTGCTTGCCAGGTATCCCACAACTCTAAAATCTCCAACATCTTGGGGTCTCTAACACAATCCAGGCTTCACCCTTGCAACTTTACACAATGGCTTCTCTGGGCTTCCAAACAGAAACACCCCTGAAACACATCTGGCCTCAGTGGCTTTCCTCCACCATGGAGGGAAATTCCACAACCCCTTTCTGGAATTCTAGACACTAAAGCCAGAACCACACAGCCAAAGCTGCTGTGTTCTGCTTGCTTGAGGGCTGGATCTTGTCGTCTTCTTTCAAATACATTTGCATCAGCTTTTTAGTTTTGATGGTTTTCTTCATCGCTTAAGCTTTTCTTTGATTCAGTCTTGCTTTAAGGTCACCATTCTCTTGAGGCCATTCAGCATCTGTCTTTTGTTTAAACATTTTATCTCCTTGAGCACTATACTTAGCTCCAACATTAGACTTCCTGGGACTCCTTTTCTCCTCAAACAGTGCATTTTGTACTTTTCCTTGCTCAGCTTGCTCCTTTTCATTAAAGGTCTGCCTAAGAGAAACCACTAATAACCAAGCAAAACAGTCAATACTATGCTCTCATGAAATCTCCTCTGCCAATGCCATTAAACCAAAACTTCCCCACTTAGCTTGAGGCAGATTTTTAAAACAAGGGCAAAAAACAGCAACATTATTTGCCAAAATAGGACAAGAATGGTCTCTAGACCACTTACAAATAGTCTTCACCTCTCAAGCTTCTTGAGTTGGGCTTCCACAGTGCAAATCACGTTCAGCACTGTCTTTCATGCCCCTACTAGAATGGCCCTTTAAGCTCTGTTTAAAGCATCCAAGCACTTTTCTAGTCCAAAGTCCCAAAGTCTACCGTATTCCTCCATCAAACAGCATGGGAAGGCCTATTACAGCAATATCCTGGTCCCTGGTATCAACTTCTGTCTTAATTATTCTCTTGCTGTGAAGAGACACCATGACCAAGACAACCCTTATAAAAGAAAGCATTTATTTGGGGTCTTGCTTACAGTTTCAGAGGTTTAGTACATTATCATCATGGTGAGGAGCATGGAGGCATTTAGGAAAGCACTGGGAGCTACATCATGATCCACAGGCAGAGAGAAAGACAGACTCTGGGCTTGGCATGGGTTTTTGAAACCTCAAAGCCCACCCTGAATGACACACTTCCACCAACAGAGCCACACCTCCTAATCCGTTTAATCCTTTCAAATAGTGCCACTCCCTGGTAATTAAGCTCATATTAAAATATGAGCTCATGGAAGCCTTTCTTACTCAAACCACCACACTCTCCTTGCCCCAGTAGCTATCAATTGCCAATAGCTCCTAAGATAGGAGTGAGACTCCATGAGCCCCTCCCCTATTCATACTGGCATCTTGATTGACTTGATGTTGTACAGGCCTTGTCCATAAAGTACTAGCTGATATGAGTTCATGTGTACTACCGCACTGTCACACCTGGAAAATACTGTTTGCCTACAGATGTCCACTCACTCTGGGTTTTACAATCTTTCTGTCCCTCTTCAGTGATAATCCCTGAGACTCAGTGGGAGGGGAGCTGAGCATTCCACAGTCTCTTACCATCTTCAAATTAACTGTAAATCTCTGTATTAGTTGTCATCTTCCACAAAAAGAAGCTTATCTGATGAGGTTTTAGAAATGCACTAAATTATAGGTACCTAATAAATTACGGGTACTAAATTATAGAACTTAAGGGCCAAGTTATTGCTATGACCAGTTAACAAAATAAAAGTACCAGGTTCTTCCCCAGAGCCCATAAATATCTATAGGTTTTTGGTCAGCAGAACCAAGTATATGTATCATGTAGAATAAATTTTGTTGCCAATCTTTATCCTGTAACATTTGTGCCAGTGTTGCTCCACTGGGTATATCTTGCACAATAAGATTTTAGTACACGGGTCTACAGCTGTGTAAGATCTTCACGGTTTTTCCCACCTCGATAGTGTACATAGAACCTTCCAACACCATGAAGGTTAGCTAGCAGGGCTCGAGACTCCGGGTTGGTATTTCTCCGTGTATTATGACTCCACTAGGTGGTGTCTTCAACAATAGGGTCTCAGTCTCAAGTTCTGGAAGGTAGGCAATGACAATGGCAATAGTGTAATGTTTATGGGGTCTATGGGACCCCAATGGATGCCAGTTCAAAATGAGGTAACCCAACTCTGGCAACAGACACTTTGATAGGCATCTGCAGGACGGACCACTCCTCCTTTTATAGAATAACTCCGCTTAAAGCCCCTTATTTGTTCATGTGTATGAGTTTTAGGAAGTTTCTACAGTAGTGGTTTTCTATATGGCGTGTGGTTAGTTATCCTAGCCCACATTCCCTCTTCTACCTGCCCTCAAATCGCACTCAACTGAAACCCTCTTGTTTCATTATTTACCACTCTCTGTGTATAGTACTTGCATTCTACTTCTTCCCCTAAAGTTTTTCACCAGTGATGACTTCCTAGTTTCCTGCTTGCTGTGGACACTCTAACTTCCACATACATATCTCAAGATTCAAAGCTAGCACCCACATGTGAGAGAGAACATATGGGATTGTCTTTCTGAGTCTGACTTACCTTACTCAAAATGATTATTTCCAGCTCCATGCATTTAAAAGAAAATTTAATGATTTTTTTTTATAGCTGAATAATAGCCTCCTGTGTATGAACCACTGTTTCATTATTTTATTCATTAGCTAATGGACATTGAGATTGTTTCCACTTCTTGATTATTGTGTATAGGACAGCAATGAACATGGATGAACAAGAGTCTCTGTAGTAGGATATAGAGTTCTTTGGGGGTATGCACAGGTGTGGAATCGCTGGATCCCATAGTTAAAGAAACCATTATGTATTAACATAGATTTCTAGCCTTTTGAGGGACTAGCACACTGGTCTCCATAGCTGATGCTTCAGTTTGCACTCCCACCAACAGTGATTAAGTATTCCCCTTTCTCCACATCCACAAAAGGATTTGTTGCCTTTTTTTTTTTTTTTTTTTAATTTTAGCCATTCTGACTCGGCTAATTTAAAAATCTCAAATCAGTTTTAATTTTCTTTACTCTGATGGTAAGGATTGCCATTTGTATTTCATCTTTTAGAAACTCTATGTTTCAAGGACTATTTCTAACAGGAACTCAATGACTGGCTCTTTGGCCTCCCCACCCCCCAAGGGAGGAGCTGTCCTGTTAGGCCACAGAGGAGAGCTTTGCAGCCAGTCCTGAAGATACCTGATAAAACAGGATCAGATGAATGGGGAGGAGGTCCCCCCTATCAGTGGACTTGGCAAGGGGCACGGTGGAGATGAGGGAGGGAGGAATGGATTGGGAAGGAATGAGGGATCGGGACATGGCTGGGATACAGAGTTAATAAAATGTAACTGATAAGAAAAAAATAAAATAAAAAAAAAGAAACTATGTTTAGTTTCACTCCTCTATTTTTAATTGTGTTGTTTGTTTTGTTGGTGTTTAATTTTGGTTTTGGTTTGGTTTGGTTCTTTGTATATTCTAGACACTAATGTTCTTTCAGGTATATAAACACTAAATATTTTTCCCACCCTATAGACTGCCTCTTCACTCCAATGATTGTTTCCTTTGCTGCACTAAAACTCTTTAGTTTCATGGCTAGCAATTGTAGCTCTTACTGCCTACACATCTGGGATCCTGTTCAGAAAGTTCTTTTCTGTACCTGTGAGTTGAAATGTGTACCCTACTTTCTTCTCTGTCATTTTAAGAAAATTAGTTCTCATACCAAAGTTCCTTTTTTATTATTCTGTATTTCTAATGTTTTAATTATAATTTACTATGGGCAGTTTCTTGTCCATTCCTATCTATTGGCTGTTCTGTAGGCCTCTTGTATCTAAATGGGAATCTCTTTCTTTGGCTTTAGGAATTATTCTTCTATGGTTTTATTGAGAATATTCATTACATCTTCACTATGTATACCTCCTCCTCAACCTCCTGCTCTTCAGTTGCCTATAATTCAGAGATTAGATCTTTTCATGATGTCCCAAAGCTCTCCTGTGTTTTGTTCTTTGGGTTTTTGTTGTTGTGATTGTTCTTTTATTTCTCACAGAGCATTCCAGTTCTGCCTTGTTTTCCAGCCCTGACTGTTTTCGACATGATCCATTTTGCTGATAAGGCTATCCACTAAGGTTTTAATTTTACTTATTGAATTTTTATTTCCAGCATCATTTCAGTTTGGCTTTTCTTCAGCAATTCTATCTATCTCTTTATTGAATTTAATTTTCATATCTTGGGTTGGGTTTGTTATGTCATTCAGCTCTTTGTTTTTGTTGTCTTAAGGCTTTTTAAACAAAGTTATAATCATCTTTTTCTCTGGAAAGTCCTTCTTATTTTGGTTCATTACTGTGGGATCAGTAATTGAGGAAGGACAAGTCTTGGGCTTTGTGTTGCTTTTGTACCTGCCCTGGGACTTGAGAGTCTGTCGTTTACTTTTGCATTTCTTTTCTCTGTGCTTGTATCACCTTTCCTTTCTGTTTTTATGTACAACATTCGGGAGAAGATTATGTTCTAAAAGGATTCAGATCGTATTTCCTTTTGCGGAACTTGTATTGAGGGCCAGGGGTTCTAACCCTAGTCTTTTTAGAGGCTATTACTGTCTGTCTAGACAGACACTCTCAAAAGATCGGCACTGCCTTCTGCTGTGGCGCTACAGGTCTAGTTGTTCTGCTTTGGATACATTCTGGTCCACCAAAGGTTGGAGAGAGGAGATTTGGGTGTGTAGTCAGGAGGCCTATGGAAGGTCTTGCTTGTACCTTTAGGTGGTCAGGCTGGGGTCATTGGGGCAGAAGTTTTCAGCCTAAATGCATTTTAATGGAAAATATTTGTCATTGGTATGCACAGCAAATGGTGTGTGAGAGAGAAAGGGGGGGGG
>NW_026585742.1:3409927-3455369 GCF_907164565.1 Psammomys obesus
TGTGTGTGTGTGTGTGTGTGTGTGTGTGTGTGTGTGTGTGTGTGTGTGTATTGACAGGGTTTGAATCCCTATCACTTTCAACAAAGTATTTTCTGAAAAATACCTTCTTGGTTTTTTTCATTGGTTGATTTTTGGTTTTTCAAGACAGGATTTTTTCGTGTAGCCCTGGTTGTCATGAGCTCACTTTGTAGACCAGGCTGGGCTCAAACTCACAGAGATCCACCTGCCTCTGCCTCCCTGAGTGCAAGGTGGCAAGTGCCACCTTGCCTGGCCCTTCTTGGTTTTATGGATAAGTAACATGAGGTTTAGAGGGAATGTGTACCTGGCTTGATGGCTTAGGTGACAGCAGAACAGGCCATGTGTCCTGATCTCCCACAGACTAGCTTCATGAACGCACAACCACAGGCAGCTGCGAATGTCAAAGGACTCTGTGATTGGCTCAGTGTGCTTACTATCACAACCTTAGAGTTCTTAATCATTTCTGAACAAGCCCTGATTTTTCATTTTTCACTGAGCCTTGCAAATCATGTAGCTGGTTCAGGGCCTGCCCGTGCAGCCTGCGTGACCCTACCAAGCTTGCCCTTTACTAATCACATTCCACTTCATTATAATTTCAGTCATGCTACCACAATAATATTAGAGAAACTGATATAACAGCAGCTTCCAAGCTTTAATTCCAACATGATTTATAGTCAGAAGCACACATTTTCCCACCTTTATAACAAAATTAACTTTATCCAAGGTTCAAGTAAGATAGCTATAATTCTATTTTTTTCATATGATTCGATTATTCTCATCACCATAATTGTTTTTTATTTATTTTGTATTACACTTGTGCTCTGGAGTAGTGCAGCAGAATGCATAGGTTTAGTAAGTTCATAAACTGGGAGCAGGATTTCAAAGATAGTGCCTGTTAGAGTAGCATCTAACTATGGTGGAACAGAAATGAAAACATATCTAACGTTCTTGCATAGCCCCTCGAAAGAGAATTAGTCAAACTTAAATGTCTGCCTATAACAGACATTTAGTTTGCAAAATACAAAGCTAAGAAACACAAAACAGAGTACAAGTTAAGTCATGGGAGACAATGTCATGGTTCACTCTTCCAAGCGGCCATCTAACCCTGTTGTGTCAGGTCTTAATGTCACCTAGGTTCCTTGTTTGTCTTCAGCCACAGCCCTTCTTACTGTTACCAGTTTTATAAATTACCCAGACCATACATGTTTATTGTAGAATATTTTTCAAGCCAAGGTAAGGAAATTCATTAACATGAAACCATTTTTTATCACCCAGCAGTAACTACAGTTAACATTAATTTTGTCATTTTTAACATTTAGAGTGTGTCTTTACTAATCAATTTTCTATGCACATAAAAACTTTTAAAAAATGGAATCTCATGGTGCTCACTATTGGGCTATCACCTGTGCCCATGCCATCATTAGTTTTCTACACTGACATTTTAATGGATACAATCTGTTGTCTGTTTAACAAAGTCCCTATTGTTGGGCTTTGGGGTTGTAGCTCCTATCTCAGCCTTTTGAAGAAACACTTCAACAAACATTCTTATATTGCTGTCTACAATGTATCTTTCTTTGTTTCATGTTATATCAAAGACAAGGAGAAATGATCTGTAATCTGCTTGGCTGCCCAAACTTCTTATTTCCAGAGCAAACACTGAGTACAGAGACTGAATAAAAGTATCCATAAAGTTTCAGGAAGTATGTAGCATAGTGCCGACATACCACTTGGTCAACTAATGATGGAGACTAATAGTACCAGAGGGTAAACCTTCCTTGTACCAAAGTCAAAGGGCCCTTTTTTTTAGCTGCCATTTATGATACTCAACATAACTTTTAGAAAGGAATTTAAGTGTATGTTTTATCATCCCATACAAGTTTCACTGGTTAGTGCAGATATGAAATCTTTTAACTCACAGTTTCAGTGGTGTTCATCTCATTTCAGAATTAGATAAATGGTGGTTGTGGTTGTTGCTGTTGTTGTTGTTGTTGTGTGTGTGTGTGTGTGTGTGTGTGTGTGTGTGTGTATCAGACACACAGCGGTCGGAGGACAGCCTCAGATGTCAATCCTTGCCTTCCACCTTGTTTAATAAAGGGTCTTTCTTTCTCACTGGTGCACACACCTGGGTAGCTGGCCTATGAGTTTCCTAAAATTCTCCTGCCCCTGCCCTTCCATTTCCTTGTGAAAGCACGAAATTACAGATTCACGCTGTACTGGCTACAGCTTGTATGTAGGTTCTTGGGGTCGAAATACAGGTTATCAAGAATGGGAAGCAGCAAGTTCTCTTCCTACTGAGTCATCTCCCAAACTGACAGATTCACCCTCAGCAATCCAAAGTAGACATAAAACTTACAAACTCACAGAGACGTATTTATATGCAAAACAGAGCTTATTGTTTTTTAATTTTGCTACTTTTAGAAATGAAGATTCAATCCCAACTTCATAAAAATTAATAGATGGGATTCAGGATTTTCCATTTTTATGTTAAATATGTCTGATATTTTATTATAACTGGCAGGTAATTTTAATTTTAAAAAATAGATTAAATGCTAATAATGAAAGGATTAAATTTCTTCTCCATTTGATTCAATGTTCTACAAGGGACTTGTGTTTTTTAGACTTTCCAATAACCAAGCTTTCAACAGGGTAAATTTTCATTTAGGTGGCAGCAGAGATGTCCTATATAAGTCAGATTTTCTATGAATATCTAAAATACTCATCACTCCAGCACATTAAGGATCCCCTTTGTGAGTGCCTGGTATACAGAGTAAAATAAAAATCTTACTGATAAATGAATCAATCGATGCCATCACATATTATCAATATTACTAACAACCAAGATAACTTTTATTTATTTTCTTCATTTATAATCACCAGAAATCCATAACCCCTTTTGGTTTACTCATCTCTATATTCAGTGCAATGGCTATACTCACAGTAATATATGAAGAGCACCTAACGCCAAGTATGGCACTCAATAAGCTGAAAACATGGTAGATGTTCCCATTATCCATAGCATAAAAATCACTACCAACATCAGCACCATCACTGTTATCACCTCTGGCCACCATTACCACCATTGTCACTACCACTGACATCATCATCACCACCATCTCTACTCTTATCATCATCATCATCATCATCGTCATGGTAGCCATCATCATCATCCTTGATGCAAATGCTTTCTTCCTTAATTTTTAAATCAGGCTTGTGTTTTCTCCTTGAGAGAAAGGTTGTTCTGCTATTGTCTAGATTCATAAACATTCCTCATCTGGCAATACCATAGGGAAGACAGTCAGGAATGAGAAGTGAAGAAAGAGCACCAGATATTTTGCGAAAAGCAAAATATTCGAGACCATCTTAGCCTAGCATGACAGGAAAACGGTCTTTGCAATTGCAGTAGATATGAAGCTTGTGTTTCACGAAGCCAGGAGTCGGAACTGTCCAACCCCAATCACGACAACCCCAAAACGTCAAAGACCACTTTGGATTGCCTGAGAGTGGATTCCACACAAGGCTTTCTACGGAGAGGGCCTGCCTGGCGTGGAACCAGACTAAGGACACAGGATATGGCAGCAGCTAGTTTGAGTTTGAAGAAAAATATTAAAAGTGGTACATTGGTGTAACATGAGCAAAACTTGAGAAGAGAAGATGGGAATGTTATACAGAATAAAGAGTTGGTTTCTCTGCAGAGTGAATGGAATTTTATGTAAGAAGTGGGAAATAGTAAGAGCTTGAGGGGACGGGAACTCCACAAGGAGAGCAACAGAACAAGATAATTTGAACACAGGGAACTTCCCAGAGACTCATACTCCAACCAAAGACTATTCATGGAGATAACCTAGAACCCCTGCACAGATGTAGCCCATGGCAGTTCAGTTTCCAAGTGGGTTCCATAGTAATGGGAAGAGGGACTGCCTCTGACATAATCTGATTGGCCTGCTCGTTGATCACCTCCCCCTGAGGGGGGAGCAGCCTTACCAAGCCACGGTAGAGGACAATGCAGTCACTTCTGATGAGAACTGATAGACTAAGATCAGAAAGAAGGAGAGGAGGACCTCCCCTATCAGTGGACTTGAGGAGTGCATGCATGCAGAAAGGGGAGGGAGGGTGGGATCGGGAGGGGAGGAGGGAGGGGCTTATGGGGGGATACAAAATGAATAAAGTGTAATTAATAAAAAATTTTAAAAAAAAAGAAATCACACTCAGGAAAATATTGGGGGGGCTTTTTTTGTACACTGGTTTATGTAGACTTAATTTGTTTGGGAAAAGACATTTAACATTACAATCTGGATAGAACCATTCATCAAGATAATTTAGGAGGAAATCTATCATTAAAAAAAATATTGTTTTTCTGGGGCTGGAGAAATAGCTCAGCAAGTAAATAGCTTGTTACAAAAGCACCCTTGGCATCCACACGAAAGCCAGATGCAGGGCTGTGCTCCCGCAACTCCAAGGACCCCAGCATGGAGGTGGCAGGTCCCAAGGGCTTGATGGCCAGCCAGGCAGGCTGCAGGCTCAGTGAGAGATGCTGTCTGTAAGAGAGATCCTGTCCAAACTCCAGCATTAATCATAGGCCTCCAAGTGCACATGCATGGGTAAGTGGACAAACACACACATTCTAATGACTGCATAGAGAATAAGATTTCCAGTTAGAGAGAGACATGGCAGAACAAGAAGATCTCTAATTTCCACACAAAAGAAGAAGAGGAAGTGGAGGAAGAGGAATATAAAAATGTCTTCTGCTAAAATCCGCACCTGCAAAAGCTACAAAGTACGCTGTATCCATTGAATACCTTATGGCTGATGAGCAGGAAGCCTTAAAAAGCTTACAGTTCAAAACGGAAACAAAGGCTCACACAGCTTCTGTCTCAAAATCGGTCAGATGGCACTGCAGTTGAACTCAGCTGCACACTGCTTCCTTGCTTCAAGACAGACTGCTGACTGATCCACCCGAGTTTCAAGTTCTAATTTCCACAACAACCAATGGAATGCAAACTGAACAAGTCTAAGGCGACAAATCAGAGTTGTGCTTCACGACGCTTAGGAACCATGTCTTCTGGTGATGCAAGTAAATTGTGAGCTAGAACAGGACAGCAATCCATCATATCCCTGTGCTGATGTTTAGCAATAAGTTACTCCAAGCTAACAACGCTTTGTGCATTGTGGATAATGTTTCTTGTATCAGCAGAAAGCATCTTCAAGAAATAGATGGTTGCCATATGAACACATCCTAAAGCGCCTGTGATTGGAGCATGGTCCACCTGCCACGCTTGAAAATGAAAGGGTTCTTTCTGGTAAACTCTTTGTTGCTACAGCGGCCCGCAAAGGGGATGTTGGCTGCAGTTTCAGCCATTGTCCCTCCAGTCACTCTAGAGAGGGTTGTCTGAATGATGCCTTGATTGCAACTAATTATCCCAGCTCCAAGCAGCGCACTGACATGTGTCCAGCTCTGCCTCTCCCATGTGGGCTGGAGCTCTCTTGCTAAACTCTGAGTGCCTTGCTACCGCCAAGTTCACCTCCTTCAATCAGTTCTCACCAGGACCATCAGAGACACTATTCTAAAGCAAAAACTGGGTATTGTCAACCCCTGACTTTAAAAACCACCCATGGCAAGGCACCTTCTTACCAGAGTTAAGTCCAATATCTATATACTAACAACTTCAAAATCACATGCTGGTTATTTTATAAACATTTCATTTAATATTATATTACCATATTAATTAGTAAACTTAAGAATTTTCCTTAAGTCACGTACATTGTGTCTTTACAATGATTGAATAAATAGTTCCAAATTTTTCCTGATCAGCAGATATATGTCACGGTAGTGATTTCCCACCAGGAACAACTTTTCCTGCAGGGGATATTTTGATGGTCAAACTGGGAAGAAGCCACTGGCATCTAACGTGTAGAAGCCAGGAATGTTGCTAAGCATTCCACAGTGGCACAGGACATCTCCTAATTACCAGTCCCCAAATTCAAACAAGGTCCAGAAACTCTGCAACAAAAGTGATTAAAAAACAAAATACCACTCCCTGGAGCTGGAGACTCAGAGCCAGCTGTCAACCCTTCCTGTCCCACAGCCCCCTGACTCTTCTTTTTTTTTCTTTCAACATGACATATGCCACTCTGTCCTTCACCAAGGACTCCTTGGCTGGCAGAGTGGCCGGGGCTATCTCCAAGACAACAGTAGCAGCCCTCTCTGAGACCTCAGTAGCACCCATCAAGCGAGTCAAGCTGCTGCTGAGGGTACAGCATGCCAGCAAGCAAATCACAGCAGATAAGCAATACACAGGCATTATAGACTGTGTGGCTCATATCCCCAAGAACCAGGGAGTCCTGTCCTTCTGGTGTGATAACCTGGCCAATGTCATCAGAGACTTCCCACCCAGACTCTCAACTTTGCCTTCAAAGATAAATACAGGCAGATCTTTCTGGGTGGTGTGGACAAGAAGACCCAGTTTGGGCCCTACTCTGCATGAAACCTGGCATCAGGTAGTACCTCTGAGGCCACATCCTTGTGTTTTGTGTACCCTCTTCATTTTGCCTGTGCCTGTCTAGCAGCTGATGTGGGCAAAGATGGAGCTGAAAGGAAATTCAAAGGCCTTGGTGACTGCCTGGTTAAGATCTCTACATGTGATGGAGTTAAGGACCTATACCAAGGCTTTAATGTGTCAGTCAGTACAGGGCATTGCTGTCTACCGAGCTGCCTACTTTGGTATCTATGACACTGCAAAGGGAATGCTTCCATATGCCAAGAATACTCATGTCTTCATCTGCTGGTTGATTGCACAGTCTGTCACTGCTGTTGCTGGCCTGACTTCCTGTCCTTTGATTCAGTTAGGATGCAAAGGGACAGATATCATGTATTCCCGCATACTTGACTGCTAGTGGAAGATTGCTCGTGATGAAGGAGGCTTGTCTTGTATGATGAGATCAAGAAGTACACGTAATTCTGTCTTAGGTGTTCTCCCTGAGAACAGGCATGTTGTATAATATACCATATCTGGAGCATTCTAGACAGATTTTCCTGGCCTGTCTGTTTTATCAGTGGCAAGTACTGACTATTTGAAAAGTAGAAAGCAATAACAGTCATCTGACCAGCTTTCCCTTTAAGCCATTTCTGTAATGACAATAGTAATAATGGGACTCACTTAATTTTTTTTTATTTCAGCCACTCCTAATATTAAAAATCAAAGAACATAAAAATATCTAAAAACAAAATAAATACCACTTAAAGGCCATGTATTTTAAGTTTGGCATCTTCTGCTACGGAAGTGGACTTCAGCAGTTGATGGATAGCTGCTTGGGGAAGGCTACCTTTGGCTTTGTTTGGGGTTACGGTGACTTCTGAAGAAGATAGGACTATGTTGCATCAATACATATGGCATCTAGGTAGAACAGAGTCTTTGAATGAGTCTGGCAAAGAAAGGAATCGGAAGAAGTTGGAAATTAATAATTAAAACAATAAAGAAGCCCCCCACTCCCCGGCATAGCTGACTTCTCAGGAATACAATGTCAGCCTTTGCTGGAAGTCCCTATGAAGAATGTAGGGGCATGGGCAGCCGCTCTTTGGAGAGAATGTAGAGAAGAAGTCCACTGAAGCTAACAGTCTACTGTATTTCTTGCCGCTAAACAGTCTTACTCGGGTGGGGTTTCCATCCATCACCATCCTTATGAGACAAGATATGCCAGTGAAACCCTGATCCTGGGAGCAAGAAAAGGTATTCTAAAATTTCCCTTTAATCTCTCAAAAGTAAAGCATTACATCTGAAGGGATCCTCCCCACCCCCTTAGTGCAAGCCAGGGAAACCAGGAAAATGAGATTCCATAAAAGGAAATTTCTAGCTGTTAAGACAGGAAGCATGAAGGGTGCGTGTATATTTGGAAGATGTATGTATAGTACACACAGTATGTACAGTAGGGGACCTGGAGAAAGCAGGAAAGGAGGCAAAGAACTAGAGTACTGTGCTGGAGGTTGTTTTGATGCTTGTATTTTTATGCTAATTACTGGCCCTCAAGATCTGGTTACTATCCTATCTTGTTTTGTAAACCTGCCTAAGACATTATTCATGATTGGTGGATTAAAAGGCCTAAAACCTGGGCAGGGCAGAATGGGGTAGACATGGGTAAGGTTCCCAGACTTTGGGACACAGACAGGGAAAAAGAGAAGATAGGAAGAGGACACCACAATGGGTTAGAGTGGAGAAGGAACCACATGGGCCAGGAGGAAGGACTCCGAGCATGATGCAAATGGAGAAAACACCAAGATGAATAATATAAGCAAGCAGTTATAAGATTATGGATGGAAGGTAGCCAAGATAAGAATGGTTAAGGTGGATGGCACTGGATGGGGGCTGGATGGTGGATGGTGAGGTTATTAATATATGATAGGTAGAAATATCTGCCCAGCTCAAGTTCAATAGGCAATTTGTCTTATTGTCTGTGTCTTATTGGTTGTAATAAATAATACTGCCATGATAATCATAGGGCTAATAATAAACACTGTATAGTGAAACACCCATTTAATGTTCAACAATGTTTGGGCTTCCCTGGAGGAATAAGAACCTGAATAGGCCAGAAGTGAGGCAATGACAGTGATGGTAGCCTTGGCATTTGGGTCTAGCTTTGCACCACAACTCTGGAAGGGGCCCCTTCCTACACTGCTGCGGACACAAAAATGAGCAAACAGGAAATACAGATGTACTGGGCAAGAGATGACCTGAAGTAAACCAAATGTGTCCATATGTACCAGCAGGAAATGTTAGTGTTTATTACTAGATCAGAGCTCAGCAGTTGAATGAGAGCTGTTTCATGATAGAGGTTGGTTTCAAAAAAACTTTCCTGTTGCCGCTTTGGACTTCTCAGTTATTCCTTTGTCTCTCAAACTTGATTTCCTCTTACTTTCAACTTAAAACACTTTGGAATAAGTTGATCTCCTCTCCCTCTTTTGGTAGCAATGAGTGGGAGACACTGAGAAATAAGTTGACAAACTCTTGTTCTGTACCCCAGCCCCTAGAGAAAGCTACTGCTTCTCCCTGTCTGGCTTTCCTCTGAGCCGAGAGGCTGCCGGGTTCCCGGGCACAGCTGTGTGGGTTCACACCCACCTACCTGATTTTAAATGTTAGAACCATGTCAAAGGGGTCACACTCCAAAGCTGGGAGCAACCACCGTGGTGAAAAATAATAGTGGAAAAACCTGGTTTGATGTGTACAGGAAGGGTGAGCTAGGTAGAGATAATAAATTTATCAACAGTGTGTTGGAGTTTTTTTCCTCATTTCTTTCTCTGGAAGTCGCTGTGATCATCTGAGGAGCGATGCAGATTCTGAGTGCTAATGAGGCCTCCCCCAAGGCCAGCATTGATGGCAACATTTGAGCTGTCAGTTATCGAATGGTGGGAGACAACATGCTGGTGGGCCAGTTCTCTACACAGTTGACACTAGCCATAGCCAAGAACGCCAAGACATGTTTCTGTAGACCCTGGCATCATTCCTGGATATCACGCTTCTGAGTGCTCCTATTGCTCCAGCCTCATCATATCCTCTCACCAAAACTTAGCTTCACTGCTTTTCAAGCGCAAATGATACGGAGTAACATCCATACTTGAGATCTATTGCTAAATTCCCTAAAATGAGCTACAAGGTGTGAGAGGTCTGTTCCTACCCACCCAGCTCTCCGGCCCCGTTGTACTGTGAACAGACTGCTGCCATGCCAGCCTTTCTGTGGTCTCCACATACTTTCAGCCTTACCAGGCCACAGAGGAAGACAATGCAGCCAGGCCTGATGAGACTTGATAGGCTAGGGTCAGAGGGAAGGGGAGGAGAACCTCTCCTATCAGTGGACTTGGGGAGGAGCATGAGAGGAAGAAGAAGGAAGGAGGATAGGATTGGGAAGGGATACAAGAGGAGGCTACAGCTCAGATACAAAATAAATAAACTGTAATTAATATAAAAAATTAAAATAAGAAAAAACAAGGTGAGTGCCAGGGGCTGAGGAGATGGCTCAGCACCCAACAATACTAGATACTCTGGCAAAGGGACTGAATTTGGTTCTCAGTGCCCACATGCAGGCTCACAATCCACAAGTCTAGTTTCAGAGGATCCAATACTTTCTTCTGACCTCTGAAGGCATGCTGATACACATACACAACACAGGCAAAACATTCCTAAACATGACGTAAAGTAAATAAATCCTTTAAAAATCATTTTTTAAAAAAAGGCAGAAAGGGTCTAGTACACACCTTTAATCTAAGCACTCAAAAGGCAACGACAGGAGGATCTCTATGAGGTCAGTCCTAGCTTTTTCTACATTGGAAATTCCATGCCAGACTGGACTTCATAGCAATATCCTGTCTCAACACATGTATGTATAAGCAAAACTAAATGAACTCAGTTATATATGTGTGTGTATACACACACACTGTGTTTATACATGTATATGGTGGATTGTGTATGCTTGGTAGAACAACAGTAATTAAGCAAGAGGTCATGAATTCAAGAGGGAATGGGGGAGCGACATGTGATATCTAAAAGAGAAACACTGTTTAGATGTCCTGTAATTGATCTTAAAAAGATAATTTTCAGCTTCATATGGAAACACAACAAGCCCAGGATGGTTAAAACAATCCTGAATAAGAGAAGACCTGTGGGAGCAGCACCAGCCCTGATTTCAAGTTGTATTATAAAGCTATAGTAATAAAAACTACATGCTATTGGCACAAAAACAGACATGATGATCAATAGAATTGAATTGAAATGCAGACATAAATCCACATACCTATAGACACCTGTTTTTTGTTTGTTTGTTTGTTTGTTTGTTTGTTTGTTATAAAGAAGCCAGGAAAAAAGATAGCATCTTCAAAAAGTGGTGCTGTTAAAACTGGATAGGTGAACGTAGAAGAATCCAAATAGATCCATACCTATCACACTACACAAAAATCAACTCTAAATGGATTAAAAACTTCAATATAACCTAGGTATCCTGACACATACCTATAATCCCAGCACTCAGGGAGACAGAGGCAGGTGGATCTCTGTGAGTTCAAGGCCAGACAGGATAGCCAAGGCTACACAGAGAAACCCTGTCTTTGAAAAGCAAAACAAACAAACAAACAAACAAAAAAACTTCAACATAAAACCAAATACACTGAATGACATAATAGAAGAGAACATGAGGAAGAACTTTGAAATCATTGACACAGAAAAAGGCTTTCTGAACAGAACACCAACAGCACAGGTACTAAGATTAACAATTAATAAATGGGACCTCATGAAACTTAAAAGCTTCTGTAAGGCAAAGGACACTGTCATTCAGACTAAGTGGCAGCCTACAGAATGGGAAAAGATTTTTTACCAACTACACATCGAATATTGGACTAATATCCAAAATACATAAAGAACACAGAACTACTAGATGTCAGGAAAACAAATAGAAAACAGTTTAGAAATGGGGTACAGCTCTAAACAGAGAATTATCAAAAGAGGAAACAACTCAAATGGCTGAGGAACAAAGAAATGTTCAACCTTCTTATCCATCAGAGAAATTAAAATCTAAGCTACTTTGAGATTTCATTTTATAACCATGAGAATGACTGAGATCAATGAATCAAGTGGTATCTCATGCGGACAGTCATATGGAGTAAGGGAAACCCTCCTCCATTGCTGGTGGGAGTACAAACTTGTACAGCCACTATGGAAATCGATGTGATGAGTCCTCAGGAAAATGGGAATTGATCTACCTCAAGCTCCAGCTGTACAAGTCTTGGGCAGATACCCACAGAGGTACTTGCTTAACCATGTTCATTGCTGCTTTATTTGTACAAGCAGAAACTGGAAACAACCTAGAAGTCAGTCACCAGGAGAATGGATAAAGAAACCATGGGACATTTACAATGGAATATTTTTAAAATGACATGATGAAATTCACAGGTAAACAGATGGATGGAGGTAGAAAAAGTCATCCTGAATGAGGCAATCCAGACCCAGAAATGTTAATATCATATGCATTCACATACATGTGGATATTAGCTGTTAAGTCAATGACAACCAAGCTACAATCCATAATCCACAGAACCACAGAGGGTAGGTATAGAGTAAGGGACTAGCTGTACAGATGAGTCTTGTTAGGAAAAACAAATAGAATAAGATAATTATGGATGGGCAGGGGTGCTGAAATGGGAAAATCAAGTGAGGATGGGGAGGGAAGAGAAGGATAAGAAAGGGAATACAGGAAGAGACAACTAAAAGTAAGAGCATTTGAGGGGTAGTATGGAAACCTAAAACAGTAGAAGCCTCCTAACATATGTACATCTATAAAGGTGGTCTAAATTAAATCATCGAATAATAGGGGAGACATCTTTGGTCACCAAATGAAGTTTTCAATTCAGGGACTGGGTTACATCTACCCCACTCGTTGGCTGAAGAGGGCCCATGGGAATTCCCAAACAACCCAAGCTCTTCCAAGACAATAGATTGCTCTCTGCAAACAGACAGCAAGGCCACGTTGTTGAAAACAACACCTCCACACAAACTGAACATAGAGAAGTTGAGCTGGTTCCTACCCGTCTGTTCTAGCATCTTTGGTACAGGAAGGAGCTCTGCATACTACCAAAAGGGAAGTGTAAGCCCCAAGCCAGCTACAAATGCTTTGACTTACAATGGTCCTGCCTACCAGATGTGCTAGCGCAATGGTGGCACAAATCTTGCGGGAGTAACCAACCACTAGCTGTTAGATTTAAGGCCCACTCCATGGAATGGAGCCTGTATCTGACAGTGCTTGGGTGATAAGAACCAGAGACTAGATAGCCCAGGGATCCAAGGTAAAACCAAGCAGTACTGCTATGAAATCAAACAAACACAGCAATTAAATGACTCCTAATGACATTCTGCTCTAGTCATAGATCAATGCCTTGCTCAGCTATCATCAGAGAAGCTTCCTCCTGCAGCAGATAGGAACAAATACAGAGACACACAGGCAGACATTAGGCAGAGAGTGAACGACTTAGGAGCAGTCAATCCCTAAAGGAGATATCTCTATCAAATCCTTCTCAGGGCTCAGAGAACCCTACGGGAAAAGAGACAAAGAGTATGAGAGCCAGAAGGTATCGAGAACACCGACCAAAACGAGCCCTCTAAATCAACTGAGCAAAGCTCACATCAACACACAGAGACTGAGGCAGCAAGCAAAGGGCTGCGCCAGGTCCTCTACATGTATTATGGTTTCCAGTTTAGTGGTTTTATGGGATTGCTGAGTGAGCAACTAATGGGGCTCTGATTCTTGCTCCTTTTCTAGGGTTCTTTTCTTTCTCTTTGCTTGTCTTGTCCAACTCCAACATGTTAGTTTTGTATTATTTTATTAAGTTTTATTTTATTATACATTTAAAAAAAAAAAGAAGAACAAAAGCTCAATGACTAAAGGAAGAAAAAACATCTTACGAAATATGCTTCTGAGACCAAGGATGTAGACCTCTTGTTGAAATGCTTCTTGATCATAGGATATGAGTTCTGACAGGTCTGGGTCTAGATATTTCTGTCTGGATATGGCTTGTCCACAAGGGATCATGTGTTAAAGGCTTAGCCTTAGTTTCATGGTACAAAGGTGGTGCTTAGTGCTTTAAGAGGCGGGGCTTAGTGAGCCTTCTGTGAGTTCTTACAACACTGTTAGGTTTTGTTGTTGTTGTTCCTTTAGTTTTGTTGTTGGATTTTTGGGGAGGTACTGTTACAGTTCTGAGACAAAGCCAAAACCATGTTGTGAAAAGAGCAAGTCTAACCCGGAACCACAGTCTTTTTTTTATCACCTATTTGTGCCACCCCAGCTTATACTCACTGAAAAGTTGGTCTTGGGCAAGGCACTGTGTTGTGAACTTGATAACATTATCTCATTTAATCATCACAAAATTATATATCTGTACAGTTTTGTATAGGGACTTCTTAGGCTCCCCAATTCTCTTTTTAATTAAATTTTTATTTTTATATTAATTATAGTTTATTCACTTTGTATCTCAGTTGTAGCCCCCTCTCTCATTCCCTCCCAATCCCACCCTCCCTCATTTCTTCCCATGCACCTCTCCAAGTCCACTGATAGGGAAGGTCCTCATCCCTTTCTGTCTGACCCTAGCCTATCAGGTCTCATCAGGACCGGCTGCATTGTCCTCCTCTGTGGCCTGCCAAGGCTGCTCCCCCCTTAGGGGGAGGTGATCAAAGAGCCAACCACTTGATTTCATGTCAGAGACGGTCCCTGTTTCCCTTACTAGAGTACTCACTTGAACACTGAGCTGCCATGGGCTATATCTGAGCAGGGTTTCTAGGTTATCTCCATGAATGGTCCTTGGTTGGAGGATCAGTCTCAGAAAAGACCCCTGTGTCCAGATTTTTTGGTTCTGTTGCTCTCCTTGTAGAGCTCCTGTCCTCTCCAGGTTTTACTATCTCCCCCTTCTTTCATAAGATTCCCTGCACTCTGCCCTAAGTTTGGTTATGAGTCTTAGCATCTACTTTGGGTAGAGTCTTTCAGAGGCCCTCTGTGGTAGGCTCCTGTCCTGTTTCCTGTTTTATCCTTCTTCCAATGTCTATCCCATTGGTCTTTCTGAGTGAGGATTGATCACCTTACCCACGGTTCTCCTTCTTGCTTAACTTCTTTAGGTGTACAGATTTTAGTATGTTTACCCTATTTATATGTCTAATATCCACTTATAAGTGCATATATACCACATGTGTCTTTCTGCTTCTGGGATACCTCACTCAGGATGATCTTTTCTAGATTCCACAATTTTCCTGCAAACAAAGGACACTGTCATCAGAACATAATGACAGCCTACAGACTTCACCAACCCTATATCTCACAGAGGGCTAATATCCAGAATATATAAAAAACTCAAGAAGTTAATAAGCAACAAATCAAGTAATCCAATTAAAAAATGGGGTACAAAGCTAAACAGAGAATTCTCTGTAGAGGAATAACAAATTACAAATCAAAACAACCCTGAGCTATCACCTTACACCCATCAGAATGGCTAAGATCAAAAACTCAAGTGACAACACATGCTGGAGAGGAAGTGGAGAAAGGGGAACCCTCCTCCATTGCTGGTGGGAATGTAAACTGGTACAACCACTTTGGAAATCAATCTGGCACTTTCTTAGACAATTAGGAATAGTGCTACCTTAAGACCCAGCTATACCACTCCTAGGCATATATCCAAAATATGCTCAAGTACACAACAAGGACATTTGCTCAACCATGTTCATAGCAGCTTTATTCATAATAGCCAGAATCTGGCAACAACCCAGATGTCCCTCAGTTGAGGGATGGATACAGAAATTGTGGTACATTTACACAGTAGGATAGTACTCAGCAATTAAAAACAAAGATTCCCCAATTCTTAAAAGTTATTGTCTCCTGCTACACATTATGCTTTCTACACAATACTGATTGTGAGCACTAGCTGACAAAGTTCTATCCTCCCTCCCATCCAAGGGCCAGGATGTAGCCGATGAGGCTGAGCAATTTCTCCCTCTCTGGAATCTGACTCCTGAGCAGAGGGAGAGCTGGGAGTGTGAAGTAGCTGCTGTTGCACTCAGTGTCAGGAAGTAAAGTAAGCCAGATTCCTTCACCCAGGAGACCACCTGGGGCAGGCACTTGCCTTACATCCCATGCTGCCATCAATGCTCAAGGCCTCACAGCCTCCAAATAAACCCTCCTTGCTTAAGGGAGAGCCAATTTCTACCACAACTTAACGAATCAATTGTCACTGCAAAGATGACGAGCTCAGTTGAGAAACAAGCTCATACAGCTAGGAGACAACACATTTGGGTTAGAACGCAGCAAGTCTAATTACAGAATTTTCCTCATTACTGACAGAGAATGTTCCCAAGTGCCAGGTAAATTCTAGCAGGTTCTATGCTAACTCACTTGAATCAAAACTTAATTATTGAGTCACTACTGGCTCCAGAGCATCCATGCTTCCCTCTCCTTATCTGGGAGGGCTAAAGGGTCATCTGGCACACAAACATTCAGGCAGGAGTTCACCATGGTCGCAGACACGGGTTTTACTGGCCTATAAGTAGGGCCATCCAGAGTTTCTAATGTACATCTAACGACAAATCCAGGCTGGACACAGTGGCAGAGGACCTAAACACAGGCAGTGCGTGGTTCTCCCTGTGCAGTCACCAAAACTGACATTGGGCCTGAGTCAGCATACACTTTGAGTAATGCCCCAGCTCCTCTGTCCTCTCCCCAAGCCGGAGGCTTTCATCATTCCAGGGACGATGAATGTGCCACGCCAATGCATCTGACACTTCCTCCACTCCAGTCTCCAAGCGGTCATTGATGCTTCAGAGTGAATGACTCATTCCTGAGAGAGAAAAGTAAAACTGCATAGGGGCAGAGGCACCACCACGCAGAAATCCTAATCATGTCTGTGACCTTTCTCCAAATCGTCATGCCGATACACAAGCCTCCTAAGCTCTTGGGAAGATAAAATGTATATATGAACACACTGTTGGAGTCCAGTGAAGAGCACGGAGCATTTCTCCGACGGTGTTGGTTGCAGCCCCCTCACACATGCAATAATAACAAGCTTCTGGTTTCCCTGGCACATATGTTTCAGCAATGTGTTGCTATATCTCTGACAGTTGGTGACATTTCCTTTGTAGTCAGCCAGATTCGTACAGAGGCTGTGTGTCCAATGAAGAAATTAACATCCTGAGTCCCTGTATTTGCCATTAGTCATAATTTGCAACTTTATAAAAAAATTATTATATATATATTTAAAAATTATATATAAAATATATATATTCACTGAACACCTACTGGGTGCTCAGCCCCCTCATACACAGAGATACACAAAGCAGCCTCCACTCTCTCAGAGGCATGATACATGCACCAAAATAACTATATTGCCTGCTGCCATTGATAGCTAAAATGGGAACAAGGAGATAGCCAGTCGGTGAAGCACTTGCTGAACAAGCATGAGGACCTCACTTTGATCCTTAGCACCTTAAAAAGCACCTGCCTGTAATCCTAGCACTGAGGGTGTGGAGACAGACACTGGGTCTTGCTGGCCAGCCAGACTAGCCAAATTCAGGAACCCCAGGGTCACTGAGAGGCCCTAACTCAAAATACAAGGTATTTGGAGAGTTATACTTTCAGTTAACCTCTGACTTCCACAGGCACCACACACACACACACACACACACACACACACACACACACACACACACGCACACACACACACTGGGGAGGAGAAAGAGAGCGAATTGTTGCTATCAACATTTATTTAAAGATGTATTCCAGAGACAGTCTTAAATAGTTAGCATGCACTAGCTTCTCTATCACTCTCCAAACTAATGGTATTATTTCAAAATTGTATTATTACACCCATGTCACAGATGAGAAACATGTACCAGCTTGGTGCCACATGCCTGTTATTCCAGCACAGGGGAGGCTAAATCCAGGGGCCTGAGAGTTCAAGGGTAGAGAGTGAGATCCTATCTTTAAAAAAAAATCAGTGAACTAAAAAGGAACATAAGGGGTCTTACGTTCCCAAAATCATACTTGAACAGTAAGAAGGAGGTGGAGGAGAGAGAGCACAGCCCCTCAAAGCCAGGCCAGAAGTCTCACAATGGAGACTGTGGGGGAGTCCATTAAGCTGCTGTACAGTTGGTTAAGCCTCTGTAAGGAAACGTGAGCATATTTCTTTGTAAGCCTTACCTTCAAGAAGCATTGTTAGCTTACATCCTTCATCAGAGAGCTGCTTATGAGTCTGCAGGTGCTGATAACAGGCTTAACATGAAGACCTTAGGCTTATATTGATCTCTTCTCAGAGCATGAAAAAGTTCGTTCCATTGGTCTGTTGTGTTGGAGGTCTGGGAATTCAGCAGATCGATTAAACACCAGGAGGAATTACCACAGAGTTAGGAGATCAATTGAAGAAACTGATACCTGACAAATTTACCTATGGGCCAAAAAGCCATTATATAACCAAAATTTTCAACTGGATGAGACCTTTGGTATAAACCAGTCTGCCTCTTCCATTTTGAAAATGAAAGAATGGAGGCCCCAAGTAGTCAAAGACTCATCCAAGGACCTAGCTGAGTGTGTAGAGTAGTTAAGCTTGGCACCCTTGTCTTATATCTAATCCAGTGTGTGTGGGGTGGTGTAATTATAAATGTATGTATGTATGTATGTACATATGTATGTATGTATGTATAGATCAGAGCTTGATACTGGATGTCTTCCTCTATCACTTTCCACCTTATTTGGGGGTCAGGGTCTCTCACTGAGCCTGAAGCCTGCGGATTCAGCTAGAGACCAACCCAGTGAGCACCAGGGATCCTCGCTTAGGATTACAGACAAACACCATGCCAACCTTTACTTGGGTTCTGGGAATCAGAACTTAGGTCCTCATGCTTGCAGAGTGCTCTACTGACTGAACCACTTCCTCCAAAGACTATTATGTATATGTGGAATTACATATATGTAAACATACACGAATAATACAGGTTTAAATATTCAAGGAGAGATTGTTACACTGGCTTACATGACACCTGTCTAGGTAATTCAACAATGCCTGTCTTCACAATGGAGAAGCTGAGGACATAGAACTGCTCAGTGCACAAGGCTGAATGCCTCAGGAGGTTTATCATCATTCCCTACTGCATAAGCCAGACTAAAAAGCTGACTAAAACTTGAGGGGGTTCTCCTGTCTCTCTCCTCTCCTCCCACCTAACACAGGGTTAACAGACATCTAGGCTACTGTGACTGGCCTTTATTTGGTCATGGGGATTTACCAAGGTCATCAGCCTTGGACAGCACATGCTTCAAGCACTGAAACGTCTGTCTACCCCTACAATTTGTTTCACTTTAACATACAGTGGTTCATCTATGAAGCCACCGCCACCAGAAAGATAAACGTGTGATTGCTCCGGAAGGTGTTCCTATGGCTGAATGCCGCACTCCTAGGCAACCACTTCTCCGCTATCACTCTGCACTTGGATTGTGACCATTTTGTTATTTAATGCTGTTATTTAAGGCTGGTGTGGGGGACCACTAGTAGGCTCGAGTGGGATATGATAGATCTCTAAAGGTGATATCGGGGCAAAGCATAGAAAGGCTTTCTTAGCGGTGTTACCCTTTGGTGACTATGAAGGAATAAAAAGCCTCCTCACTTGGCACATAGAAAGAAGGTGCTGTTACAACCACAATGTAGCTTGATGCAATATTCATTTAGAGGCTCAGGGCCAAGGCCAGGTTTCAGGAAGTTTGAATAGTGGGGAAAAAAAAGAAGAGAGTGGGAAAGTTTGCCAATGTCCTGCTTTGGGGTGCTCTTCAAGGGCACTGGTGACCTTTTGCCTTTCCTAGACTCAGAGAGGGCACCATCTCTGGATTCTCTCTAGAAGCAACATACATTTATATTGCATTATATTATATTATATTATATTATATTATATTATATTATATTATATTATATTATATTATATTATATTATATTATATTAATACTTATTATTAATTTGATCATAATAACTATCCTCTCATTACTGTAGACCTCATGTCAGCACTGTGTGAGAATTCCAGTCCCATCACCTCATTTTCAACAGCTACATGAGGCAGTTTTACTGGTCTTATTTTATACAGGAGAAAATTGAGTTACAGTGAAACCCACAAATACCATGTGTTTTCTCTCTCTTGCAGAATCTAGATGATTTTTTAAACAAATGACAACAGAAGAAGGACTGATTTGGAAGGGCAAGGAGCTTATCAAAGGAATGTAGAGTGAGAGGGGTAAATGATCATGTATATTTCATGCATGGCCTAAAGTCTATTATTTTATACAATTAATATATGCCAATGAGTTAAGTGATTTGTTTGTGACTACAGTCTAACCAGAAGAGAGGCATCTGAATCCACTTCCTGTGATTTCAGAGTCCAGGCTCATAGCCTTAGAACCTTTGAAATCACTGGCAACGAATATGATGAACGTACACTAAGGTAGCACACACACCACCCCTGTTCCAGACCTGACCCTCAAGAAGTCTACCCTGCTACCTCATGGTGTAACTGCAGGCGTTGGAAATATACAAGGGCTTTCAATCTTGAGGCGTTGACTAAGAGGTGGTCCTTCATGCTCCTGAGAATATTCTGGGGGGATCCTAGAGAGAACACACACTTAGAAATTGCTTACTAACTCTTCCAATATTTTCTTCTCTGTTTTTCTATTCTACTATTTTCTATTCTACTATTTCCTTCAAGTTAGTGTTTCAGCAATAACTAATACTTCTAAAATGTCTGAATGAATATCTCCCAAAGGTCTCAGTGTTCCCAAGGCAAAGCTCCAGTCCACAGTTCTATTGGGATATGGCAGAGCATTTGAAATCTGAGGCCTAGCTGAAATTCTTCTGTTCAAATGATACTATGCCCTTCAAGAAGATATTGGAACACACACACACACACCACAACCACCACCACCTGCCACTGGCAGCCCCTTCTCTTCTGTCCACCATGAGGTAATTAGCTATCTGCAGCACATGTCCCCCATCATAACAGTCTGCTTTGCAAAAGGTGCGAAAGACAAGGAACAATTAGCCACAGACTACTATCTCTAAACGTGTAAGCTAAAAGAACACTTTCTTGTTTGAAGCAAATTACCTCAGGGATGCTGTTACAGTGGTGGAAAGCTAAGTAAAGCAGTGTGCCTCCTATCATGCCTAGCGCTTTGACCATCTCGGGTATATTCAGGTCTGAGCTTCTGACTCAGTAACATTGATTTTTAAGCCTGGCACCTATATTTCTAGCAAGTACCATCCATATATGGCAGACAATTTTTACCTTGTAATTGCCGACCACTTATTCCCTGACCTGAAATCAACACAATTTTACTTGGAGGGACTGTCACCAGGATCCTTTCAATCCTATGAACCTCCTCCTATTTACGCAAATTTGTTTTCCAAACTACTATTTTCCCCTTAAGTTAGCTGGCCACATTGTGATGCTTGCATTCAAAAGATGCTGTGGGCAGCTTTTTTGAGAGAATCCAAGGGCCAGCCTTCGGAAAGTATGGCCATTAATTTTCAGACGTCCTCTGCTTGGTCAGTCTTGGGAAGGGCAGGTTAGCTCTGCTAGCTCTCACTAGCCCTCGTTTCTACAGAAGTAGTAAAGTATTTGCAAAAACAAAGGGGGGATCCCATTATAATAATTTATTCTTCCTTTTTAGCTAGCATGTAATCGCTTCATGTGACATGGAGCTTTTTTTGTGACATTTGACTTAGTTCCCAAATGCTGTTCTTGGGCTGTCAAGTTCAGAATTACCCTCACTAGCTTTTCTTCACTTGTGCACCTCAGAGCCCCTGCTAGTCCAGAGTGGAAGAGAGTTGGAAGAACCAAGTGGGCAGCTGACAAGCCACTAATTAGCTGCCTGGTAGTGTGTTGATGTGGCATGACCTCAAGGACCTGGTTACAACACAAAGATCTACAGAAAGGCCTGGAAAACCAAAGAAACACCATTATTAGCAGCTCCTGATGAAATGATGACACCCCAATGATAACAATAGCTGCTAATTGTCCCTTCAAAGGAAGTTTCTATGGTGATAAGCCCTTGGTCACAGACGTGTGGCTAAAGACTTAGTCATTGTAGAACAAATTACAGCAGGAAAGAATAAGGGCTGTGACCCTCTTTCCCAAGCTCAGGCAATTGTATTTACTTCGGGGCTATGTAGCATTGTTAGCTGCAGTCATGTTGATCTCCAGAACTGAGGACTTCTGAGAGAGAGCTGACTTCTACGGCTTTTGATAAACCAATGTACATTATTCTTTCCCTCCCAGGTTGGCATCCCAGCACATCCCCAGGAGACCCAAATTCCTCCATCATTTTCTATGTCATCTTAACGAATTGGCATCATAACCTTCGTTCACAACACAGACTCCAGGATTAGTTATTGGGACATTTCATTTTCCTATATGTGACAAAACCAGACCCATGGTAAAGAACAGTGGGAGTCTGCTAGAGGCTTTCTGGTTGCTAAGTTTGTTAGATCCAGACAGCTCTTCTAGCACCAAGAGAGAGGCCATGGAAGACTCAAGCCTGCTCAGTACTGGGCAAGGCCAAGAGACTAAGGAAACCAGATGTTCTGATGTCTCTATGTGAAGTAGCACTACCATTGGCTTTTTTCAATGACAGCAGCCAATATGGCCTTTGCTGGTTTGGCTTACGGAGTTTTTGTCACTTATAACCACAAACCCTTAATATACAAACAGAGGGGCTATACCTTGGCTTCTACAATGATAATTTAATGAGGGGGTTAATCCATTCACATAGAACTTTCTGTTCTTCTCTTTCCAGTCCAGGGGATGAATAGATCTAGGCATAAGAAAGGGACAAGAAGCTCATATAATTGAGTCCTTCCTCCCACGACAAACACTTGCCCACACATTTCCTAAGCTGTGCAGAAAAATCTCATTTCCTCACTTTCCTTCTGCACAATGTTTTCAAATTCAGAACATATGCTGGAGCGCTCCAAATGAACCTGACTTCTGCTGTTTCTCCTTCTCCAGGAAACCATTTCCATTTTTATGAAGTAGCCGTGCCCCCCCACCCCATAAACGCCATCTTGATGCCTTTCTTCCAGTTGTGATTTCTTTAAGAAATTCTACTAGACCAAGGTCATGAGCCCACACAACACCCAGGATCTGAGCATGTTCTCCATCCCACTGAATCAGGTCAGGGTTGCCTCCCTGAATTCATTCCAGCCGGCACATCTGCTCCCCAAAGAGCTCGTACACAGTGAGGAATCCCAGGTTCTTAATAGTTGATGCCCTCTCTGGTAGGATGGGGTGGAACTACTGAGTATCCCAACAAGCCTCACTAGCACGAAGTTTTAAAGTCAATTTACAGCTTATCACCATCCTTGACTCCTCGGAAGCAATTCATTGTCAACCTTTGACCTCTGTCCACAAAGAACTTAGAATGAAACACAGATGGGCTAATAGGAAACTTACAAGAGGTTCGTAATGCCCCTGGATGGAGCTGTGCACAACCCCAAGATCAGCTGCATCAGATATATGACAGAAATAAAGTCTGAGACCTTGTAGAGACTGGCTAGCAACAAAGGGAGAAGACTGAAAGAAACAAGAGTTAAAAGAAGACAACTATCTGAAAGTCCTGTTGTAGTCTCTTCCTTAGGAAGTCGGACGTCAAGCTAGAAAATAGACAAAGACAAAGGCCAATAAACACAAAAGTATTTTAATATGAACATAAGATTGGTTCATTTAGAAATAGAACTTACCACTGCCCACGTACAAAGGTAGCAAAAGTTTATCATGTTTCTTTTTTACTGCTTTTTAAATTTGTATACAACATATATTGATCATATTTTTCCTCCTTTCAAAGATTTACTTTCATTTTACATATCTGGGTGTTTTGCCTGTATATAGGCTTATGTGCCATGTGTGTGCAGTGACCTCAGAGGCTATTAGAGGGCATTAGACCTGCTGGAACTGAAGTTACAGATGGCTATTAGCTACCACATAGATATGGGAACCCAACCCACGTTGTCTGCAAGCCCAACAAGTACTGTTAACCATTGAGCCACCTCTCCATCCCCACCCCGACCTAAAAAAACAATGGTTTAAAAGTACAGTGATACTGTTCCTTACATTCAGCACAACCTGCTTACTTAAACATAATAGTTTGTTGTCACTCTTTCATGTCACTACAAGTTTATAAACATTCAAATTCTTTCCTTAGCTAATAAATATTTTAGAAATACCAAGAAGTAGAAAGAATGAAAAGGGATAAGGGAGTGGCAGAACACTTGTTCAATATATGTGAGGCTCTAGATTCAATCCCATGCAACACACGCACACACAATTATGCAGTAAACACAGAGCTTGTGAACAAAATCACAAATGTTTTGGAGTATACATAGTATCCTCCATAACTGAATTTTTCTCTTTGCCAATGGTAACCTTACTTGAGCATTAAGAATGACTTATGTTTCCCCATTGGGAATGGTTCCATCACAGACACATATTATACCTGGACTATTAAGACAGATCAGTGGATAAAGGTACTTGACACCATGGCTGATGATGCCTAAGTTCCATCCCTGGAACTCACATAGTGAAAAAAGAAGACTGACTTCCATAGTTGTCCTATGGCTCCACTCTGTACCACACACTTGATAGACAGACAGATAATTTTAACATACTGAAATTTATTTAATCAGTTCTTCAGCTTATCTTAGCCAAAAGTTAGAGACGCGTTTGTGGTGAAGTAGTACGGATGTCACTGGGCATTTGGACTTCTTCAGGTTGTACATTATAAACAATGCTGCAGTAAACATCAGTATATACACATTTTCACATACACATCTGTGACTATTTCCTGAGGGAAAGTCTGCACTGGTTAGTTTTTGTCAACTCAGCACACACTTGATTCGCCTGGGAGAAGGGAATCTCAACTGAGGAAATTTCTCTATCCCATTTTCCTGTAGGCATGTTTGTGTGGCATTTTCTTGATTTTGTTATGGAAATAAAAGATAGCTGAATGTGTGCCTGGAAGCAAGCCAGTCATCGGCCCCCTCCATGACTTCTGCCTCTGCTCCTGCTTGAGCTCCTGCCCTGACTTCCCTCAGTGATGAACTGTGTTGTGCAAGCATAAGCCAAATAAACCCTTTGCTCCCTAAGTTGCTTTTTGGTCATGGTGTTGACCTCGGCAAAAGAAAGCACACAGGACAGACTCCGAGAAGTCAGATTGCTGTCGCTCAGTGGTGAGAACATTGTCCAGAAGGCCAGCATTGCTGACTTGCCCTCCTGGAAAGTTTTAACCAAGTGGCTGCCCCACCCCCAGTCATTTCATAGGTGCTTTCAGAGCAGCTGCAGGGGGGTGGTGGGGATGTGCTACGCTCACTCCTAATCCAGTGTTTTAACAGGCTCCTGGTCATGGGTTCTGTGCCAGCTCCTGAGATACAAAGGCATGTCAGACTGTGGGTGTTGCAGAGCATAACCCTGAATAGGAGGCAGAAGTCTTATGTGCTGGACAGGACAGCCCTGGAAAGCACTCTGGGGTGTTGCTCCCAAAGCAGACCACACCCAGGACAAAGGATTTGCTCCTCTGTGCCCAATCTCCTGTCTATAAAGGTAGGGGTCATCAGACTTTCCCGCCTGAATCCACAAATCTAGGTTCAAAGGATGCAGCTCTCGAACCAGTCACCTGGATTTGCACTCTGAAACCAGAAGCAGGATCTGGAGGGAAGACAGAGAAAAATGACTGTCAGAGGCTGGGGATGGGAGGAGATGACTCAAGGTTGGGGATGGGCAGAGTCTGGCCAGCAGGGACGGTGCTGGACACAGGAGGGAGATGTTCTGGCCTTCCGTTGCAGCAGGATGGTTGTGACTAACAATGTCATATTAAGTACTTATAAACTGGAGACTTTGAATTTTCTCCACACAAACAAATAAGTACATGAGGCTACAGAGGAGGAGAAGAGAAGGAGAAAGGAAAGGGAGGACTGGACAGAAGGAGTACAAGGCCCAGCACAGAAATATAACTAACTTTCTAAAGAAGAAGGCCCAGGAAATGCCCCAAGCCAGTTTTCCTGTGTCCTTGCCAGTGTATCACCCCAAAATGGATTAGCAAAATGCTTCCTGACTGTGATCCCCTACACTTGCCTGATGTGACATTGGCACAAGGCAAGTTACAAGCTTTGGCTGCTTATTTTTGTCAGTGAAACTCTTTCCCTCATCCCCATCCCTCATCCCACCTTACTCTTATGCATCTATGCAGCCCAGGCATCATTACACAGAAAGGTACCGTTTATTGTGTGTGTGCTCTCACACAATAACACAGTAAGAAGTCCTGAGGGGTTGCTACGCATCATCACATTTTTATGCTAAGTCCCAAGGGGTGTAGCATATAATGAGAATATGGTCCTGAGCCAATCACAGTGGCTGAGGCCTGTATAACCTAATACTCAGGAGGCTGACACAGAAGGATCTTGAGTTCAAGGCTGGTCTGGGTTCATAGCAAGGCTCAGCCACAAAAAAAAAAAAAAAAAGCTAACAATAAAAAACAAAAACAAAACAAACTTCCCTCAGTACTTTTCACTCTGGTAACAGACTGACATGTTTTGCATAAAGCATTCACATTTGTTTAAGTGACTAGACATTACTGGTCTGTTTTATAGTAGTTATATAAATTTGGTTTTATAATAATGATGTGCAATAACTATAAGACAGATGTAGAGGGATTTTAATTCAGAATATGGCTACTCTGGCAAGAGATCACATTCAAAGACTTGCTAGGTCTGTGTGATCTGAGTGAAATACAGACACACCTTTAATCACAGGAGACAGAGGCTAGCAGATCTCTGAGTTCAAGGCCAGCTGGTTGCAGAACAAGTTTCAGGTAAAGAAAAGCTTAGGTCCAGGTTTGGTGGTAAACGCCTTTAATCCCAGCACCCAGAAGACAGAGGCATGCAGATCTCTGAGTTCTAGTCAGTTCTATTCAGACAGTTTGGTTGAGTCAGTGAGTTGAGGGACAGTGCAATGGAGTTGAGTTTGTGACAGTTCAGTTCATGGAATTCAGAGGCAATTTTTACCAGGAGAGTTTAACAGAGAGGTTGAAGAGAGAACACACTAGACTCAGATGGAGACAGAATGAGACAGAGAACAAGAAGGCGCCAGAAGATTAGAACAGTTTGCCAGAGTTAGTTTGAGGCCGAGCAGAGCAATTCAGTAAGAAACTGAGAGAAGACAGATTGCATCAGACAGCTTGGAGAATAGTGTGAGCCAGAACAGCTTAGTTGAACCAGCCAGCCAGAGTTCAGAAAGAACTTGAAAGTGTGAACTTATTCAGCAGTAAATTTCAGAGGCTAAAAACATTCTAGGCCTAGATTAGATTGTATGGAGGCTAAAACCTTCCAGAACTAGGCCTAGGTCAGCAGACAGAGGAAGTAAGCCTCAGAGACAATTAAATCAGGAGAATAAAAGTTACTTTAACAAACAGGTACAAACACACCAACTAAAAATGAACCATATTACCAAGCATGGTAACATCTGCCTGTAATATCAACACTCTGGAGGCTGAGGCAGGAGGATTGTGAATTTGAAGCCAGATTGAACTAACAAAATATTGTATTATATTGTTAGATTATTATTATATATTATATAATAATATTGTTAGATTGAACTAACAAAATATTGTATAAACAAACAAGCAAACAAAAAAGCAACTCAAAGGAATCCAAGAAAGTCAGCAGAGAAAATCTATGCCCTTCAGGCTTCATTGTCCTTCCTAACATCTATCTCCTTAATGACCTTGTGGTGTGCAGTGACTTCCTACAGACTGAAGCATTCCCTCCTAGGGGAACAAGGGAAGCTCTTTCAGTCTCAGGAAACGAAGGGGCCTTACAAGTCTCAGGGAATTCTTAAAACTTACAAGACTAACAGGCCTCTCCCCAAAGTTCTATAAGCAGAAGCAATTGCTGGGGAGGGGGGGGGGAGGAGGAGATGTTCCAGCGGTCTGGGCCGTCTGGAAGCTGTGCACAGAGCTCCTCCCCGGGGATGCAGCTTTTGTGAGTCCTGACCCATGCCCTGGTTGGCTTTTTGATGACACACCTGCCTTTGCATCATAGATGCTCTTATAACTCATTCATTCACTGAGCTAGACTTGAATGGAACCATCCCTTTGGTCTGTTGGTAGTGCCCTATCTGGGGTGAATTGACGTTTGTCCTCATCTCCCCAGGGAAAGTCACAGAACAACTTGAAGGGTTGGTTTTGCTGGGGTTCCTACAGCAAACATTGCAGGCCCCTGGATCCCTCCTAGCCCACTCAGCTGCAGCAGAGCCGGTGGGAACAGGCTGTGACCTAGCGCTGGCAGAAGCAGACTGTGTCACAAAACTTCATTTCACAACAGGCATTTCTTTCACCTGTTGTGAAATACTGCTCTTTGTTTAATGTTTTCACCATTTAAAACAATGAAAATCACCCCTAACTTTTGGAACAGATTTGGTCCGTTGTAAACAGATACTAATTTCTGATTGAAAAAGCTACATATTAGCCTATTTTTGGATGTTACTGATTGACTGTTACCAGGATGTGAATGCAAAGTGTCCCCCACAGACTGCTGTGCTGAATGCTTAATCCTGGAGTAAATATTTTGAGAGATGGAAACTCTAGGGGCTGGAATCTACCTGGAGGAAGTAGGTCACTGGAAGAATGACTTTCAAGAGTTTCCCTGGTTCCTTCCCCCCTTCTCTCAATCTCCCCTCTTCTTTCCCCCTCCTCCTTTTCTCCCCCTCCCTCTCCCTTACACCCTCTTCTTCCATCTCCATCTCCCTCTCCCCATCCCTCTGCGCTCTGTCTGCCGTGAGGTGACCATAACCCTCTGCAAAGTCCTGACACTACAATGGTCTGCCCACTGTATGGGAAGAAGCGTCAATGGCTGATCCCTTTGAAAGAGTGAGAAAAAACAATCCAGCTTCATGCACACTGGGTACATGGTCCCGGCACTGAGAAGGCTCCTGCTATAAGGTGCTGTGACCTTCCAGTCGTGTCCAGCTCTTCCCTACACATGGTACTTGGTGCTCTCACTTCACATGCAGCTCTGCACCCTTCCAAGTGTCTCCAGTCTGTATGTCTGAAGCACATAGGCCCTGAGGACTAGCCCATGTGACAATGTTATATAAGAGGGGTTCTTGAGACAGTATCGCTGAAATCCAAATGCAGAGGCTCCTTTATCTCTACCCTAAGTATTCTGTGGTTTTTAAAGATTCCTTGTGTGTGTGTGTGTGTGTGTATGATTGTTTACCTGCATTATGTAAATATACCAAGTGAGTGTAGAGTTCGTGGGCCTTGATTTCTGTTCCCCTGGATTCTCTGGAAATAGAGTTACAGATGATTGTGAGGTGGATGCTGGGAAAGGAACCCAGCACCCTGGAAGTGCAGTGAGTGCTCTTAACTGCCCGAACCATCTCTTCAGCAAGAGATGTCACATTCACACATTGAATCCTGCTGCGTGCTTTCAGAGATTCTTCACCCTCACAGCCATTCGCAGAGCCACGCTTGCTCACAGAGAGACCTCTCCCCCCAGGGTGTACTGTGTACACCTGTATCTCTGTCCTCCTGGTGGAACATGACCACTTTCCATCTTGAGGAAGAGCTTCGGAAGCCAACTGCAGGAGACCCTCAGAGGTTAGGCCTATTAACATTCCCTCATGCAGGGAGGAGAAAGCTCTTCCGTGAATGGAGATGGGTTCTTACAGCTGTGGTGAATGAGAAGTACTGGAGAAGAGCATTCTAGTGGGCTGGCAGCCTGTGAGGAAGCTGTGAGTAAGCTCTCTAAGTAATGCTGCTGAATTCTCTGCTTGATGAGCTGGACTCCACAGCGGTGACTTCTCTGTGTGGGGAGAGCAGACATGTTCCAGCATCAACCCCTGAAAAGGCACATGACCACCACCCTCCACCAGGCTTCCCTGCCCATCTTTGTTTTAGATAGTTTGATGCAGGTTTTGTTTCCTCTACTGCTGAAGCTCAGGTTCCTAGACAACTGGTACCTTTGATTTTCTTTCCTCCTGAAGATTTTCACACAATCTCTCTTTTCCCCATCACTTCAGATTTTCAGAGCAAAGACTTTTAATTATTTCTTCAAAAAAAAAAATCAAACCCAACATGTTCCTGTTATAAGAGCAGCAAATAAACCTTTGTGTAATACCGCAGAGTAGAATGAGTTTCTTTCCTTATCTGGTAGGTGTTCAATCTGGGAGGCTGGCTGTCTAAACAGTCCTAATCCTAAAGAATTCCTGGAGCGCTGCAGGTCACCTAGCTTGAGAAAACATCTCAATTTTGTTTGCTGCTGCACTGCAGTTGCCAGGCTATCTGGCCACATTCTGCTTCTCTCTGTTTCCCATCATGCAACAGAAGCCCCGGGGCTTCTACCGCCACACCTGGCTCTACATGGATTCCCGGTGATTTGAACTCAGGTCCTCTTCAGGATGATGCGCAGCAAATGCATCATCCACTGAGCCATCCCCCTACCATTTCGTGTTTTAGCTAGAATTTGAAATTCTTAATTCAGATCTTTCAGTGCTGGAGGAGCTGTCTCACAACATAATGGATTGGGTATTTCTAGGAATACTCTCTTAGAATAATTTCTCAAACTGGAATTGCATCAATCTGTAAAAACATTTTTATTCTAATAATATATCCTATTTTTATATATTTAAAACATCCTTTATTTATTCTAATAAAAAGGTCCTTGTAAGTCACTGGTTCTCAACCTTCCTACTGCTGTGGCCATTTAATACAGTTTCTCATGTTTTGGTGACCTCCTCCCATGAAGTTATTTCATCACTGCCTCATAACTGTAACTTTGCAACCGTTGGAAACTGTAATGTAAATGTCATATATTCTGGATATCTGATATGCAACCCCATTTGATAAGGGCCATTTGACTCCTGAAGGGGTCACGACCCGCAAGTTGAGGACCACATTGCTAAGACACTGACCAGATTCCACAATGTTTCCAGGCTTTAACCTTCCCGACTTCCCAGACCTCCGCTTCCCAGCCTCTTGCCTATAGAAATACCATATAATTTTAACCAATATATTGTAAAATGGTGTTTACCATTTTACTGCTCATCTGGGAACCTCTCTGAGCTTCCTCTGTTGCCTCCCACGGTGATGTTTCCGATTCTACAGGGAGTTTCCCTGCTAGCCTGAATGCTGCAGAGCGTCCACCGTGGATTCAAGGCTCAAATTATGGTCGAGAAGTGCACAGCATGAACGAGGGACGGACACTTGCCGAGGCCACCATCATTTAGCAGTGTTGGCCACTATGGCAGAGCCTGAGGGAGGTGCAGTCAAATGACTCTCCAAAGGGAGTTGTAACAGTCCAGAATCCTGCCAAAAGAGCCTACTTCCTTCCATTTCTTCTGCAATTCTCTGAATTTTATAGATCTCTCCTTTTTATTAAACTCAATAGAGATGGTCAGAAAATGGAATGTAATACTTAAGCCAAGGCTTTATTAATTTCACACCCCTATTTATTTATTAGAAAATCCTGTTTTCTCAAAAATATCTTGCCATGCTAATATGCAACTAAAAGCCTTCTCTGCTCATTAATTGTTTTTTTGTTTTTGTTTTTGTTTTGTTTTTTCTTTTTACCTAACTTTGTCTAATTCCTTTTTCTGGCCTAACTGTATGTTCATTAGCCTTAGCAAGTGTGTGAACATCTTCCTCACGATCATGATGTTTACCCTGGCCCACAGAGAAATTAGCACTCATTGTAGCTTATGTGTGACCATAATGAATGATCCCTTTGAAAAACTCACAATTCCTGTACCTGTAAGCCTGAATCTGTTGTGGTCTGGATGTCAAGTGTCCTAGAAATGGATCAGGTATTGAAGTCTCACTCCCCCGCTGAAAGGGCTGATCTTCTCAGCAGCCTAACCCACTGTTTGGACACGGACTATTAGAGGGCGTGTCCTTGGAGATTACGTTTTGTCCAACCCTCCTACCTCTGTTTTCTCACTGTTTCTGACCTGCCATGAAGTAACAATTTCTGCTCTGGGTGCCTTCTCCATCATGGTAGCCTGTCTTATCTCAGGCCCAAAGCAATGGAGGCAGTTGACCATGAACAGAACTGAAACCTCCAAACTCATGAGCCAAAATAACTCTTTCCTCCTTTGAAACCATCTGTTCCAGGTATTTATCACTGCACTGAATAGCCTAGCGAATCACTTCCTGCTTCTCTGTGCATGCTCAGCTCAAGCTACCCCAAGCCCCCACCTCGGAACTGGCACTTTTCCCAGTGTGCACTGCAGAGCTGCAGTTAGAGGGGTATGCCTGGTGAGTACTCCCTTCCTCTGTTCCTTAGACAGTTGCCTTCTTCCTTCACAGGAGTTACTTTGCAATGACTGAATCACAAGTCTTATCATTGGGTAGAGCTCTCAACCTAGAGGCTTAAGAAAGCAAGTTGTCTGTAGACAAGATCGTCCCAAAAAGGACTGGGGAAAATCCTTGATTTTTATACCAGAATTCATGTAGAAATTTCCACTCATTGAATTTTGTATCTGACCATAATGAATGGTCTTTTTCAAAAAGAAAAAAAAAAAAAAAACTCATCAACTTTACCAAATCATTTACTTTGATCCTTTGAATAAGGAGAAATAAATGTGAACATACATATCTGCTATGATGTAGATTTATTTGGGTCTTAAAATATGAGTGCTCAAATTCTGAAACTGCAAGGTTACTTGTGACTATATTAAATCATCCTTCTACTGACTTGGGGGTGGAGAGATGTTAAGAGCAGTTAAGAGCACTTGTTGCTCTTGCAGAGGATCTGAGTTCATTTGCCAGTAACCACACACCAGCTCCCACCACATCTAACCCCAGTTCCAGGGCATCTGATACCTTATTCTCATCTCACAGGCACCACACACACACATGTGGTACACATACATACAAAAAGGCAAAACACTCATGTGAATAATTTTTGCTTGTTTGTTTTGGTTTTGAGACAGGGTCTCATTATGCAGCCTTAGCTGGCCTGGAACTCACTATGTAGACCAGGGCTGGCCTCGACCTCATAGAGATCTGTCTCCCTGTACCTCATGAGTGCTGGGATTAAAGGCATGCACCATCACTCCTGGCAAAATATCTCTTCTTTTTTTTTTTTTTTAAATGATTGTTCTACTGATTAAATCCAGGGCTTGGGGTGGGTTATGATATGGTTTAGTGTTTGAACAAAACCTCCTCTGGGCTGACACTGACTGGTAAGGATGTAGTTGGAGAGTGTGAACTAAGCAGTGCAGGAACGTTCAGATAAACGCAAAGACGGGGGTGCGTGGAGAACTGCAGTTTTAGAGAGAGCACAGTATAGCTGTTCGGTGGTTATTACTCCAGACTTGGAGGCAAGTCAGTGTAAACTACATGCCCCAAATCTCCATGCAGTCAAAGTAAATCCAATCCCAAATCCTGTCACTCACAAACACACACGATTGGATAAGCACTTATCTTTAAGGTAGAAGAAGCAGTCACGTATGCTGATGCTCAGCTGAGTCATAGCTCTTCATTCCATGTACCTGACCATTACTTCTGCATGAAGCAGACACAGACAGACATAACCATACTCTTAGGGATATTCAAGCTAACCTCAGAGCCAGCACCAGGTCACTAGAATCATCTAAATAGGTAAACAAGTGTATCCAGCACTTACAGAATGCACTGGAGTTTACATCCCCTAAACAAACAACTTAGAAATACCTTGAAATGGTATAGCCTATCTTCTTATCTTGAACACCAGACATTTTGTCAAAGAAAGACCCTTTTAGTATTTATCATCATAACATGACATTTGGTACTGGTCAATGATAAATATAGCTGATGTTTAAATTCATCTAAAATGTAAATTTAGGAATAAATGCAAACTACCTTAGAAGAATATTTCCACTATAAACTGTCTCCCACTATCATGTTGACTTAACCTAAAATTCATGAATGTTTAGCCATCTTGTTCTGTCTTCTCCTAAGCACAACTTAAAATCAATTATAGGAGGCGAGAGTGTGGCTTCATTGGTAAAGTGCTTGCCTAGCTTGCATGAAGTCCTGGGGCTCAAAGCCGGAACTAGATGTGATGGTACATAGCAGTAACCCCATTACTCAGGAAGCAGAGGCAGGAATATCACAAGTTCAAAGTCATTCCTGGCTATGTAGTGCACCTGAGGCCAGCCTGGACTGGAGTACATGAGACTGTGTCCCAAAACCAATAAATAACTGTGTAAATAAAACTTGTCCATGCCTTCTGTGGATTCCACAGACCAGGCCCTCCTAGCTTCCTAGAACTCGCACCTAAACCCAAAATCAGATGCCTACATGCCAAGGTAAAAACAAAATCAATAACACGTGGGAAAAAAGGTCTCCACTAAAGCCACAGCAGATCCTGAATATTCCATCATAGCTAAAGCACAAGGAGAAGGCCTTAAAACCAGTTATATGAAGATGATGGAGGTCCTTAAAGAGAAAATGAATAAATCTTTTAAAGAAATGTTGGAAAACACAATTGGAGGAAATGAATAAATCCCTAAAGAAAGCCAAAAAGGGGATTCCGCAGGATGGCGGCGCTAGGACGACTCTCATTCTGACCAGCAGCACAGGAGGATCAGCACAGTGACCAGCAGTCAGAACTTGCAGCCCTAAAACACAAGTGATTGTGTTTCCCAGGTGAGAGGATAATACCCAATGGTGGGAGATTCAATCAGCTTTAACTCACCCAGCTAAATCGTGGAAGAGATCCCGGTTCCACCAGGCACTTGGTCACCAGCCCAGAGCCACTCGCCAGCGTGCTCTGGTCACAGTCCCAGACTGAACTGTGGGCACCACAACATCAGAGACTGAGATTTCCAGTCGAGAGATAACCCCACGGTGCAGGAAACAATTGGGACTGACCTTAGGTCACCCAGACATCCCCTGGAAAAGATTCAGGTTCTGTGTGCTCCCAGGAGCCAGCCCAGAGCCAGAGCCAGGACCCAGGCGCCTGCACAGAGTCCTACCTGCATGCCTGATTCGCCACCTCAGATAGACTGTGGGCCCCAGGGGACCAGAGACTGAGTTTCTCTGTCGGGTGCAAACCCACAGGGAGGGAAACGGCTGGTCTGATCTCAGAGCACTCAGCCGACACCCCCACCCCGAAAAAGTCTTGGGAAAAGTTACCCAGTTTCCGCAGACACCCAGGCACCCAATCGGCAGAAAGGCAAAAAGGCAGAGCCATACACGTCTGTGCCTGCTGGTTCTTCCATCACAGACAGAACAGCGGTCCCCAAAGCAAAGACTGGGTGTCCCTGTCAGGAGGAAACCCCAGAGTGGGGGGGATCATCAGGTCCAACGCTCAGGACACCAAGCTCCAGAAGATTTTCTGGATTCATGCAGACTCTAGGCTCTAGCCTTCTACTGCAGGCAGGAGCGTTGTGCTCACCCGCCATTATTGAGTACCGCTAGGGCACTGGGGCACACAGCTGCATCCTACAAAAGCCGGAGTGCCTTTACAGCAGCCCTCATACTGCTCCAAGGTTCAACCAGCTATCCCTAGCTAAACTGACAAAACTGTGGGAATCCATGATTCTTCAAGAGGGCTGAACCCAACAATTACACCTTAAGAGCAACAGCTGCTGCTCACTAAATTCAGAGCAAGAAACCCAACAGCAAGGCAGCCATCACCAGGACCTCTCCAGATGAGAGGAGAGCCTTCCTGAACACCACAGTTACCATACAGGTCCATACGCCTGAAGTGAACTGTGACAGTTCCTGAGAAGCACCACCATTCAGTTGACCATACCGAAAAAGCAGAGGAGAATTTCAGAACTCCGCCAAGTGGATTCTCCCCACCCCAGGACCCAGCAGGCACCAGAAATTAACAGACAACATGAGAAACAGAGAGATGGGTAGAGGCCAGCAAAAAAGCACAACCAACAAAGGCAAGGCAATATGGCATCCCCAGAACCCAGATATCCAGGAGCAAGTAGCCCTGGACACCCTAACATAAGTGAAATTCAAGAAGATGACCTTACATCTATGCTTATGAAGAAGTTAATGAAGGAAGCAAATAAAATGCGTAAAGAATTAGGGATAGATATAATAAAACAGATTATGGTCATCCATAAAGAAATACAGGAAGATGCAGCCAGTTTGTGGCATTCAGAGAGGAAATAATTAAATCATTGAAAGAAATAAAAGAAACAGGAATGTTCAAAGAAACAGGTGAAGGAATTGAAGGAAAAAGTGGAAAATACAGTCAAACAGGTGAAGGAAATCAACAAAACGGCTCAATATCTGAAGATAAAATTGGAAAAATTAAAACACAAATGGAGGAAATCATGGAGAGGGAGAACCTAGGAAAGAAAACAGGAACTACTGAGGTAAGCATAACCAACAGACTACAAGAGATGGAAGAAAGAATCTCAGGTGTGGAAGATAAAATAGAAGAAATCAATGTATCCATCAAAATAATAAATCTAAAAAATCCTGACACAAACCATCCAAGAAATCCAAGACAACATAGAAAGGCAAAACTTAAGAATAATAGGAATAGAGGAAAAAGAAGATTCCCTCCTCCAAGGCCCAAAAAATATTTTTAACAAAATCATTGAAGAAAATTTCCCCAACATAAAGGGGAGACCTATAAGAATACAAGAGGCCTACAGAACACCTAATAAATTACATCAGAAAAGAAAATCCTCCTGCCACATAATAATCAAAACAGTAAGTATACACAGAACAAAGAAAAAATACTAAAAGCTACAAGGGAAAAAGGCAAGTAACATATAATGGCAAACCCATCAGAATCACACCTGACTTCTCAACAGAAACTATGAAAGCAAGAAGAGCCTGGACAGATATCATGCAGACCCTAAGAGAGAATGGATGTCAGCCTAGGCTACTGTACCCAGCAAAACTCTCAGTCCTCATAGATGGAGAAAACAAGATATTCAATGACAAAATCAAATTTCAACAATACCTACACACAAATCCAGCGTTACAGAAGATACGAGAAGGAAAAATACAACCCAAGAAAACTAACTACTTTCAAGAAAACACAGGAAATAAATAATCTCACTACAGCAAAACCAAAAGTAGCCAAACACACAAACACACTACCATAGCCAACATCAATATCAAAGGATCTAACAGTCACTGGTCATTAATCTCCCTCACCATCAATGGACTCAATTCTCCAATAAAAAGACACAGACTAACAGAATGGATGTGTAAACAAGACCCAGCAATCTGTTGCATACAAGAAACACACCTAAGTCACAAAGATAGACATTACTTGAGAGTAATGGGCTGGAAGACGATTTTCCAAGCAAATGGACCCAAGAAGCAAGGAGGAGTAGCCATTCTAATATCTAATAAAATAGATTTTCAACCAAAATTAATCAAAAGAGATAGAGAAGGACACTTCATACTCATCAAGGGAAAAATCCACCAGGAAGATATAACAATCCTGAACATCTATGCCCCAAATGCAAGGGCACCCACATTTCTAAAAGAAACTTTAATAAAACTTAAAGCACAATAGACCCCCATACATTAATAGTGGGAGACTTCAACACCCCACTCTCAACAAAGGACCGGTCAACAAAACAGAAATTGAACAAAGAAATGATAATTCTGACAGAGGTCATGAATCAAATGGACCTAACAGACATTTACAGAACCTTTCACCCAAACTCAAAAGAATTTACCTTCTTCTCAGCACCTCATGGAACCTTCTCCAAAACAGACCATATACTTAGTCGCAAAGCAAGGCTCAACACATACAAGAAGATTGAAATAATCCCTTGTATTCTATCTGATCACCATGGACTAACCCTGGACCTCAATGACAAAAATAGCAAAAGGCCTACACACACATGGAAACTGAACAATTTGCTACTAAATAACAGCTGGGTCAGGGAAGAAATAAAGAAATTAAAGACTTCCTAGAATTCAATGAAAATGAAGGCACAACATACCCAAACTTATGAGACACAATGAAAGCAGTGCTAAGAGGAAAGTTCATAGCACTAAGTGCCTTCAAGAAGAAATTCAAAACATCTCATGCAAGCAACTCAATGGCTCACTTAAAAGCCCTAGAAAAAAAAGAAGCAGACACACCAACGAGAAATAGCCGGCTGGAAATAATCAAACTCAGGGCTGAAATCAATAAATTAGAAACAAATAAAACAATTCAAAGAATCAATGAAACCAAGAGCTGGTTCTTTGAGAAAATCAACAAGATAGACAAACTCTTAGCCAAACTAACTAAAAGGCAGAGAGACACTATCCAAATCAACAAAATCAAAAATGAAAAGGGGGATATAACCACAGACACTGAAGAAATCCAAACAATAATTTAGAACTTACTTTAAAAGCCTATATGCCACAAAATTTGAATATCTAAATGAAATGGACAATTTTCTTGACCGATTCCACGTGCCAAAGCTGAATCAAGACCAGGAAAATCAATTACATAGTCCTATATCCCCTACAGAAATAGAAGTTGTCATCAAAAGTCTACCATGCCAAAAAAGCCCAGGGCCAGATGGTTTCAGTGCTGAATTCTACTAGACATTCAAAGAGCTAATACCAATACTCTTCAAACTATTCCACAACATAAAAACAGAAGGAACACTACCAAATTCATTCTATGAAGCCACAGTTACCTTGGTACCTAAACCTCAAAAAGACCCAACAAAGAAAGAGAATTTCAGGCCAATCTCCCTCATGAACATTGATGTAAAAATACTCAACAAAATACTTGCAAACCAAATCCAAGAACACATCAAAGATATCATCCACTATGACCAAATAGGCTTCATCCCAGGCATGCAAGTGTGGTTCAATATACGGAAATCCATCAACGTGATCCACCACATAAACGAACTAAAGGAGAAAAACCACATGATCATCTCCTTAGATGCTGAAAAGGCATTTGACAAAATCTAACATCCATTCATGTTTAAAGTCTTGGAGAGATCAGGGATACAAGGCACATACCTAAACAATAGTAAAGGTGATATACAGCAAGCCTATAACCACATCAAAGTAAACAAAGAGAACGTAAGTCAATCCCACTGAAATCAGGGACAAGACAAAGCTGCCCACTCTCTCCTTATCTCTTCAACATAGTTCTTGAAGTCCTTGCTAGAGCATTAAGACAATTAAAGGAGATCAGGGCATTCAATTTGGAAAGGAAGAAGTCAAAGTATCATATCATACTTGCAGATGATATGATAGTATAGTATACATGAGTGACCCCCAAAGTTCTACCAGGGAACTCCTACAGCTGATAAACATCTTAAGCAAAGTGGATGGATAGAAAATTAACTCAAAATCAATAGCTGTCCTGTATACAAAAGATAAATGGGCTGAGAAAAAAAGTAGGGAAACAACACCCTTCACAATAGCCACAGAGGACTTAAAGTTCCTTGTTGTGACTCTAACCAAACAAGTCAAAGACTTGTATGAAAAAAAAATTCCAGTCTCTGAAGAAAGAAATGGAAGAAGATATCAGAATATGGAAAGACCTCCCATGCTCATGGCTTGGCAGGTTTAACATAGTAAAAATGGTCATCTTACCAAAAGCAATCTACAGATTCAATGCAATTCCCATCAAATTACCAACACAATTCTTTACAGACCTTGAAGGAAAAATTCTCAACTTCATATGGAATAACAAGAAACCCAGAATTGCTAAAACAATTCTCTACAGTAAAAGATCTTCAGGAGGTATCTCCAACCCTGATCTCAAGCTGTTTTATAGAGCAACAATACTAAAAACTGCATGGTACTGGCATAGAAACAGGCTGGTGGATCAATGGAATTGAATAGAAGACCCTGACATAAATCCATACACTTATGGACATCTGATTTTTTACAAAGATGCCAAAACCATTCAATGGAAAAAAGACAATATCTTCAACAAATGGTGCTGGTCTAACTAGATGTCTACATGTAGAAAAATGCAACTAGATCCATACTTATCACCCTGCACAAAACTAAAGTCCAAGTAGATCAAAGAGCTCGATATAAAACCAGACACACTAAACCACTTAGAAGAAGAAGTAGGGAAGAGCCTTGAACTAATTGGCACAGGAGACAACTTCCTGAACAGAACACCAATAGCACAGGCTCTAAGAGCAACAATCAATAAATGGGACCTCATGGAACTGAAAAGCAAAGGACACTGTCGTTAGAACACAATGACTGCCTACAGATTGGGAAAGGATCTTCACCAATCCTATATCTGACACAGGACTAATATCCAGTATATATAAAGAACTCAAGAAGTTGAACAGCAATAAATCAAGTAATCCAATTTAAAAAAGGAGTTCAGAGCTAAACAGAGAATTCTCAATAGAGGAATATTGATGGCAGAGAAAAACTTAAAGAAATGTTCAACGTCCTTAGTCATAAGGGAAATGCAAATCAGAACAACCCTAAGCTTTCACCTTACACCCATCAAAATGGCCAAATCAAAAACTCAAGTGACAACACATGCTGGAGAGGTTGTGGAGAAAGAGGAACCTTCCTTCACTGCTGGTGGGAATGTAAACTTGTACAACCACTCTGGAAAACAATCTGGTGCTTCCTCAGACAACTAGGAATAGCACTTCCTCAAGATCCAGCTGTACCACTCCTAGGCATGTACCCAAAAGATTCTCAAGTACACAATAAGGACATTTGCTCAACCATGTTTGTAGCAGCCCTATTTGTAATAGCCAGAAGCTGGAAACAGCCCAGATGCTCCTTAGTGGAGGAATGGATACAGAAATTGTGGTACATCTACACAATGGAATATTACTCAGCAATGAAAAACAAGGAAATCATGAAATTTGCAGGTAAATGGTGGGAATTGGAAAAGATCATCCTGAGTGAGCTATCCCAGAAGCAGAAAGACACACACTGTATATACTCACTCATATAGACATATAATATAGGATTAAACCTACGAAAATCTGTACACCTAAAGAAACTAATCAAGAGGGAGAACTCTTGCTAACATGCTCAATTGCTATCCCGAAAGGCAAAGAGGATGGACATCAGAAGAAGGAGAAGAGAGGGAAAAAGTCAGGAGCCTGCCACAAAGGACCTCTGAAAGGCTCTGCCCTGCAGAATATCAATGCAGATGCTGAGACTTATGAGCAACCTTTGGGCAGAGTGCAGGGAATCTTAGGAAAGAAGTGGGAAACAGTAAGATCTGGAGAGGACAAGAACTCCACAAGGAGAGCAACAGCACCAAAAAATCTGAGCACAGGGGTCTTTCCTGATACTCCAACCAAGGTCTATGCATGGAGATAACCTAAGACTCCTGCACAGATGTAGCCCATGGCAGTTCAGTATCCAAGTGGGTTCCAGGAACAGGAACTGGGACTGTCTCTGACATGAACTGATTGGCCTGCTCTTTAATTACCTCCCCCTGAGGGGGAAGCAGCATTACTAGGCCACAGAAGAAGAAAGTACAGCCACTTCTGATGAGATCTAATTGACTAGGATCAGAAGGAAGGAAAAGAAGACCTCCCCCATCAGTGGACTTGGGGAGAGGCATACATGCAGAGGGTGGAGAAAGGGAGGGTTTGGGAAGGGAAGAGGGAGGGAACCACAGGGGGAATACAAAGTGAATAAAGTGTAATTAATAAAGAATTTTTTTTTAAAAAAAAGCCAAGAAAAATAAGTAAATAGTTGAAGGAAACAAATAAAAATTTTCAAGACCTCAAAATGGAAACAGAAGAATAAAGAAAACACAAAACAGAGGAAATCGTGGAGATGGAAAACCTAGGTAAGAGAACAGGAACTACAGACACAAGCATCACCAACCGAATACAAGAGATGGAAGAGGAAACCTGGGACATTGAAGATACAACAGAAGGAATAGATTCATCAGGAAAGAATGCTAAATCTAAAAAAATTCTTGACACAAAATATTCAGGAAATCTGGGACACAGAAAAAGAGCAAACCTAATATAGGAATAGAAGAAGAATCCCAGCTCAAAGGATTTTGTTAAATGTTTTTAAGAAAACCATAGAAAAAAAAATTCCTTGCCAGGCGTGGTGGTCCATGCCTGTAATCCCAGCATTGAGGGAGGCAGAAGAAGTTGGATCTCTGTGAGTTTGAGGCCAGCCTAGTCTATAAAGTGAATTCAGGACAGCCAAGGCTACACAGAGAAACCTTGTCTCAAAAAACTAAAAACAAAACAAAAATAGTTTTTTTTTTTAATATAAAGAAAGACATGCTTGGGCTGGAGAGACGGCTCAGTGGTTAAGAACACAGGCTGCTCTTCTAGAAGTCCTGAGTTAAATTCCCAGTAACTACATGGTGGCTCACAACCATCTATAATGTGATCTGATGTCCCCTTCTGGCATGCAGGTGTACATGCAGATAGTTCACTCACAGACATAAAATAAAAAAAATAAATCTTTTTTTTTTTAAAAAAAAAAAAAAGCAAAGCATGCTTATATAGGTACAAACAAGAAGCATACAGAACATCAAATAGATAGATTGAAACAGAAAAAGTCCCCTCACCACATAATAATCAAAACACTAAACACACAGAACAACAACAAAAATAGAGTATTAAAAGCTGCCAGGGGAAAAGTAACGTATAAATGCAGACCTAGTAGAATGACACCTGACTTCTCAGTACAGCCTTGAAAAGCCAGAAGAGTCTTGCATGGGTCTAGACCAGGTCCTCTGATTTATGTTGTAGCTGTTAGTCTGGTGTTTTGTAGGACTTCTTACAGTGTGTCTCTGACTCTGTCAGCTCTAGGGATTCTCTTCCTCCCCATGGGTTGCCTTGTCCAGTCTCGGTGTGAGGGCTTTTGCCTTGTCTTACCTTATTTTGTTTTGTCATGTTAAGTTGTTGTCTCTTGGAGGCCTGCACTTTTCTGAAGGGAGTCAGAAGTGAGGGGAGGGGGATCTGGGAAGAGTGCAGGGGGAGGTGTGGTCAGGATGCGTTGTAGGAGAGAAGAGTCTATTTTCAATAAACAATAAAACCAATTACAGACCTTGCAATATGAGTTCACTCAAGTAAGATCTGGAAGCACAAAACTTTCAGTTCTAAGCCCAGCTCTCCGAAGCCAGGTCGGTCACAAACAATAAAATGAGTAGGTAGAACTCTGTATGTCTCTATCACATTAGCTCTGGCAACATGTAATAAAAGAAGACTGTGATTCACACACACCCCCAAAAATTTCTTCTGGTGCGTGTGTGCTATGGGACTCCCAGGACAGGCTTGCTCTTCAGAAATCAAAGAGCTACTGCTCCAAAATCATATTCCCACCCCTGCACCTCAGCACCAACACTGGGACACTTCCAACACCATTCTGTGACTGCACATAAAACACAGTAGAGGAATCTGCCCCTGCCCCCTTCTAAAACATTGTTTGTTTGTTTTTTCAAAGAAATTTTAAGTTAATAACAAAATTCAGCAAAGGGTACTGAGATTGCCTGTAAACTCGCTTCCCAATCCCATACATAGCTTCATTAGTTACGAATATCACCCACCAAAAGCGTTCATCTGTTACCTGATGAACACTCATCACTGTTTCTCAGTGCTGATGGTTTGAGTTAGCAATAACCATCAGCTACACGTTGCTACACGTTCTATCGGTCTAGAAAAATGTTCAAGGACATGGGTTCAACATTACAACATGATGATGCTTAATTTTTAAAAAGGAATGGATGACACCAGACATCATGGCTCATGTATGCAATCTCAGCACACAGGAGTCTGGGGCAGGCACATTGCCATAAGTTTGAGGACAGTATGTGTTACAGAGTGAATTGAAGCAACTTGGCCTCCAGTGAGACACTGTCTGAAAAACAAAAACAAATAAACAGATGAGATAAGTGAGGATACACGCATGGGCTTTCATTAGCTGGCTACTCTTTGCCCAGGGTCTCCAGCTCCGCTACTCAGTACTCGGAGCGGTGCAGATGTGAAGTTCAAAGCGGTATTTCTGGAGGAGTCTCACAACCCTCCTGCTCCTCCTCCCGCTCCTCCTCCCGCTCCTCTCCCGAAAGATTGTGTAACAGCTAACCAAGGTCCCTGTAACTCTTCATACGCCCAGGGTCAGTATCTGGAGGGACAAATGATTACACGTGGCCTTTAGGAGCTCCTCAGTATTTACATAATGCTTTTTAAGTGTTTTTTAAATGTGTTTTGGGTGAGTGTTAATGGATGAAAAGTGTTAAATGGTGAGGCTCTAATATATATCTAGATTTTTACAATAATTCTTATGGAAATATTTTCTCATTATAAATCCTTGTGCTCTAAGCTGCATCATTCGTGAAACATAGCCTTGGCATGTAACACAGACCCTCTGTGCTTTCTGGCATATTTTAACTCCAATTAGATACTCCAAGGGCAGGATTCTATGCCCCTTTATATATCCAACATTTAGTTGGTTCCAAGTCATATAATAGACCTTCAATATACATATTTGATGTATCTGTATATATTAACATGATATATGCATACTTAAGAAGGTGGATGGAAACTAGGGCAATTATGAGTAACCAGTGGACATTTGTGGTTCGTTTGACTATTCCCTGACAATATTTGATTTAACCTTGTTCTGAAATTGTATTAACATTTCAGTGTACTATTTAGGACCTACATGCACAGAAAGTAATTAAAATAAAATTACTTGGTTTTTTTTTTTTTCGTGTGTGTGGGGGGCTAATTCTGCATGGTTCAGAAGCATAGTGGGCATTGGGCCAATTCTACAGAATTTTTGCCTGAAATTTAATCAGTAGTTTTCAGGTTTTAAAAGGCTCTAAATTGAAGGGACAATTGGTAGCTAAACAATTTTATAAGTAGAAAAAACCTTGGGAATTATTTCATAATACTGATGTGTGTTTATTGTGTATTTACTAGGTACATGGCTCTGTTCCAAGTACCTTATATGCGTGGTCTGAATTAATTCTGTTTCTGTCTACCATGGGGGCTTTACTGTGGCTTGGCAGACCATCGTTGCTTATTTTGTCTGTATTGAAAAATGTGAGTCTGTTCATCGTGAACTTTTTGCATTAATTTTGATTTTTAACTTTTGCCTCTTTTGGTTGCTTAGGTTGATGACCTCTTTCTGGATTTAACCATATCCCCAGTCACAGACTTGGAAGGTTGAAGCTTCCATTTTTCTCACAATAGTGAAGAGGACCGGAGAGGTTGTGCTTTCCCATGGTTTACAGGTGCCAGTAACGGTGGAGAAAGATCAGAATCCCAGCTTCTTAGCATGTCGAGCCTCAGCTTTAGCACATAATTTCACAGTCGAGGGAACTCAGAGAGGATTTACAGAGGACCTGAACAGCTCTAGAGAAGTCACTCTACAAACCAGGATTCTCCTCTCTTAGCTGTGGCAGGAGGAGCCAGTCCCTGCTAAGACACCTCATTTATTCTCCAGGCTGCGCTGACTACAAGTTTCATTCTTTCTGTAACTACTGATTAGTGATCATCTAGAAAAGTGTCCAACATTCTTGGACTAACTTTTTTAGCAAGGAATTTGAAAAAAAAAAAAAAAAGGTCTTGGAAGGCATTCATCCCTTCATTTTTCTCCTTGAGGTTCTGGGATACACAGTAGGATATGAATCTAAGAGAACAAAAGATACATATATATGAGTAAAACTGAGGTACTGTGGGTACAGAGTGAGCACGACACAGGTGATAAGAAGGGGGAAATTAGAATTAGGGGGAGGTTTAGGTGAGAAGAGGAATGGAGGGTAGGTCTGAGGAGAGATGGGTGGAGGGATTAGTAAGTTTGAGAAAGACTGTTATTAATAAGCCTCATAATCTCTGTATGTGTCTCTCTGTGTGTCTCTCTGTCTGTCTGTCTCTTTCTCTCTCTCCTGTGTGTGTGTGTGTGTGTGTGTGTGTGTGTGTGTGTGTGTGTGTGT
>NW_026585742.1:3455379-3478462 GCF_907164565.1 Psammomys obesus
TGTGTGTGTGTGTGTGTGTGTGTGTGTGTGTGTGTGTGTGTGTGTTCATATAAAATGAGTTACCCTACACAGGGATTAATGTTCTTCCCAAAAGACATTGATTGCCAAATAAAAAGCACACAGTGTCAGGTGTATAGGGTACCTTCCCTTGTGTTTTGTTGTTGTTGTCTTATTTTGTTTTGGGTTTGGTTTGGGTTTTTTGAGACAGGATTTCTCTGTGTAACCCTGGCTGTCCTGGACAATTTGTTGACCAGGCTGGCCTTGAATTCACAGAGATCGCCTACCTCTGCCTCTAGAGAGCTGGGATTAAAGACATAACCCACCATCCCCAGTTTCCCTCGTGTCCTTGGTCAGAAGTATCCCAGAGGCCCCCAAACCATACAAGGTATTGTCATTGCTCTTACTTGATAAGGCCCTATTGCTGAAGATACCACACGCTTTGATCACACTACATGAAGAAATCAAGTCGATACTGACCAAGAAGTTTCCTTAGCTACATATTTCATAGTACTAGAAGGTGCCATGCAGGCTGCTGAAGGGAAAAAGTCAATAACCGTATACCATCTGTGAAGTCTGTGAGCTACAGTAATGTCTGTCATGGCAAGATATCCCATCTGTGAAGTCTGTGCACTACAGTAACGTCTATCATGGCAAGATATCCCCATAAGTGCAAAAACATAGCCATTATGGGGATAACCAACTGCTCTCTGTTTAAATTTAAAGCTACCTCCACAGGAGGAAATGTATACCCTCTACTAGAAATCTGGCCAAGAACCCATGGTTGGGTAGGTCACTGTGAACATGTTATTGGTCCATAAAATGACATACTATCAAACTGTCCTCTAATTTGTATCTGTATACCCACAGATTAGCAATCTCTCAGACCTCATCAGAGAAGCTTCTTTGTGAAGTGAAAGATATTTCATGAAGAAACTCACAACTGGTCAAGGTTCTGAGAACAAGTCTGTGGAGTGCTCAGCCACAAATGGGACCTCTATATGACCACCACCCGGCAGGCTCATGGACCACTGAGGAAGTTAGGGCAGAAACGTTGTAAAACTCAGAGTGGGAGGAAGACGGGAGTGTGACAGTGTCTTCTAGACAAGAAGACCTGCTGCACACATGGATTCGTGACAGGAATGATTGACTGCATGCACAGGGTCAAGTCAGTCAACACTGTGCATGGAGGAAAGAAAAGCCCAGGAGCTCTTCCCCCCGGATAAGAAACTATTCTTAATTAATGGCATTCCGAGAAAAGAGAGTTGGTTTTTGGTTTTTGGTTTTTGGTTTTTGGTTTTCTTTTGGAGTGTATGACTCCTGGCTGTTAGACACCCCACACTCCAGCGGATGTTCCCACACTCATGATCCTTGTGCCTCAGTCTCCCCAGAGCTGAGGTAGTATAAGAATATACAAAAAAAAAAAAAAAAAAAAAGAATATACCACACTGCCCAGCTCCTTCACTCTCTCTAAGTCGTGAATGACTAATACATGCCAGGCTCTGAGCTAAGGGCTGAGAAGGAGACAACAACCTTCATGCCAAGAACATTTTAATTAGATTTTCTGCTCTGTCTACCAGGTGACCTTGCAGAGGAAAAAAAGAAAAAAAATATATGCTTATACCTGAAAGAGGAGACCTGGCAGGGAAGCAAAACAAAGAGAGAGTGAGCAGCTCTGTGGAACGTGGAAACAATCATTCTACCTCCATTGGCAGAAAGGGGGAAAGTAACGCAGCCACTTATGTGCAGCCTCTACTATTTATACCAGCTTTCTCTTGTGTCCTAGGCATGGGTTATAGGTAAGCACAGGTCTTGATGACTGGCTAGAACGTAGGCTCCAGTTATGCCCCCGACTGAGAAGTAACCAGAAAATAATCATCAATACACAAATCTCCATAAAGAAAACAACATCTAAGGCACCCAGCAATTTCATTCCCAGTGCTAAGTACACTGGATACAAGGCTAGCCACGATGCTGGGATCAGAACAATAGAAATCAAGAGGGCCCCCAGGCTCAAGAAACTAAGTGCCTCTGAGTGGAGCTGAGCGCCAGCGTTAAATGCTGTCTTGTGAGCATAACAGTCATTTCCATCTTAATTGGCGTAGCTGTGACTAGTCACAAAAGATCCTCAGCACTGGGCCTGTTAATGTTCCCACCTTGAAGGAGGTTGGGCTGTGCAGGGGGTCATCTGACCCTCCCCTGAGAGATCAGCCACTCCCTTCTGCACCTCCTTGCCAGCTGCTCACCCGGCTTGTAGTGTGGGAAGGCGCTAACCTGCGTAGAGTGTGGGACGTCGACTGAAAGGGGAGCCCCATCCACAAAGCTGGGCCAAAGTTATCACACATGCTGAGGTGAGACTTTTCAGTCAGATGGTTATATGGGGTCCCCCACAGACCTACAGGTAACCCTTACACATGCTCTAAATAAGCCCAGGGATCTAACTGGCTCACCACGCCAGCCTCGGGTCAAAGAATTACTTCGGTCTTTTAATAAACTTCCTAGAAAAATTAGACATTTGTTCACACTTCCCCAGGAAAGCTTTGTGCAACAGCCCTAAACACGACCATACAGAGGGTGAAGTGTTTGAAGAGGTGATTATGGAAGAACACGCTGTATGTATGAACGCAACTTTTTATTTTCACATCTACTTATATGTCACCGAGCTGGGTAGAGAGCTCATCAGTAGAGTACTTGCCTGGACTGTGTGAAGCCCCTGCTTCCATCACCAATACCGGCGCACAATGGCTGGCCACTGGAGAGAAGAACGCTGCCGTTGCATTTCAGTCCTCCCCAGCCATCTTCTCCCAAGACTCAGGAATTTGCCGCAGGGATTGGGGCAGCGGAACAGACTTCCACAGAGCTTTGGAGTGGTTATGGCAGTTACCTGATATTTTTTTTGTTGTCCTATTAAGAAGACAAAGAGATTTAGTACAGCTTTGGAAATTATTACTGGCTCGATAGCTGCCCAGATCCAAGAGTCACTTTATTTGTAAACAAAGCTTTGAAAGGCCATTTGAGAAAGCAATTCAACAGTTCCGTGTCAACGGGGCAGAGGTAAGACAAACAACACGGCTGAACGAGGAAGCAAGGAAAGGGCTGGATTAACACATAAAAACTTCTGTTTAAGTGCTTTCCTGGACGCGGCTAAGAAAGGGCATCTCTGGAGGCCAGGAGCAGTAAAGCGAGGGGGCGTTCTTCTGAGACCCGGACCTTGAACGCTGGCACACACAGCTGTTCGGAGCGGGCAGTCAAGGGGCGTGGTCACTAGCAAAAGCAGCAGAAAGGGAACAATCATCTTGTCATGACAATGTTTCCCTCTGGTAACCAACCTCAGACTTCCAGATGCTCCCCTTTGCTTTATTTGTTTGAAGGGGCCTAAGGAAGTCCACAAGGCACAATGTTTACACAGCCAGTTCCAAACAGCATCCCAGCAGATCTTCCCCTACCCCACTGGCTGCCTGCTCTCCAGTCTTTTTTTTTTTTTTTTTTTTTTACTTTTCAGGCATTCTCCTGTATATAATATCAAGTAATTCAGATCACCACATATTTAGTGTTGACAGACAATGAGATAATACCACTGCTTCCCAATGCAAAAATAATTGCCAGCTCTCTTACGGGAAGGGGGCTCAGTAGTCATGCCAGAGCTATTTCAGATCTGAAATCAGGATGTCTCATCACGCTCCATCCCTCCTAATGACGACGATAGGTCTGCTTAGCATTTCATTAAACACAAGGCGCTTCGCTGATAGATCCAAACTCATTTCAAGTCTCAGAAGTGTGTCTTCCATGAGAGAGGGAGGGCAGCTTCTTCGTTAAAGACAGATTAGAACTCAGGGTAAGGGTGGCAAATCTCTAACTCAGACATCTAGCCATGCTCACTGAAAATGGGCCAGAAGAGTCCATTAGCTGTTCTTGGCTGTGAAATTTAGCCAAGAACGGAAAGGAGGCATGACTCACAATAAAAGAAAGCAAGCTATCCTGTGCTTTCAGCTGCTCTGGAGACTGTTGCAGGTGGGTTCCAAGTTCAAGGCCAGCTTGGGTTACAGAGTAGAAACTCAGGGGTGAGAGGAAGACTAGGGCTCAATGGAAGAGTAGCTTGCCTGGCACACACAAAGCCCTTGCTTTTATCCCTGGCACTGTAAAAAAAAGAAAAATGTAGTATTTACACTATGTTAAAAAGAAAAACAAACAAACAAACAAACAAAACAGAGCAACTGGGACACAGAGGCAGACAGATCTCTGTGAGTTTGGGGCCATCCTGGTCTACAAAGACAGTTCCAGACCAGTCATGGTTACATAGTGAAACCTTGTCTCAAATAAATAAACAAATAAACAAAATTAATAGATAAAATGGACTGGAAAGTTTCTTCCGCAGTTAGGAGTACTTGCTCTCACAGAGGGATCCGCTCCTACACATCCATGGCTTCAGCCATCCCTAATTTCAATTCCAGGGGACTAGTTCCCTCTTCTGACCCTGAGGGCACCAGACACACACATCGCACATATAATACATGCAGGCAAAACATTCATACACCCAAAATAAAATAAATAAACAAAAAATAGCTACATAAAAATAACGTTTTGTGAGAACACTCATTGAACTTCATCTCTGAACATCTAGCCATCTAGATCTGACAGGATCCCGAAGTTCTCAATCATAATCTTTGACTGGGAATGAATGCTCAGAGGCTCCTTGAGTCTCTAACTGACTGTTAACCACCTTTCTCCTAGAGACTGGCTCTTTGGAGGAAACATAAGACGTATCCTCTGTTTTCTGTGGACTCCACCATAAGAAAAACTCTCCTCTCTGTGACAATAGAAACATACTGCCTCCATCTCTGCTGCCAGCCTTGGTGATCAAGAAAGATGTCAGTCCTGTGCATGTATGCATGTGTATGTTTGACACAGGGTTTCAGTCTGTAGTCCACGTCCACGCTGGCCTGGAACTCATTATACACACCAGACTGGCTCACACCAAGAGCAAGCCTCCTGCCTCAGTCTTTCAAGGGCTAGTATGATAGGTGTGAATCACCACATCCAGCACGGATGCCAGTCTTCAAATGAAATTCATTATACAGGAAGAAAGAACGGGGTAGCTAAACTGGCTCCTGAGAATGGCTGCAACTCTTTATCAATTGACACCTGAAGCCTGCCTGTCATTGACAATCTCTGTTCAATAAGCAGATAGTTCCTCCTATTAAATAAGCCGGTGTGAGTTGGTCTTTCTTTTTTTTTACAAATATATATATTTCTGATGTCAGATTAGAAAGCATATGCCCTTTAAAAACTTCAGACACCACAGAAACTACCCACATGGCTTAGGGATTCCCAGCTTAGATGGAGTTGGACATCTTACTCAAAAAGCTTGCTGTTTACTAAAGTTTAATCTATACAAACATTACTTTAACACTAATGTAGAAAAAAATGTATTGTTGCTGGCAGGATGGCAGGTTTTGTTAAAACAGTTCACCACAGAAAAGGAAGTAGGAGAGGAAATGATTTCCTTCATCTCCATGGCAATTTTGAAAGTCTCCATCATAAAATGCTTCGTTCAGCCAACCACCCACGGTTTGTGTTTTTCCGATGACTGGTGGATTGGAAGAAAGATAGAAAATTATAGCTAGATTCCTGGGACATCTAAGAAGACATTATTTCCACTGCTCTTCTAATGTCATCAAGAAAGTAGTTCCTTTAGAAGCACGGGTCTCAGTTTGCCTAACCAGTGACCCCTTTCTCTTGGTCTGCATCCACAAGGCTGCTATGCTGCCTTTCCAGCCACCATGATTACTCCACGTGTCCATTATTGGCTTCTAATTGCTATACAGGGATTGTGCCTAGTCCATTAAGCCAGCAAGTATCTTCTCAACAAATCTGGATTTAGAACGTAGAGACTCTTCGATGAATTCATGCCTTGAGGCTCAACTAGGGCATCCCAAATATAGGAATGGGTAGTCATACTAACACATGAAGACTGGAAAGTTGAGAAATCAATATTCAGTTGTTTGTGATGATAATTAGGAGAACTCAGCTGCCATTGTCAAATGCCTACTAACTAGCAGGAACATCGCCTGCTAAGTACTCACTCGGTGCTCAGAAGTGTTTGTGAAGAAGACGCTGTGACGCCCACTCTACAGACAAGTATACTTACAATCTGGCTAAATAGCCAAGATCTAAGAGTTAGTTAATAACAAAGGAAAACTTCAAGTCCAGGCCCTCTGACTTTTGGACATTTGCTTTAAAAGCCAAAGTTTCATCCCAGGTGCCATTTTGTGCCTCAAGTTTCAGATATGCCTCTTTCTGTACGGCCACCCAGTATTTCTAAGACAAAATGTCCATTTTGGCTTAAGTTGGTTTTGTGTTTTACAAGTAAAAGTGTCTTAAAGAGAGTATTACTGACAATTGGGAATCAACATTTATAGTTCCCAAGAACTCAATAAACAGAGAGTAAATGGAAAAAATGAACAGCATTAAGCCCCTCTGTGTAGGCTTCAGGGCATCCTAATTCAAAACTGCTTCCAACGCAGAGGAGCTGAGCAATGCTTCCGGTCTGTCCCCTGAACACAGCAGATGCCCCAAGCCTGGGCATCTTGGTAGTGGGCGGATAATTTCCTATCTCTGGAACGTGTTTGTGAGAGGAAGCACAGACAATGCCCTCCTTACAAGCTTGGTGTTTAGAAAGACAGATTTGGGACTCAGTCCTCAGTTAGAATCCAAAGGAAATTGCATTGAGATTGAATTTTTGGAAAACAAAGCCATCCTACTTATGGCAAGATTAACTCAAGGCTGAGGATCCAGTTCTGGAGTTGAAGCAAATTGGAACTGGAGCGCTGGCCAGGCCCACCCGAAGAGTCCTGTGACTACTGAGCAAGCTTCTGAACATCAATATTTCTAAGTTTCACGGGTTTTTAAATATTACTTTAGAAAGTGAAAACAGCCACCCAAGCAAGCACAGGAAGAAAACAACCCTCCGTATTTCTGACAGAACAAGTGTCATTATACCGTGGCCGCCTGGACCCTGTCTTCTCTGTTTGCTAGGCAAGTTGATTAATATCACAGAAGTCACTGAACAGCGTCATAAAAACTACTGTTTGTTATAAACACAACAAACAGAAAAGTTCACTTTTATCAGCCAATCTCCTTAATCTAGAAATTATTCTCTTTTACACTTGTATATTAAATGAATTTATATATATTTATATATTTTTATATATGTAAATAGAAATACTTTGCAAAGATCAGACTCACCATAGTTTTTAAAATATATTTAATTATATTTGACAATAAATAGTAAATATGTTCATACATACACACACACACACACACACAAATGGGCTTGGCAGGTAAAAGGTGCTTGCTGCCAAGCCAGACTATAATCTGTGCGACTCATTGGAGAAGGAGAGAACCAACTCCCACAAGTTGTGTTCTCACCTCTACATGAATATTTCACACAACACACAGACACACAGGCACCATATATAAATAAATAAACGTTTAAATTTTTTTCCTTTTTTTTTTTGGTTTTTTTGAGACAGGGTTTCTCTGTGTGTAGCCCTGATTGTCCTGGAACTTGCTTCGTAAACCAGGCTGGCCTTGAACTCACCGAGACCCACCTGCCTCTGTCTCTAAAGTGCTGGGATTAAAGGCATGCTCTACCACACCCAGCTAGATTTAAAAAAATAATAATAATAATCAGAGACTGTAAGAGAATTAGTCTTGAAAGGTTTAATTTCTAGCCTCCTTTTTAAATGCATTTGATTATTCTATGTTGCAGGGTGTTTTGCCTACACGAATGTCTATGTGCCACGTGCATGCCTAGTAGCCACTGAGACAACAAGTGGCATTGTTCCTCCTGGGACTGAAGTTGTGAGTGCTCCCGTGCATGCTGGGGAATAGAACCAGGGTCCTCTGAGCCACCTGCCCACCCCCTTCTCTTTGTTCTTGTTCTTGTTTTGTTTTGATTTGTGGACAGGGTCCCTCATTCTGTAGCTCAGGCTGGCCTCAACTTCAAGATCTTCCAACTTCAGCCTCCCAGACTCAGAGATCAGAGGTATGGACCACCACAGCCAGCTTTCTAACCCTCCTCCTCTTTCATTTTTTAATCAATGCACAAGAAATGGGTTTGATAATTTGTTCTCACTTATTTACCCTTTTATCCCCTGCCTGTTTGCCATGCTGTACCCTTCTACCCACCTCCAGGAGAGACCTCCCTGGTTTCATGTGACATGGGTGACATGGGTTCTGTCACCACCGTATCCACACTCACCCACATATATGTAAATATTAAAGGCTGGGAGCTGCGTGTAGGAGAGAACACGTGTCTCTGAGCTGACTCACCTCACTTAACAGAGCAATTTCCAGATCCATTTGCTTTCCATTCAGTTTCCTAATTTCCCATTTCTTTGTGGTTGAATAGAATTCTGTGGCGATACATATCCCATTTGTATTATCCACGCATCTGGTGATGGACATTTGAGTTGGTTCTACTTCCTTGCTATCGTGAATAGAGCAACAGTACACACGGATATTCAGGTACCTGTCTGGTAGGATATAGTCCTGTGGGTATAAGCCCAGGGGTGGAACAGCTGGGTCCGATGGTAGTTCTGTCTTTAATTTTTTGAGAGCCTTCCACACTCATTTCCACGATGCCTGCGTCAGTCTACACCCCCACCAGCAGTGAATCAGCTTCCCCACATCCTTGCCAGCATTTCTCGTCATTTGGTTCTTTTGAGAGAACCATTCTGATCTGGGTGACATGGAATTTCAAAGTGCTTTTAATTTGCATTTTCTTGATGGCTAAGAATGTTGAACAGTTTTGAAAGTATTTATTGGACATTTGGGCTTCTTCTTTTGAGAACTGTTTATTGATTTCAGCAGCCCTTTGTCTGATTAGTAGGGTTGCTTTTATTGTTTTTACAGTTCTTTTTTAAAATGTTATTGCATTTATTCATTCATCAATGCACTGACCTATTTTGTGCAATGTATGCGGAGACATACAGGCTTGGTGTGGTTGTGGAAGCCAGGAAACAATTTCAAAAAGTCAGTTCTCTCTTTCCACAATGTGGGTCCCAAGGATTAAACTCAAACATTAGGCTTGGCAGTCAGCCTGACCTACTGAACCATCTCAGCAGCCCTACAGCCCTTTAGCCGTTCTTAATACTACCTGTCTGAAGTATAACTGACATAGATCTCCTCCCATTCCGTGGGCTTCCTGTTCAATATCCTAATTGTTACCCTTATTGTATAGACACTTCTAATTTCACATGGTCCCTTTTGTCAGTTTTTGGGGCTGTCTCCTGTGCTGTGAGCCAACCCACGCTCAGGAAGGTCTTACTAGGATTATATACTGACTTGTTCTAATTTTCTTCGTAAGCATTCTCTTTCTAGAACCCGAAAGACTCACATTCCAACCGATACTTAAACAAACATCCCCATATCCCACTAATCTCTCCCTTGTCCAAATCAAAAAAGATGGGAAGGCTTTCAGATTCTCTCTCTCTCTCTCTCTGTCTCTCTCTCTCTCTCTCAACTTTGGCAAAATGTCCAAATTCACTATTGTACAGTTTTAAAGTATGCAATTCAGAAGCATTTAGTACACTGGCCCCATCTCATCACCTCCAAAGGAAACCCTGTCCATCTGCATTCACTCCCAGCTTGCTTCCCTCCCCTTGAGAGCCCTCATGTCCTTTTGCCTATATGAGCAGTTCTTGTAAACGAAATGGAGGTACCTGACTTTTTCGTCCGCTTTCTTTTACTCATCATTGTTACAAAGTCCATCTACATTGTAGCAATTGTCTGCCTTTTGTTTACTTTTCTAGCTGAACACCCTTCTACTGCATGGACAAGTATGAGATTATTATTTCAGCACTTGGTGGATCTTTCTGTTGCTTCTTTGAGCTATTAAGAACAATGCAGTGAGCAAAAGTTTTGGGGGAGACTTGTATTGCTGCTGCGGCGGCGGCTGTTAATGTTCCTTTTAATGTTTGGTTTTGGTTTTAGATAAGGTCTCACATATCCCAAGGTAGCCCAGGTTGCTGAGGGTGGCCCTAACTACTGATCGCCCTTCCTTACAGGTGTCTGCCACACAGCCTGGCTTACCCCATGCCAGGGTTCAAACACAGCGTGGACCATGCTAGGCAAACCCTCCACCAACTGAGCTGCTTGTGGTGCCTGTCAGTTCTCCTGGGCATGTGCCTCCCTGGAACTACTGACCACAAGGTGACTCTGTGTTGGTTGGATTGAGGTATCACCAAACTGCTGAAGATGCTGCACCGTTTCACATCCATCACTCCTTCTACACCTTCATAGGCATCCCCTGAAAGTAAGTCCCTGAGGTCAATTCTAGTACCTTTGCAGCCATATTCTGCCATTGTTCTTGTCATGACTAGATGTTCCGGGGCATGGTCAGTCAGGCAATTCTTTTTCTGTTTTGTTTTGATTTTTGTTTTTGTTTTGTTTTTCATGACAGGGTTTCTCTGTGTAACAGCCCTGGCTATCCTGGACTCTCTCTGTATATCAGGATGACCTCGAACTCACAGAGATCCACCTGTTGGGATTAAAGGCATGTGCCACCAGGCAATTCTTAACCCAGTGTATAATGCTCTCTCTCACAGCCTGCCCAAGTATAGGCTGGGCAGTTGATCAGCCTTCCTTGTAACTCAGTAACTAACAACTTGTGAGGCCCTGTCCTCACACAACTGCCAACTAGTGAGTGAAGAAACAGAACTTAAACTTTTCTTCAGGTGTGATGGAGCATGCCTTTAACGCCAGCATTCAGGAGGCAGAGGCAGGTAGATCTTTCTAAGTCAGAGGCCAGCCCAGTCTACATTCACAAGTTCCAGGCCACTCAGTGCACACAGTGAGATCCTGCCTGGAAACAAACTAAACTGTTCAGCCATCTTTCAGGCTTGGAACTCCCATTTTTCTGGAGTCTCTGGCAGCTGCTTTTTTTTTTCTTTTTCTTTTTCTGTTGTTGTTGTTAGTTTATTTGTTTTTGTCTTTTGTATTATTTTTGAGATTATAATTTGTTAGTATTTTGGAACACAACCTGCTCCTGGGTTACCCAGCAAACTTATGATGTCATGGTGTGTCCCAGCCAGGTGGCCACACCTGGAAGGCGTGGTTACCTTGCCCCTTAAAGGGCTAATTCCAACACGTGGTCTCTCTCTTACAGTCTTTCTCTCTCTCTCTTACTCTCCTCTCTTACTTTCTCTCTCTCTCTCTCTCTCAGGGCACCCCTTCCCTTTTCTTTCTCTCTCTTCATGTCCTGCTCCCCCTTTCCCTCCATACCCTTCTAATAAACCTCTTGCAGAGAATATCGGTTGACCAGTCTCATGCTTTGTAATAACATTACATAATTATATCCCTTTTTTGTTCTCTTTCAAATTCATGGCCTCTTTTTCATTAATTATTGTTGCATGCATGTATGTCTTTACACATTTATATGTTCCTAAATGCCACCAGCTCAGTCTGTATAATACAACCTGTATTTTTGTGTTCAGAACTGACGTGGGGTATTGGATAACCAATTGGTGCATTCTTCCCTGGGAAAAACTATTTTTGCTGCCCTCAGCATTCCTTAGTTGCCTGAAGCTCTTTGTGTAAGCTTGAGGCCTGGAGGGCTCCCTACCCCAATTGGACCACACCATCTCCTGGAATACTACTCTAACTCTCTCTGCAGTGAACTCCCTGGCGCCTATGGTCTGTCTGGGCCCCTCAGCTTGTACCCATTTTGTGACTCTTTTGTTTGCATCTATACATATTCTCCACAACTCACATGCGTGGGACACAGACACATGGAGCACAAATAGGGTCAGTGAGATACAGGCTTGTGCTCACGCTTCATGAGACACTCCAACAGCCTCGCCCCGCCTCACTCAGAGCCTCCTCCGTTTCCCCATCCTGTGAAATGGGGGACAATGCTGACCTGTGACGATCCCTACAGATAACACTATGAACCCCGTAGGTTACCAAAATGTTGTGAACACACAGAACAACAGAGGTGGTCTTCATGTATCTCCTGTCACTCTCCTGTCACAGACAAGTGCTGTACACAGGCGCCAGACAACACCAGCAGGTTGTGCTGTTCATTCCACACTCCCTCCCAGGCTTGAGGGAAGGCTGAGAGCCAGGCAAAGTCCGTGCGTGCACCGCGCTTGCCAGCGGTTTGTAGTGCGACGCAGCCATTTGTTTTCTGGATGTGTTTATAGCCACATCTTCCCAAAAGATGATGAGACACCAACGTCCTCTGTGTGAGCAGGTTCTTTCCCAAAAGTCTCTTCAAAATATTTATGGAGACAGGGAGGTGCCACGGGCCTGTTTTTCAACCCAATGGGTTCACAAGTAACAATTCAATACAATATATCTTAGCTGCCGGCTCCTAAGAGCTCCTTGGGGGCAGGCACTTGCTGAGTTTTCCCTAGCTATCAAAAACCCACCCCGATGGGGGCGGGGCCGTTGCCAAGGTCCTCTGAAGTGAGGAAACTGAGGATCCCAGTCATCTTCTCAGCAGGTGCTATGGATGGAATCAGCACCTCAGCCATTGACTGCCAAGTCCTTGCTCTTAATTCTGATCCTGTCTGTGTCTCCAGGCAAAGGATTTGGAATCACCCCAGCCCAACACAAAAAGGAATGAAGGAGCCTCAGAAAAACTGGTGTCAATTATTGAACCAATTCAAGGAATATTACCCTGTGAGAAACACTGAACTTGGTGCGGTTTTGTTGTTGTTGTTGTATGTGTGTGTTTAATCTGTTGAAAGAGGATTTAAGCCGGGCATGGTGACGTATGCCTGCACTCCAGCACTCTGGGAGGCAGAGGTAGGCAGGTCTCTGTGAGTTCGAGGCCAGCCTAGTCTAAAAAGTGAATCCAGGACAGCCAAGGCTACACAGAGAAACCATGTCTCGAAAAACTATAAAAAGGAAGAAAGAAAGCAAGCAAGAAAGAAAGAAAGAAAGAAAGAAAGAAAGAAAGAAAGAAAGAAAGAAGAAAGGATTTACTTTACAAGTTTGACTGTGAAGAGTGTCATAATTTAGGAGACCACTGTGTTCGCGCAGACACTGTCTTGGACAGACTGGTAATTGGTCACTAGGAATGAGGTTAATCGGGGAGTGGTGATGCATGCCTGTCTTCCAGGATGCCAGAATCAGAGCCAGGGGGATGATGATGAATTCAAAGCTAATCTGAATTACACAGTGAGACCCTGTCACAACAAACCAAATAATTAAACCCCAAAAGATGTGGTTTTAAAAAACACATCTTTATTAAAAAATTTTAACAGAATCTTCATCAATATTATTAAAATTTGATTAATTCTTATCACTTTTCTAACAATGAAAATCAAATGCCGGTGATGCCTACGAATTCAACATATTAAAAACATCAATCCAAGTGTAATATTAAAGTGAGACCACACACGCCCATGTTCTCATGCCCTTGCTGAGTTGTCAGAATAACAGTCCCCAAAGATAGCCAACTCTTCATCCCTGGAACTTGGGACTTTGTCACCTCCAAGGGAAAGGGACTCTGCAGACATGGAGATGAGATTTCAGATACAGGACAAACATGAGGTAGCCTGGTCCATCCAGTGTGATCGTAAGTGTTCTTACTAAGAGACAGTATGTTAATGTGAAAGGGGGAACTAGGAAAAGAGAAAAACTGGGGCTGGAGGATGGTCTGGTAGCCTCCAGAAGCTAGGAAATCTCTTCCAGCACTGCCAGGTAGAAGGCAGCCCTACACAGCTGGATTTCATCTCAGCGAGTTTGGACTTCCAGAATTATGGGATAGGCTTGTATTGCTTCACACCACTGACTGCGTGATAATTTGTTACAATAGTGCTAAGAAACTTCCAGGCCAATCAACCTATCTGGATCACATAATAATCCCATTTTCCATTCTGACTGAATGTTAAAACATAACATAAATGACATCATTCTTAAAAAGAAAGAGCTGGAAAGAACACACTTGCTGCCCAAACCCTGATGGGGACGGGGGGGTGGGGGGTGCGGACAGTCGTGCTCAGTGTGAAAAGCTGGATGCTGTGGCAAGCATGAGTAACCCCAGCACTCCTGTGGGAAGATGGGAGGCAGAGATAAGAGGATTAGCCAGACCACTGACTAACCTGGAATAAAATACACTGCACAGCGGCAGAAACACCAGAGACCCTGCCCCAGCAAGCTTGGCACGTGAGAACTGACTCCTGAAATTTGCCTCCAACTACCACAGTAACTACACACAATGTTACTTTTTTTTTCTAATTTTAAGAAGCCGTGTTCTTTATGATTAATCTCCAAGAAAACTAAACTTGCCCACTGGTAACGGTAAAAGAGAGAAAGGAAAGAGAAGGGAAGATGTGCAACTGGACCTTCCTGCGAATCCGCAGCACCACCTAAAAACCTAGCGATGCAAAAGGCTGTTAACTCTGTACACACCCCTGCCATGGAATCCGCTTTCATGACAAAAACACATTCTCTGTAAGAGAAATCAGATAAGACAGCAGAAGTTGGATCAACTCAAATCTTGGCTCCAATCTCAAAAAAATCATAAAAGGGGAAATTCACTGTTGATAGATCACTTGCGAAGAGGTCTTTTTGAGGCTCTGCTCACCCTCTGGAGTTTAGTGCTGACTGCATGATAGAGGCCCCGTTCTCCTCTCTCCAGCGCCACTCGCCTAGTCTGCTCCCCTGAGGGCTCAACCTTCAAAATTCAACCTTGGCAGTCTCAAGTGAGGGCAGACATCATGTGATACTCAGGCCAGCCCCCACAAGAAGGAACTCTTTACAAAACATCAGAGTGCTCAGGATGAACACCCCCGGGGTCTCGCCAACCTTAGAGTTTCTCTCTACAAAGATAGCTCTCTGCTTATGAAGCAACAGACCTCCCCACCCCACCCCTGCCCAGTAACAAGGGGAGGGCCTGGGGCCCAGGTGAATGCCCATAACCCCAAAACTCAGGAAAACAAAGCCAGATGATTGCCATTACTTTAAGGACTGCTTGGGTTCCAGAGTAAGTTCCAGGCCAGCCTGAGCTAGAGAGTCTGGAAATTGTTTTAAAGGAAAGAAATGGGAACTGGAGAGATGGCTGAGAAGTTAAGAGCACTTGCTGAGGACCTGGTGTTTAGTCCCAGCAGCCACATCAGACAGCTCACAACCACCTGTAACGCCAACAGCAGGGCCATCTGATGCCTGTGTTGTGTTCTTTCCATTTTTTTGGTTTGTTTTGTGGGATGGGGGAGGGGTGAGCCCATCAAGGCCTGCCTATGGAGGGCAGAGGACAGCTTTGAATTCTGTTCACTTCCTCCCCCGGTGCGTGGGTCCCAAGAATGGAAGTTGTACCCTCAGGCTTGTATGGCAAGTGCTTTGCCCACTGAACCATTGAACCGTTTCAGTTACACAGCTCTGTGGCATTGAGTGTATTCACATCACTTGGCGAGGGTCACCACTGGCACCATTACTATCCTCATGCTCTGAATCTGAAACTGGGGTTCTCCCCTCCAGCCAGGCCCTCGTAACCACCATTCTACTTCCTGTCCATGAGAATTAGATTTCCTATCTCAGGTAAACAGTCATATGGTACTTGTCCTTTGTGACTGGTATGTTTCACTTAGCTTTTTGTTTGTTTGTTTTTGTTTTGTTTGTTTGTTTCTTCGAGACAGAGTTTCTCTGTGTAGCCTTGGTTGTATTGGAACTCACTCCATAGACCAGGCTGCCCTTGAACTCACAGAGATCTAACTCCCTTTGCCTCCTGAGTTCGGGGATTAAAGGCTTGTGCCTCCATGCACAGCCTCCAGTGAATCTGTTCTTTAAATACTTAAACCGTGGTGACTGAAACTCATCCATGCTTACTTTATTTTGTGGATGTTTAATATGGCAGTCAAAGTTTACTTTTATTGGCCTGTGAAAATGTACAAGTTAAGCTTTCCGAAGCAAGATTAAACAGTTAGCAGCAAATGTTAAAGCATAAAGCATGATGCTCTGAATCAACCTAATCAATACAACTCTAGGCAAATGACTTCAGCTTTCGAACCCTTTTTTTAATCACCTATTACTTTGCTATGCTCTAGACATCATGGTGAGCACTTCACATGCATTGTGAAGCTTATGATCTGCTCAAAACTCCCTGACCTGGGTCATACCATTGTTATGCCAGGATCATGGGACCCTCAGAGACCACCAGGAGATGACTCAATGCAAGATCAAGAGAGCTTTATTACTAGAGTGATTGAACACGAGACCCAAGTCTCACTGATGCAGCAGTAGAGAAGTGAGACCCTGAGCCCTGAGTGAGCAGGGTTTTTTAAAGGGAAAAACTGCAAGCAGGGGGTTTCCATGACAGCAAGCAGGGGGGTTCATGCCTTGACATTACAGGATTGGGTAAAAGCCATTGGGGCAAGTTGACTTCCTACATTAATCACAATTGCCATCCTTCTAAGCTACATCTGGAATGTTGGGGAGAATTTTCCCAACCAATTCTCATTGATTATTGCCAGGGAGATTGTCTCTATTTTCTATCAAGTGTTTATTTCCTGGAGGCTGTTGCTAGGAGAGTTAACTTTGTTTTCTGCCAAGTGCACATTCTGTGATGTTTCCTGGTACCTGAGTTCAGCTTCCAGTCAAGATGGCTTCTCATTTCAAAATGGAGTCACCCAGGCTAACTTAAACTCTTCACCATCATCACTCCTTCTTAGTATAGCAGTCGAGGGTGTCTATTTGGCATTGCCTAGTTCTTCTGGGACCTTAGTCAAGTTGATTAACCATCTACTAATGCCCTCCAATGTAAAATAGGGCTGACAGTGTCTTCTTTGGAGTACACTAGGTGAGATGGTATTAGTGGCATTGCTTATACGAAGTAGTCATCTGCATTGCACATTAATATTTAAATCTGATCTTCACTCAGTGTTATTAAAAAAAGAAAGTCTCAATCATTCAATTTTACCAACAAAGACTCAGGAGCTACATGCTGGGGTGAAAACTTGCTAGCCCAAAGAGGCAGAGAAAGCACTCAGCTGACCTTGCTACTCAGTTCACGTCCCAGGAGGAAAAAGCCAAAAAGCCAAAGCTTGCTAGTTCAGCTGAAGGCCAAAAGGAAAAGGCCTGCTAGCTCTCAGGACATCCCAGGAGGAAAAAAAAAAAACCAAAGCTAAGAACCAAAGTGCTTAAGAGATTTTTCTTTTTCTCCAACACTGTTCTTAACTACCCTTGAACTCGAAGTCCCTCCTTACTACTTAATCCCTGACAGTTTATTTCTTGCTCTGCCTCTTGACCTAGGGCTAACTTTGTAAAATCCTGTGTTCAGAAAGCTCTTGGATTAAATGTATGTGCTAGGGCTGAGCCACAACGTGATCGCCTGTATACAATAAAGAGAAAGTTCTTGGATTAAACATATGTATTAGGGCTGAGCCACACCAAACAATAAACAGGTTTTTACAGTTTGTAGTCTCAGGATTCACAATAAAATCAAATAGCCTGCAACAACTCAGTATAATTCCACTGGTCAAACCTGCAAAGCATGCTCAGAATTTGAAAGTAAATGTTAATATTAGCTTAAACCAAACAAGGCTTAATAAGCCACCTGCCTTAGGGTTTCTGTAGCTGATAAAATGCCTTAGCCATAAGTCACTTGAGGAAGAAAGGGTTTCTTTTATCTCACAGCTTCTAGTCCATCATCCAAAGGAAGTGAGGGCAGGAATTGAAATAGGAAGCTGTAGACAGAGGCCATGGAGGAATGCTGCTTACTGGCTTGCTCCTCAAGGCTAGCTCATCCTGCTTTCTTATAGAATAAGTGCCATCTTCCCAAAGGTGGGACTGCCCTCAGTGATCTGGGCCCTCTAACATCAATGATCAATAAAAAAGATGTCCCAAAGGCTTTCCCACAGGCCAGTCTTGTGGGAGCTTCTTCTTAACTGAGATTCCTGTTCCCAAATAACTCCAGCCTATATCAAGTTGACATGGAACTAACCAAAACATGGTTCTTCCTTTTAATTTATGTAAAACAACATAAGAGTGAGTGATATTTATATCATCTTCAAAGTCCAAGTAGAGTGAGTTTGTAAAGTTTATCAAGTTCTTCTCTTCCCTATTACAGATACTGAATGCACTGAAATCTGAAAGTCAAGTTCTTTTTGACATTTCAGGCCAATCTTGGGCTTGTTGCTTTATACCCTGAAGCTCATCTTCCTCATGAACAGATGTAAGCACAAAACCCAAGTGTCACTAAGATATCCTTCAATTTGAAAATGTTCTGATTCTCAGAGAGGTTACTTGTACCAGTCACTTAAAATGTATTAACACCATGTGGAGAGAGCTGCTTGTGTGTGACTCCTTTTGAGAACAAGGTCAAAGCAGGATTATATCCTGACTCCCTCTACCCTGCTCAACAGACAGAACAGATCTGTCTGCTACATGGGTACAGGCAAAATCTTTACGTGTGGATTAGATCTTAGTGAGTATGCTCTTTGAAAGGCATATCTTCTTCTTCCTCAAAAGAGCATCCCACCAATGGCTTTTGGCTAGAGGTAACTCTTTGGCACACCTTTACACTGCATTCTATATGTTCACCATCAGGAATGAAACAGCTGGAATCCTGCAGTTCTTCTGACCAGAAGACCATGGATGCAACCAATGGCTCTTTTGACTTCTAGGGCTTCATATGGGTTATTTCATTCAAATGGCATATCCTTCCCAAGGGAACCAATATTAACTCCTCTGCTTCGGTACAAGCCCGTGTTTCCCGATGACATGTCACCAGCTATAAGGTTCTTTTTCTGGCAGTTTCAGCTGGTTAATTTACACCTCATCATTGACCTTTATCTTAAACATTTTTGTTTGGTTTATCCATGGCTATCTGGGAACGTTGCCTTCTTTATTTTGGGGATATTCAGTAGCATTGCACAGAGGAGGAGCATCGACTAACTAGATGCTAGCTACGTTACTGGTACCTGCATCTACCTGTTGGATTGAATCTAGTATTTGTGATTGTGGGGTTCGATTTGATCATTCAGTGCAGGTGTCTCCCTTGTGTCCCACGCTCCCATTCACAGCATAGACAACGTAAGAGAGGTGATTTAGTTTTCATCCCAACACTGTCTAAATCTGCTTATTAGAAACAGGAGAATGAGAATCTCAGGAATAAATTTTTTACTCTGGATAAAAGGGTCTTCTCCTTACACCGGACTTGATGCTGTCCATAGCGACCTAACAGAAGGAAAAACAGACTATAGCTGGGATGCCTTCCTTAATGTGCTGTGAAGGGTCTAGGAACTTCCCAAAAGAAAGATACATGATTTTTAAAGCCAAACTGCATAATCACAGTGGACACTAAAGTGGACCCTATTTCATCAGAAATAATAATTAAAAACAGGAACCTTAGTATTAAAATTTGTTGGAAGCATGCAGACGTAGACCAACTTTAGTTGAGATGAAATGGATGGGCTTTTGCATGTAGCAAAGCTATTTATGAAAGTCCACAGGGTTAAGGATTAAAATTTACCATACTAGAGAACTGGCAAGGAGGAAACTCTACAGGCTGATGTCCAGAACTGAGAGTTTGCCTTAACAGTTCAGAGGGGGCACTGAGTCTTGGAGAACTGAGTGACTCCTGACTGTAAAAGCACATGCACCTCAGGACCAGACCCTTCACACTGAATACAAACAAAGATGTCAACTGGCAAGCAGTATTTGCCATGAATTATTTAATCTAGGATTAGCAGAAGCCAGCTTCCAAGTAACTCCTTGATGAAAAACCAGGCTACTACAGAGCCTCAGCGGACGTTTCCCATGTGTTAACGTTCTGGGCCTTGCTCTTGGAAAGAGAAGAAACTGGCTGAGTTTCTGATGCTAGCACCAGAGAGCCCTGGCCACCTGCTCAGTGATTCAGAAGCCCAGTCCTTCTATTTTTTAGGTTAAAAATGTATAAGATAAAAAGATGGATGTTAACTTTTTTTAAGCAGCCATACGTGTTTCTGTGTGCATGTGTGTGACAGTGTGGCAATACACATGTGCTTGGGTGTGCACATGAAGAGCAGGGGTTAACCTCAAGTGTCATCTCTCAGGAGCCATCCACCTTGTTTTTTGAGACAGGGTCTCTCAGCCTGGAGACCTGAGTCTGGATAGTTAACCCGCCTTCTCCTTCTTCCTAGAGCTGGTATTTTAAATGCATGTCACCATGCCTTCTCACCTCAGGTCCTTATGCCTGCATGACAGACATTCTACTAAAGGAGCTACCTTCCCAGGCCCCAAGACTTACACATTTTACTAAAAGTATCTCTACTTTCAGGCCATGCATAGCGAGGTGGAGTCTCAAAAGCAAAGAAACAAAGAAATGACCTATACTTGCTTTAAAGGACCCAGAGATTATTAAAACAGTCCCTCTGCAGGCTGGAGAGATGTAGAGAGATGGCCCAGTAGGTAAAGGACTAGCTGTTCTGCGAATGTTTGGGGTTCTAGTCCCAGCACCCAGATGGCACAACCACCTATAACTCCAATTCCAGAGGATCCAATGTGCTTTTCTGTGCTTGTCTGTGCTTTTCTGACCCCAAGCACAGACATATACGACGATAAAACATCCACACCTAGGATGATGGGCTTAGAAAAATGGCTCAGCGGTTTAGAGTACTTACTGCTACTAGAAGGGACCTGGGTTCAATTCCCAGGACCATCAGTGATTCCTGTTCCAGATGACCCAATGCCCTCATCTGATATCTACAGGCACCAGGCACATTAAGGTGAACAAACATGCCTGAAGGCAAAATGCTATGTGTATAATGTAAATATAAATAAGCCTTTTTAAAAGTAAATTAAAATTTAAAAATTTTAAATGAACACAGTATGTATCTCTACTTGATCATCTTAAAAAATCTCAGAAGTATTTTCAGTGAGTGTAAAAAACTTAGTAGATTTTTAAGAATTTTATGTTTGGTAGAAATCATGTAAATAGAAATTCAATTAGTTTCTTGCGTATGACTTCTACCTAAAATCTATTTGGCATATATTCAATTATATTTTTATACCACACATGCATATATTACAAGCACCTGCTAAGATTTTTCTTTCTTGGTTTGTTGAAAGGAGAGTTTGATCTAATTGATTTTTAAATATTGACTAAGTCTTACATGCCTGTAATAAGTCTCACTGGACCTGGTGTATAATTTTTATGTTTTGCTGTAGGTGGTTTGTTAATGTTTTCATAGGTATTTTTATGTCTAAGTTTACTTTCTAGTTTTCTCTCTTTGTATTCTTTTTTAAGATTTATTTATTGGGTTGTTTTTTTGTTTTTTTTTTTGTGTGTGTGTGTGTGTGTGTGTGTGTGTGGGTTTGTATGACTTTATGTGCACTGCGTGTCCTCAGGAGCCCACAAAAGACAGAAGAGCACATTGCATTCTCTGGACCTGAAGTCATAAGCAGTTGTGCTGCTATGTAGATGCTGGAATCGGAACACTGACCCTCTGTGGGAGCAGCAAATGCTCTCAACCACTGAGCCATCTCTCCAGCCTCTTTTTGTTTCGAATTTGTGTGGGTTTCGTGGCGGCGTCATACCTTCACAAATGGAGGCAAGTTTCTCTATTATTTTGTTACTTTTCAGGTTCCCTCACTGACTTCTGCTCTTTGCTCCATATTCTTCTCTTTGCTTTCAGTTTATTTTGTTTGTTTTCCTAATTTCATGTCGTTTTCTGATAAAAGGTAGTTTATCAGTCAGGTGGAACATACCTGTAGCACCTGCAACTTAGGAGGCTGAAGCAGGATAACCAGGAGCTCAAGGCCAGACTCAGGGCAAGCGTGGGTGACATGAGGCCCTCACTTCTGAAGACAGCAACACTAAAAAACGTAGTTGCTGCTTGTAGACCTCCTGCCCATTCTAGTTAACATTGCTGCTTGCTGCTTCAGCCAGCCACAGTCCATAGATTTCACAGATTCATTTTCATTGAGTTTCAAGGTATTTTCTTTTGCTGCTTCTACTTTGAGTCATGAATTATTTGGAAGTGTACATTTAATGCACATGTGTTAGTGAATTTCCTGTTATATTTATGCTGTTGGTTTCTACTTTAATTCTTTTGTAATCAGAGAACACACTTTGTAATTTCAATTAGTTTTAATTCTTTTTTGATGTGCTGGGGATTAAATTAGAACAGAGAGGCACAAGCATGGTGCTGTTGGAGGATGTTTTGTTCACTGTGTATACAAATGTTGATTTCTGTACCCAGAGATCTGGTTGCAGTCTGGACTTCCACATTGTAATTTTTAAGAAGCATCCCCTTATCTCAGTGTTATGTAAAAAATTGTTTTCCATCACTTCTACTTGGTTAATAAAGAGCAGAAAGGCCAGTAGCTGGCTGATCCCAGAGACTGGGGTGCCAGATGGGGACCACAGAGAAAGAGGGTCACTATGAAGAGTCGCCATGAAGACATGGATGAAAAAGGAGGTGCAGGATGAACAAGATGGCAGGTAAAGGGCCACATGGCTGGGAAGTAGGCCAGACATTCACAAAGTGCTTGTGACCATCTGTAACTCCAGTTTCAGGAGAACTGACAGCTGCTAAGCAAGTTGTAGTTTTTAATAGAATAAATTTCAGTCTTGTAATTTTTAAGTAGTTTTATTATCTTCTGTTTATGTTTTGCCTGCATGTATGTGTGTGTATGTGCCATGTGTGTGATGTCTGAGGAGGCCAGAAGAAGCTGTCAGTTCGCCTGAAACTGGAGTTACAGACGGGTTACAAGCACTTTGTGAATGCTGGGGCTCGAACCCAGATCTTCTATAAAAGGAACAGTACTGAGCAAACTTCCCAGCTCAAACTGTGTGTGTGTGTGTGTGTATGTATGTATGTATGTATGTTAAGAAATGTATCAATTTTGTCTAGGTTGTCAAAGTCGTTAGCATAAACGTGTAAAGTTAGGTTTTTAATGCTCGTAGGGTTTGTAACAAGAAGACCTATTTTCTTTCTGAAACTGGTGACTTGTGCTCTGTTTTCTCCTGCTCATCCACGTAGAGGCTTGTTGATTTTTGTGCATTATTTCCACAAACCATTTAGTTTTCAGTTTCTGTGCATACACTGTGTGTGTGTGTGTGTGTGTGTGTGTGTGTGTGTGTGTGTGTGTGTGT
>NW_026585742.1:3478472-3508541 GCF_907164565.1 Psammomys obesus
TGTGTGTGTGTGTGTGTGTGTGTGTGTGTGTGTGTGTGTGTGTGTGTCAATATGGATGGGCGTGTGCAGGCTGAGGGGCATGTACAGAGGTTAGAGGGCAACCTCAGCTATCTGTCCCCACCTTGTGCTTTGAGACAGGGTCTCTTGGTTGTTTTCCTGTGCCTGAACCAGGCTTGCTGCATGCCAGCATCCAGAGATCTCTACTCTCTACCTCTCACCCCCTCCATGAGTCAAGAGGTGAGCCCTGCTTGACTCTCGTCCTGGGCCTCCAAACCCAGGTCCTCACACCTGATGGCAAGTGCTTAACTCACTGACCCTCCTTCCCAGCCTCCAACTTTTTAATTTGTAATTTTTGTTCATTTATTTGGATTTTGTCTTTCTCCTTGATATGCTCTTGTGGTGCTTATTTCTCCCTTCTACGTTTGGGTTTACTGTGTTGCTCTCCTCCTCTCCTCTCCTCCTCTCCTCTCCTCTCCTCTCCTCCCCTCCCCTCCCCTCCCCTCCCTTCTCCTCTCCTCTCCTCTCTCCTCTCTTCCTCCTCCTCTCCTCTCCTCCTCTCCTCTCCTCTCCTCTCCTCTCCCCTCCCTCCCCTCCCCTTCTCTCCTCCTCCTCTCTTCCTCCTCCTCTCCTCCTCCTCTCCTCCTCCCCTCCTCCTCTCCTCCTCCTCCTCTCCTCCTCCTCTCCTCCTCCTCTCCTCCTCCTCTCCTCCTTCTCCTCTCCTCCTCCTCTCCTCCCCTCCCCTCCCTTCCCTTCCCCTCCCCTCCTCTCCTCTCTCTTCTCTCTCTCTCTCTCCCTGTTTTTAATAATTAGAGATCTGAAGTGATTTTACTTTTATTTTCTTCACTTTGAGCCAACCATGAAAACTCACACTACTCACACTGATTTCTTAGGTTGGGGCAGAAGAACAAGTGGCCTGGTAGGCCTGAAAAAGTCGGCATCACTGGGGAAGCTTGCGGAGCACGGACCTCCCAGGTGGCAGGTAGGTGACCTTCGGAGAGCCAGAGAGCTGGTTTGCAATGTCCTCAGCAGCTTCCAGCTTGCGCAGCTCAACCAGGCCATCACCTGCTGCGGCTAGTGAGTCGCCGATCAGCTCAGCTGCCTTGGCGTCACCCGCAGTGGAGATGATGGCTGCCGCCTTCTGCTGCTCAGCCTTTTCCACCACGAATCTGGCCCTCTCCGCTTCCTGCTGAAGCACCTGTTTCGCTTCCACCGCTTCTGTGAACTCCTTTCCGAAGGTCAGATGTGTCAGGGACACGTCATCCAGGAGGAGCCCAAAAGTCGTTGCTCTCTCTGTGAGGTCATTGCTCACCTGCCTGGAGACCAGCTCTCGCTGGGTAATCAATTCTCCGGCATCGAAATGAGCCACCACAGACTTGAGGACCTCTGTGGTGATGGATGGAAGCACCCGCTCCTCGTAGTCCTCGCCTATGCTGGTGTAGATGCGAGGAAGCTGGCTGGCCACCGGCCGGAAGAGGACACGCAGTGTGATGTTGACGTTCTGCAGATCTTTGCTCCCAGTGATGACCGGTACATTCCACGGTCGAGAGCGGCAGTCGAAGATAACTGGCTTCTGTACCCAAGGGATGAGAAAGTGAGTCCCTTCCCCCACCACGATGTCCAGTACTCCACGGAACCGGTCAAAGATGACAGCTCTGTGCCCAGCATCCACGTTATATAGGGCGGAGTTCACCACGCCTCCTGCAACGGCTACAGCCAGGCCCAACTTCCCGATGGATTCCAACGCTCTGGCAGCCATGATCCTTCTGTTGCAGCCACTCGGCCTGCTTTCAGCTTCCGGTGTTTTCTTATGTTGGCTTCACATACGTACAACACCGCTGATTACTGATGTAAGAATTTAAAGTTCTATCTTCCATCTAAATGCCCTTGCAGTTTGAGCCCACAAATTTTGACATGCTATAAGTTCCTTATTGTATAGCTTAAAACACTGTCCCCTGGTGACTTCTAACTGACACGTGAATCATTTAGTATGTTACTTGATTTATGAATGTTTGGAATTTGCCTTTGTATTGTATTAATTTTAAATGTCTAAAAACATGTTTTATAATAAATTAAAATTTTCTAAATCTGTAGACACTTCTTAACCTAACTTTCATAATGACATTTTTTTTTTTTGTCAGTTTAGAGTAAGTGCTGGAAAAGAGGCTTGTTCTTTAGTTTCTAGTATATCTTATAAATATCAGCCAAGTCAACTTAGAAGATGATGCTATTCAAATTTTCCAATTCTTTACCTATTTTAGGAGGGATCTAATTTTTCTATCAATTGTTATTAGATCTTAAAACCTGGTACTATAAGCATATAATTGTCTTTTTCCCTTTAATTCTGTTGATTTCTCCTCATGTATTTTGAAGCATAGAAGTAGGAAACAGCAGGATTCAGCTAGTAAATATTCAAATCTGGGTAAGGCCAGGCATGGAGTAATATTGAGATTATTAATTTTCATCTCTGTTAAATAATGACTGCATGGATAGCAATAACAACATCGTGCTGGTTTTCTCTCATGCTGTATGAATTTATTGCAATAAAAACAGTGTTATCAGGAGAATCGCCAGGCTCTTCCAGAACAAAATATCATTAGACAGAGTTTAAATGAGATCTTTTATAGGAAACAGTTAAAATATATAAACAAAAGCATTATCATTATAAAATCAGAGAGAGAATCCTCTTCCGACTACACCCATTCAGGGGCAAGTTGCTTTCTCCAAAGCCTTTGGTTCTAACAAAGCTGATGGGAGCTGTGTGGAGAACTACATACAGAGCCATCACTGTGTTCGTGAATGGGAACACTTGTGTTGTTTCCTTTTTGTAGGTGCTGGGGACTTCATCCAGGCATCACGTGGGACAGTCAACCACTAGGTAGATTGTGTGGGATGTAGCATGATGAAGGAGAATGAATTCTGTACCGCAGTGATCAGAATATATTAATAAACGAGAAGGAAGGTTATTTAACAAGATTTAGTGGGGGTGAGTTGTTTGTTTGTTTGTTTGTTTGTTCTTTGAGACAGGGTCTCCCTATGTAGCCCTGGCTGTCCTGGAACTTGCCATGTGAACCAGGCTGGCCTCAAATTCCCAGAGACCCACCTGCCTCTGCTTCCCAGGTGCTGAGATGAGATGCATGTGCCCAAATGCAGTAGTGTGGGTTTATTTGCCCAGTCCTCTGCCAAGAATGAATTTTTGTTTGTTTGTTTGTTGTTCAAGACAGGGTTTCTCTGTGTAGCTCTGACTAGACTCGCTTTGTAGACCAGGATGGCCTCCAACACAGAGATCCACCTGCCTCTGCCTCCCTGAGTGCTGGGATCAAAGGTGTGAACCACCACCACCCGGCTAAAATTATTAAGTATAGAGAGCTCTGCAGGTAAGAACTTCAGAAGGAAGTTGTCTCGCAGGCAGGGTAGAGAGTGGGAGACAAAGGGGACAAGGAACAGGTTTACATCTACTTTTTATTTTCTATACTTTTGTGTTCTATTATCTTCTATAGTCATATAGTCACATATTGTTAAATGATAACTATATTTTAAGTTTGAAAAGTAATAGTCCTAAAAGTGATGAATGTGCACTAAAACAAAAAGCAAATAAGCAAACAAAAAAACAGTTAAGATTGGAACAGGATAAAATCTTGAAGTATGGTAATAAGGAATCCTTATGAGTTCTCAAGGCGCTAAGCTCTGAAGTTACGTTCCCACCATCCACATCAGACAACTCACAGCAGCCTTGTGACTCCAGTTCCAGGAGAATCCAGTGCCCTTTTTTGGCCTTTGCAGGCACCTACACACACACACACACACACACACACACACACTAAACAAATTAAATAAATAAAGTCATAAGTCAAGTTTTTAAAAGAAGTAAGAGCAGGGCAATGGTGTGAAGGTAGATATCTGTGAGTTTGAGGCCAGCCTGGTCTACAAAGGGAATTTCAGCACAGCCAGGGCTGTTACACAGAGAGAAACCCTGTCTTGAAAACCAAAAATAAATAAATAATAATAACAAAGAAGCAGATTCTCAGAAGGCAGAAGAGAGGAATGACCTAAAGAGCGAAAACGTTCTGGGTGGTTTAGGACAAGTGTTAGCTTTCCTTGTCAGCTTTGCCTGTGCTTCATGCCTGCCTGAGGCTCTTCATCTCCACATGGCTGGTCTATTTTTGATTTGGGGTTTCTGTTGGTTCAAGAGCCAGGAAGTGTCTCCACATCCAAGGTCACAGAGGCGCACCTTCCAAGCAGGAAGTTCCCTCAGTTCCCGAGGCTGGTCGTGGAGAGAGGACCCAACGCTGTAAGACACGGGTGTAGGAGCTCAAGAAAGCAACCACACAGTCCAAAGCATTTTAGTAAAACAAAAAGTTTTGCTCCTGCGGAAGGCTGTGTAACCAAGCCATATCAAGCAAGAGCACCCAGTGAGAGGAGGGAGGAGGAGGTGGCAATGGGCTTGTATTCCTAACGCAAAGGGGGTCTTGTGCCTCATTGTGAGTGGCCAGAGCTTGGCCTCACATTCTTATCTGATTATCTGTTTTAAAGCAACACGGCTGATAAGCAGAATTCAATTTTCAGCACTGTGGGCAGCCTTGAGCATATATTTTGGTTTCAAGAAGTGCTGACTATGGAGGAATTTGAGTTTCTGCCAAGCAGCTTGCTTGCTTGCTTGCTTATTTATTTATTTATTTATTTATTTATTTATTTTATTTTTGAGAAAGGGTTTCTCTGTGTAGCCTTGGCTGTCCTGGACTCACTTTGTAGACCAGGATGGCCTTGAACTCACAGAGATCCACCCACCTCTGCAGGGACTAAAGGCATGCGCCACCGCCACCACCCCCCACCCCCGGCTCAGATTTACAATTTTCTTAATGAAATTCTGTGGGGATATCAAGATGGTCAGCGGTTAAAAGCACTTGCTATTTTTCCAGAGGACTCATGTTCAATTCCCAACACTCGCGTGGTGGCTCACAACCCTCTGTCACTCGAGTTCCAGGGAATTCAACACCTTTGTCTGTGCTCTGTGGACAATGGGTACGCAAGTGGCGCCCACGCACACATGTGAGCCCAACACCTATACACAGAAAATAAAAATACCCTGAAGATGGAGCCCTGTCTTATTTAACCCTTTGATAGAAAAGACAGCAAATTACTTTTAAATTTCCCACAGTCACTAAAACATTCCCAGTCCAATCTCTGTGCATTACCATCTTTTTACAAAAGCACAGAGAGCTCTAATGAAGTCGCAATGCTTTCTGGCTAGGGCTACCATCCTCTTTTCTCAGCCTGCTGCCTCCCTGTACCCATCCCTTCATTACTTTGGCTGTCCGCTTAGTGACTGGAGGTTTAGGAAGCCTTCTTTCTTGTCACTGTTTAGAGACAACGGATGATATTTTTTCAGTGGCAGAGGACACTGAAGGATAGAAGTTCAGTTTTCTTTTATTAAAAAGGAGTATTTTAGTCACTGTTCTATAGCTGTGAAGAGACACCAAGGCAACTCTCGCAAAAGAAAGTATTTATTGGGGGGTCTGCTTACAGTTCCAGGGGTTTAGTCCATTATCCTCATGGCAGGGAACATAGTGACACACGGGCAGACATGGTGCTGGAGAGTAGGTAAGAGCTACATCCTGATTCATAGGCCAAGAGAGACTCCAGGCACGGCGTGGGTTTTGAAACCTCAAAGCCTGAACCCCAGACACACCTCCTCCAACAAGTGACACACTTCCTCCACACGTCCTAATCCTTCTAATCCTTTCAAATAGTGTCACACCCTTGTAAGTAACCATTCAAATATGGGAACCATTCTTTTTCAAATCACAAAAGACATAGGGAAGACAGGTTGATCATGAAAATGTTTGCCACATAGGCACAGAGATAAATTTGGATGCCAAACTCTCATGTAAAAGCCAGGCATGATGATGCCACATGCCCGTCATCATAGTGCTCGGAAGGTGGAAACAGACAAATTCCTGGGGCTCACTAGCCAGTCAGTCTAGCCCACGTGGCTAGTTTCAAGTTCAGTGAGAAACCTTGCCACAGACAGACAGACAGACAGATACATAGATAGATAGAGGAGAGATAGAGAGATGAGAGATAAGGTAGAGATACCAGTAGATAGTAACGTTAGCTTGTAAAGGTGCCTGCCACACATTCCAGCTGACCTGAGTTCCATCCCTGAGACTCTCCCGGCAGAAAAAGAAACTGATTCTCACAAGTGGTCCTATGATTTCTACAACTCAATACTCACAAATTAAACAAACAAACAAACAAACAAATGACATACTATTTTCTTTTTAAAATTTTCATGAATAAGGTGGAGGGTAATTGGGAAGACATCCAACATTAATCTTTGGCCTCTACACACCCCCACATACATGTGGGTACACATAAGCATGTCCACACAAATAATCCATCTGTGAGCATGTATACATACACACACACACACACACACACACACACACACACACACACACACAAAGGAGCCACTGAGGGATAGGTTGATATTAAAACTAAAATTCCACTTTCCACTTATTTCTTTCGTCTGAGGAAAATCTCACAACTAACAGGAAAGCAGGTTCCCAGGGTTGTGTCTCTTTACTGACATCTCCTTACAGCTACTGTTTGCAGTGAGGCTCCCAAGAGTCAGCGGCTTCACCACACCTTCCCTAAGGAGACAATAATTCTCAACCCTAGATATAATCACCAAGGGCAGGAAAAAAAATCAGGACTATGCCCAAAACCAATTACATCAGATTCTCTGGAGGTACCATCCAAGCAACAATATTATTTAAAGCTCCCCGAGCAATCTTCATGAAGTGGAAAATAATTTCCCTAAAATAATGTGTGACCTTGTTGTTTAAATATCCCACTTTCAAAAAGATAAAATTTGGATTCTTATGCAAATGTAAAGTGCATGTGTCAAGCTGTTTCAACTCATCAATGAAGAAGCCAGGAATATGTCAAAACCAGTTCAAAGAGTATGTGAGGCACTAAATATTTATAGGCAATGTTAGTATGAGGTTGTTGTAATAGATACAAAACTAATTAATGGCATTTCCTGAAGCAAGTTAGAAATTCCATGCAATCTTTATCAACATTCTAAAGCTTGGTTGGTTGGTTGGTTGGTTGGTTGGTTGGTTGGTTGGTTGTTTTTGAAGAAATGTGGAAAAAATCTTAAAACTCTTCAGGGATTGGAAGGGACACCAAGTCACCCAAATAATCGTGGAAAAGCAGAAGTTGAAAGGCAACCAAAGAGCAGTGTGGGACTGCCATAGAGACGGACAGACGTATCAAGGGAAATAAGTTAAGAGTGCAGACAGAAAACTATTTCTCTACAGGCATTTAAAATGAAGAAATAACACTTTCCAACAGCTGGCACCAAGACAATTTCATGTGTAAACAATCAGAGTAAAGGCGGAGCCAGGAACGTTGGAACGTTGCTCCGTTGATAGAACACCTGCCTAGCAGTTGGGAGCTCTGACTTGAGTTGGAAGTACCGTACACAGCTAATCCCATCATTTGGGAGGTGGAGGAGATCAGATGGCCCAAATTCGTTTTCATCTACACTGCTAGTGGAAAGCCAGCTGAAGGTAATTATGATATCCTATCTCGGAAAAAAAGGAAGAGGTTCATCTCTTCATCTCAGGCTGAAGAGATGACTCAAGTGCTAAGACCTGAAATCAGTTTCCAGCCTCTGCACTGAGGAGCCAACAAATGCCTCTTATTCAGGTCAGGGGGACACACATAAGGTTGGCCATAAACCCCTCAAAAGGAAAATAAGTGTTCAGAAAGATTTGGAGAAATTGGAAGCCCCATTCATTTGCTGGTAGGAATGTTAAATGGCATAGATGCCATGAAGAAAGAGTTTGGTATTCCCTCAAAAAATTAAACAAAGGCTGGATGTGGGGGCCCACACCTTTAGTGACATCATGTGAGAGGCAGAGGCAGGTGGATCTCTGTGAATGTGAGGCCATCCTAGTCTACACAGAAGTTTAGGACAGACAGGGACACACAGAGAAATCCTGTCTCAAAAAAACAAACAAAATGAACACAGAATTGCTAAAATACTCAGGTGTACAGCAGAGGAGCTGAAAACTGGCATTCAGAAAAATAGCTGGCTGCCCACAGTACAATAGCAAAGGCAGAAACAATCCAAATGCCCATCAACAGAAGAATGACTAAGAAACTATGGAGTGCCACCCAGTCCATAACAGGAGTGCCGTGCCAACAGATCTACAATTAACAACGGCGAGTCTTGGAAACGTTGTCCTGAATGAAAGAAGCCAGGAACAAAAGGGTTGGTGTCATTTACTGACATGTCCAGAGCAAGCTAACCCATGAAGACAGAAATAGATTAGCCAGGGAGTGGGATATGAGACATTAGGATACGGGGTTACTTTGGGGTGGTGATGAAAGCATTTGCAACTGGAATGGAAACAGTGGGTGTGTAAGACTCCGAAAGTCTAACGTATCACTAAATTCTACACTTTGTGGTAGTTACTTGGAGATGGAGAAATTACTCAGTGGGTGAGAGTACTTTCTGTTCTTCCAGAAGACTGAGGTTTCCTTCCCAGAACCTACATCAGGCAGTTCATAACTGCCTGTAACTACAACTCCAGGGGACACACACCCTCTTCTGGTCTCCTTGCCACACATACATACACACATGCACAGACAGACACTCACACACGCTCACACACAGATACACATGAATAACAAAAGTAAAAAAAAATAGTTCTTTTCTAAACTGGACAGCATTGTGCATACCTATAATCACAGCACTCAGGAGGTAGAGACAGGAAAACCAAGGAGCCCAAGGCCAGTTTCTGCTTCTAATCAAATTAAAAGCTCTCTAATCTCAAATATATGAATGACTAAATGGATAGTAAGTTTATGCTATACAAATTTGACTCCTATCCTAAATGACAGGACTACAAACTATACTTAAGACTGGCCTGCTCTACTCCACAGAAACTAATCACACCTGCTTAAATTCTGTCAGAAAGAACTATTCATTCACCTAACTTCTGCCCCTGTGGGCTGTAATGACCCTGACAGCACAAAGTTCACCCTACCCTAAGCGGCTGGTGGTGGCCCACACCTGTAATGTAAGGGGACACTAGAAGGAGAGGAGGGAGGGCTGCAATCTAGATGTACAGGGAATAAATTAATAATGAGAAAATATTTTTAAAGTGTTCATTGCAAAGCTGGGGATGTAATTTGGTGAGTAGAGTGCCTGTATGGCATGACCAAAGCTGTGGATTGGACCCCCAGAACTGTCTGGACTAGGCACGGTGGTGTGAGCCTGTCTTTCCAGCACTGGGGAGGAGAAGCAGAAACTGAAAAGTTCAAGATCATCCAAAGCTTCAGTGTTCAGTATGAAGTGCGGACCCATCTGTAAACAAAACCTCCAGTCTTCAGCTTTCATCTTTTTAAAAAGATCCACAGAATATGTGAAACTGCCGCCTTTATTTCTAAGTTCCTGAAGGGGGGGGGGGTAATCCAGTTGTGAACGGGCAGGGAAACATCAAAGAGTGAGCGTCTTCGCAGACCTCCTCGGCTCAGTTGTGTTATTTTAACTAATTAGCCAACTACTGTTAAAAGACATTCATTTTGAAAACCTTATTTATTTTGCTCTGCCACATTGATTTGCTCAGTGCCACTCTTACGTGCATAGATTACTGGTTAATGAAGTCTAGAACGACTTACCCAGCATGCACTGCAGATCTAGACTGAAAATGCAATGTGCCCTACCAACTCCTAACTGAAATTAATCGTATTCAGTTTTTTCTCAGCTTGACTACTTTTTATAGCCTTCCTACCCCTCCCATTCAAAAACTCATTATTTTCATCTGCTAATTTACTTTTTTAATTACGTATGCAGCCACACTAGCACAACAGCACCCAATGGGTCCAGCAAACCTTGGACTATTTCACAGGAAATGAAAGATGTCAGAACAGTATTTTTTGAGGAGGGTTAAAAATAAGTTAAAAATAAGATTTACTTTGCGTGTGCCATTAAAGGTGATGAATCTCTCGGCTTCAGTTAAGAACATAATAGCATCAAATGTCATTTCTTCTGTGTGCCACTTGTGGCGTTACGAAGTCTAGAGTAGAATCTAAGATATTTTATTTATTTATTTTTATTTTTATTTTTTTGAAATGTCATATATTAGATGAACAATGCTTCTGCAAACCTGAGAAGAGAGCTACGAAACCAGGCTTGGTAATCTGTTGCTGAGCCCAGGCCAGTACCAATGTGGGCCGGCCAGAACCAGTTTGGGCTGTTCCAGGGAGTTCTCTTGGAGCCAGTGACCTTTCTGCTTATTTGGCATCTTATTCTGACTGGTTAAAAGTTTAAGGTGACCAATTTATCCCTTTCCTCCTAGGATTTCTGCAGTTCCAGAATCTCCTCCAGGATCTCAGAAAATGATGGCAGTTGGCCACTCTAACTACCCTTTCAGCAAAGCCCAGCATTATTCATTTAAAAGCACCCCAGTCCACACTTTGTAAACAACTATTCCCCATCATGTTTGTGAGACACCCCAGGAAAATTTTTTTAATATGCTCAACTTAAAACACATTGAAGACCAGAATGGAAAATGCGTGAATATTATGTCAGAAATGCCTCATGGCAGAAAAGCTCATTTGCATTGGCATTTACAATGGGGAAAATTTACATATTGCTTGTGAAATTAAAGACTTTTTTAAAAAGAGGCAGATCTGCCTATCAAATGTTAATCTGAGAAGAGCAAAGAATAGAATTTTTTTGCAGCTCAGGTCTGTTATTGTTTCTACATTTGAATTATATTCTCTGGAATACATAATAAATGTATATAAAATTCAAAAGGAAGGCAAAGTTTATGCACAGTGAAGCATCCTCCCACTCCGTCCCCAGCCACTCAACTGCCTGAACAATAATTCATTTCCAGGTTACCATATAGAGATAGTTTATGCGAATACAAACAAATAACTAAACTTTTTAGTAAGTAAAATGGTGATTACTGAAGGCAAAGTTGGAGAGCTACTAGGCCCTAGCCTGGGGCTAAGGTTGGAGAAGTGTACTCCATTGCTGACTCTGGGGTTGAAGGGCATGAGACAGCCAAATTGGCAGGGCAAGAAAATCCAGAGACACAGCGGGAAGAGCTTAGAAGCCACAGAGAACCCCTGCAGGTCCAGAGGGTCCAGGCAAAAAGCAGAGAGAAACAGGCGGAGCCAGAAAAACCTGCTTTCAAGAAAAGCACATCTTTTTCAAGTGCGGGAGAAGCCAGAAGATGATGGCACAGCTCTTTAATTCCAACCCTGGGGAAGCAGAAGCAGGTAGATCTCTGAATTCAAGGCCTGCCCTGGTCTACGCAGTGAGCTCCAGGACAACCAGAGGGCTATGTAGAGAAAGGCTGTCTTGAAAGAGGAGGGGTGGAATTGTGAACAAATAGAAGTGGACTCAGCTCAGATCAGGAGGCAGACGGTAGGTTCTGAGAGGCAGTCTGCTTGCTTCCAGGCCCAGGATAAAGGGAGCAGTGGGCAGAATAAAAGATGTCTCCGTTCAAGACCAAACTTGAGTTTCTGCCAAGGCTGATGTCCGTCTCCACTAAGGAACTACAGCAAGGCTCTGAAAAAGTTAAGCATTAGCAAGGGTGCCACCCACCCCCACCACACCCCACTAAACTTCCTGATGCAGCAGGAAGGTTTCCAGAAGTCTGGGAAGGGCCTCTTCCAAGCAGCCCCACCTCCAATCAGGGCTCTGTATTCTGGTTGGCTTTTGGAAGGCATTTTAGAAGGCATTTCTCACTCACCCAAACCCCTGGGAAAGCTTAACAATCCGTCATTACCCTTGGCTTTGCAAGCTAGGAGGCTGCTGGCAACTGTGAATAGGTTCCCTTTGCTGAGCCCGGGAACGGGGATTCCGGCTCTCAAGGGAATGACTTGTCCTGCTGCACAGTTGATTCCAAGAAAGAAAAGAAATTGCCCAGTCGTGCCCAGCAGGAGTCCTCTGACTTGGCTCTATATTAGAGTATCAACGATGCTTGAGAACTTTAAAAAAACAAAAACAAACAAGCCAGCCTAAATTTACTAGGTCAGAAAGCCGTAAAGTGTTTCTTTTAACTTCCCCAAACTCACAGAGGTTGATCACAGGGAAGTTCCGTCTCGGAGGAAATTGAGACAGAGTCTCCAAAGAATTTGCACTGAGGCTGTTGGAAGGTTTCTAGTGACAGTGTGAACTCCCTGACAAGTTGCTAGTCTCCATAACAGAGGAAACAGCCAAGAAGAGAGGTTGCCCGGGATGGGACTGTTGGTGCACCTTTAATGCAACAAATGTGTTCCACACAATAATGAACAACCCAAAATTTTATAGAGTGTTTTATGTGCATACTGAAACCCAGCGTTATAAAGCGTTCTTAGAGGCCTTTTCCAACCCATGCAAAATATGTACACAAAGCAAAAAGGAAAACCATGCCTGTCTGCTTTAATCTTTCTTTTGCCTTCATTTAAGTGAATTCTATTAGATCTTATAACATCTGATTGCTTCTCTTTTCCTCTTATTTACATATGATGAATGCTACTCCCTGTTAGGAGACAAACAGTCTCGTTCTTGTAATGGCAGAATGCATGTAGCATATGTCTAGGTTATGTCTAACTATTTCTCTTCTTGTGGACATTTACCTCTCCCCCCCCCCCCTTCCATATGTGCACACACCAATATCAATAGTCCAATAAACATTCTGGTAAACATATCCCTGTTAATATATCTTTAGTCACATAAGGAAATCTTCTCAGTTTTGTTCCCCTAAACACAACATGATGAATAGTAAGTTATAACGAAAAAAGTGGGTGAGAAAGTTCAGCCAGTAAAGCACTTGGTGATCTTAGGTTAGTCGTCGGCACCTGGAGGAAGATGAGCACTGACTTCACATGTTTTTCTCTAGCCTCATGGACACGGTGACATATATCCAGACGTGCACAAATACTTACACACACAGAGAGTAATGCGTAATATAATTTAATTTGAAAATTTATTTTGGCTCATGGTTTTGGTGCAAGGTTGAGGGGCCTTTTGTGATGATGGTCTTCTTCCTTAGCAGAGCTTCGATATGGCACAGGGAATCACATGGCAAGAGGCAAGGATCACATGTGTATATGTCCTTTCTCTTACTATTAAAAAGTCATGTTTCCGTCCTGGATACTTAATCTTGATGGCCTTATGCAACCCTAATCTAACCTTCCAAAGGCTCCGTTTCCAAATCCCACAGTCAAACTAAGTTTCCACCTTTTTAATACCCTACAATGAAGATCACATTTCAATGTGACTTTTGGAAAGGACAAACCATATTCAAACCACATCAGCAACTGATTGAGCATCTGCAGGATACAGTGCAGCATATTAGTAAGACCCTTTCCCAGAAGTAAAATTTCTGTCTGTGCTCATCAAATTCAATAGACAGTCCCAAAATATACACTCCTCCGCCAATACACCAACTTCCACTCCTAATGGTAGGTGTGATGGTCCTATGTGTATGCATGTATTCATGTGAGGGTGTGTGTGTGTGTGTGTGTGTGTGTGTGTGTATCTGCTGGAGACTGAAGCCAAGGCCCTCATGCATGCTGGGCAAATAGCAGCCACCACCAACCATTGCACATTGGTCATTCCAACTGCTCCAGAGAATGTCTCTCACACAGCCCAGTCTTATATAACTAGTGAGAGTTAAGTGAGACAAGAGGATAGCTAATGGGGTGATACAAATAGCGGTGAGATGACCTGGGGCCTAATAAAGGCAGACCTGCTAACTCGGTGGCCAGGACTGTCAACCTGGATAACTCAGGCATGCGTGTTCTAGACAAAATTGACAGGAGCCAGCGCACAGGCCTCAGGGGCACTTTAATTTTCCAGGTAAGCATAACGGCAACCCTGCATGAAGGTGGGTCTATGCCACAACCAATTACCTGCTGCCTCCTCCTGCCACAGTAGTCCCTAAACACTCCCGTCTTCACTCATTTGATGACCGTTTGCTGAAGGGAACATGGGCCTTCAGGGAACAAGGGAACACGCAGCAGTCTCGAGGCAGGAAAAAAACTTTTTGTTGGGGTCCCTGCAGGAAAAAAGAAGCCTGCCCCCAGTGGGGAGCACTAGACACTGAAGGTCAAGGACAAAATTTCATGGGAATGGTGTCCTAAAACAGCCATCACTCTCAGTTGTTCTGCACATTCCTCAGACCAGTCAAAGAGAGACAAAGTTCATATGTAAAGCAGCATATCAATTACGAGAAATTACCCCCACAGCTCTAAATAGTTCATCAGAGCATACATATGGCCCCACAGTACCCAAATCCAGGTACTCGTATGAGGACTCTGTGGACATTTCTCATCCAACTGGAGAAGGTGCCCCTCTTTAACATCCTACAGGCTGTCTATGGCCATCCCACCCTGGCTGGATCTTGCCTAATAACAGAATGCTTAACAGAATCATTGCTACTATAACAGGCCACTAACTGTAAAATGCAGCCTCACCTCAGAGGAGACCAGGAACCCAGGGATGGTTGTGAATGCTTAAAAGACAGAAGCAGGAGATTAATGCAAGTTCAAAGCCCGTCTGGGGGTCTGTTTAACAAGTTCCAACCCATCAAAGGCTCCAAATTAAGATCCTGTATCAAAAGAGGAGGAAAGGGGAGAGAATGGAAATACATCTCAATATTGACCAAGCTGGCAATAATAAAAACAATCAAAATTGTCATGTTTTCAACTTGTTGGACAGTGTTTTAGAGGATTTTTGCACCTTATATGCATTTTTTAGAACCCTGAAAGGGTGGCATTCAGCTTCCTTTCGCAGATAAGGACATGGAAGCCTGGAGCATCCACACCAGACACATGGAATCAGATGCTGGTGAGGGTGTGGAGCAAGGGGAACACTCATTCATTGCTGGTAAGAGTGCAAACGTGTACAGCCACTGTGGAAATCGGTGTGGCAGTTCCTCAGGAAGTTGGCAATAGATCTACCACAAGTTCCAGCTATCCTGCTCTTGACCACTTAAACAGAAGACTCTACACCCTACTCCAGAGACATTTGCGCATCCACGTTCATAACAGCTAGAAATGGGAAACAGCCTAGATGTCTATTGACAGATGAATAAGGAAATTGTGGTACATTTACACAATGCAATATTACTCAGCTGTTAAAAAAAAAATACATCATGAAATTTGTAGGTTAAATAGAGTTAGAAAAAAAAATCCTGAGTGAGGCAGCCCAAACTCAAAAAGGTAAATGTGGTAAGTATTCTCTTATATGTGCATGTTAGCTTTTGATAGGCATGCCATAAACACAGAGATTAGGTGTACAGTAAGGGACTTGAGGGGAGAGAAGCATTTCCTGAGGAAGGGGAATAGAATATGTAGTTATGGAGAGATGGCGCAGGGGTGAGATTGGAATGAGAATCAAATGGAGAAAAGAAGGGAAGGGGATAAGGGAGGAAATACAGGAGAGACAGCTAAAACTAAAAGCCATCTGAAGGGTCATACAGAAACTTACTCTAATAAAAGTGTCTGTGTGTGTGTTGTGTGTGTGTGTGTGTGTGTGTGTGTGTGTGTGTGTGTGTGTGTGTTAGAGACAGAGAGAGAGAGAGGGAGAACACATAAATGAAAGAAATCTAAATGGCATCACAAATGGAATCGCAAAACCCCAACCAGAGTTCTCTCACCACCAAATGAAACCTCCAGTGCCAACAATGGATTACATCTATTCAAGTTATTGGTCAAAGGGGCCCCATGGAAACTCCCAAACAACTCAGGCTATTTCCAAGTCTACTGGTTACTCTCAACAAACTTAGGGTAAGTCCCTAGTGCTGAAAACAACACTTACTATCTCATTGAACACAGAAGTCAAGCCTAACTAGAGCCTTTACCCCTACTGAATACTGTTCATGGTACTGAATGGTACTCTGCATGCTACCTGAAAAGAAAGAACACCAACCCAGCTAGAAACCCTTCAGTCTACCATGGTGATCTACCTACATAATACACTGCTGCAACAGTGTCACCGAAGTTGTGGGAATAATCAACTACTATCTAATTAGATTTAAGTCCCACTCCATGAGATAAATCCCACCCATGTCTGACACTGCTCAGGTAGCCAAGAACCCGAGACTAGATAGGTCATAGACCTAGGAGAAAACCAAATACTATTGTTCTGTTAAAGAAACATAGCAATAAAATGGCTCCTACTGACAGTCTGTTCTACTCATAGATCATGCTCAGCCATTATCAGGGAAGCTTCTACCCGTAGTAGATGGGAACAAATACCCACAGTTGGACAATGTACAATAAGTGAACATTAGAACTCCCAATCCTAAATAAGATGTCACCCTCAAATCCCTCCCCTCATAGCTCAGGAAGAGCCAGAGGGGGTGGAAGACATTGAGGAAACCCTGCCTTGCAGGACCGATGCACCTCTTAACTCATACAAATGGTGACCTCTTACACAGAGTCTGAATAGATTCAAGCCTGGTAGAGTCCCAGCATTGAGAGGGGATATAGACATGATCTTCCATCCCTAAACAATTGACTACTGTTCAGAAAGGAAAAATTAGTTTTCACCAGTGGAGTTGTATTGGGTATATAATCCACACTCAAGGGCAGGCCCTATGCCCAGCAGTAGACAGCCAACTCCAAATGAACTCAATGATATTTGGAGAGGTTTTTGGGGTTTTGGTGGTGGACATTTTTTGGTGGTAGATATTTGTTTTGTTTTGTCTTAAAATGTTTTGTCTGGACATTAGTTTTTTACCTTACTGGTCTTTTGCTTATATATTATGCTTTTGAGTTTGTGTTTTTAAGGGCTTTTTTGGGTGAGTGTGTATGTGCTTCTCATGCCTTTTCTTTTTTTTTTTTGTTTGTTTTTTTTTTGTTTTTTTGTTTGTTTTGCTCTCTCTGTTTGTTTTGTTCTATTCTGGTTTGTATCTTATTTTTCTGTTTGGTTTCTAAAGAGAAAGAACATGTGGATTTGGATGGAGGGGAAGAGTCTGGGAGGAGATGCAGGATGGGAAAACATGATCAGAATATATTGTATGAAAAAAGAAACTATTTTCAAAACAAAACAAAACAAAAATGCATAGAATGTCCCCAGAATACAAACCTTCCAAAGGAAGCCCAAGGACTTTCTGTCACTACCTTCCATCACTTAGGAAAAGGTCAGTATGCTCTGTGATTGCCCAGAAGGTGACACAGACTCGCTGAGACAAAGTTAGAGAACGAGTGTTTGTGGGAATGGTGCCCAGAGCTGCCACCTGCCAAATGGCTTGGACCGAGCGCTGCAGGAGACATGGCTGGCTCCCTCGGTGCTTTCACCAAGGTCAGCTAGCATCAAAGGGCACAGGAAAAGTCCCAAACAAGCTCTGGAAGGCTACTTACCAACAAGCAGAGATTCATCTGCAGGGAGCTGACCAAATGGGGTGAAGAAAAGCCAGTGGAAGGGACTCTCCCGGGACCTTCCCCTTCCATCACCAGCCATGCAGGTGTGCCAGGCGCATGTGCACACAAGACTCGCCAGACAAGAGAAAACAGTAGAGGCTTCTCTGGTCGTATTCTCCAAGAAAACCCCAAAAACAGTTGCACAATCAAGTATTTCTATTACTCAGTGCCAACCACCAGCTGGGGCTGCTCAGCATTTGCAGGTCACATGTCTGACCTCCCTCCCTTAGACAGCCAGGATGACCTTGAACTTCAGACCAGGCAGATGTAGAACTTAGAGACTCACCTGCTTCTAGCTCCCAAGTGCTAATTAAATTAAAAGTTTGACCAGCAGAGACTGATTAGAGTTTGTACTCTTGCCCTCACGTCCAGGGCACTGAAAGGCAAGCGCCACCAAGACCAGTTTATGGAGGTCTGAAAATCTAATCCAGGGCTTCCTGCAAGGCAGACAAACACTCTACCACTGTGCTACAGTCCCAGGCTCCTTACCCCTATTTTCGTCAGTTTAGGTCTTAGGACTCTGCTGGGGAATCTCATTTAAACAAAACAAAACAAAAAACTGCCTGCACCTGCTTCTTCAGATCACCTAATCAGGCACCATGTTGAATTTGTATTCTAATCTAGGATTTCTATCTCTGTTGAAAAGTGTTCTAGATGATTCTTCTGAGTTAAGAAGCTTGGGAAATCCTGCCTGCAGGCACTTCCTGTTTCCAAGGAGAACGGCAGAACCAGAAGACACTTAAGCAAGCAAATTTAGTCTTGTAAATTAGCTCCTTGAATGAGACTACTAAAAGGTTCTTCCTTCTCACTAATCTCTCAAAGGAAAACAAAACAAAACCCCAAACTTTCTCCGGAGATTGCTGACGTTGATCAGCGGTTGCTGTACCACTTAGGGCTGCAGCAAAGCCTGGGTGGCTGGAAGATGACTCAATGGTGAGGACCACTGGTTACTCTTCCAGATAAACCTGGGCTCCCAGCCCACATGGCAGCTCGCAACCAAGGAATCTGGCCTTCATGAGCACCAGGCACGCAAGTGCTACATACATACATATACATGAAAGCAAAACATCTATATAGAGAGAAATAAATCTTGTTTGTTTTGTTTCGTTTTGTTTTGTCTATTGAGACACCATTTCTCTGTGTGTAGCCTTGGCTGTCCTGGAACTCACTTTGTATTCACAAAGATCTGCCTGCTTCTGCCTCCCAAGTGTTGGGACTAAAGATGTGCACCACCACGCCCACAAAGTCTTGTGTTAAGAGAAAACTTAAGAACTGCCACAGCCCTCCCTTGAAAACTAGGCCAGGCTTGAAGGATAGCTCCTATTTTCCAAATCTGATTCCAAAGACCAAAGACTAGAGCAACTTGCAGCAAGAGACAAATGTGAATGGGGCTCAGGGAGCTAAAGAGAAAGGAAGGAATCTCTTTGTAACTGTCTTTTGAGTTAATCTAATCTCAGTTAAGAAATGTTATTTTAGGCCTTCTTACAAATTATCAGGCTTTAAAGTATGGAATTAAGCAAAGGGTTCACAGTCAGGGAAGTGACAAAGAAGTGGTAGTGTAGAGAGACAAGAAAATACAACTCAGATATTAAAAATGAAATAACGTCATTTGTGGCAACATACATGAGCCTGTAAAAAATTATGCTAAGTGAAATAAGCCAGGCAGGAACAACAACACCCACGTGTTCTCACTCATATGCAGAAATGAAAAAAAAAATTGACCTCATAAATGTGGAAATAGCACCAGGAGGTTGTGACACAAGCCTTTAATCTCAGGGCTTAGGAGGCAGAAGCAAATGAATCTCTAAGTACAAAGTCACCCTGGTCTATAGAGCGAGTTCCAAGACAGCCAGGGCTACACAGAGAAACCTTGCCTTAAAAAAAAAAAAAAAGCAATAACAAAGGGAGCAGAGAGGGAATGTTAAAGTGTACAAATTGAGTCAGATGGGAGAAGTTCTAGCATTTTGCAGCACACGAGGTAACAGTCACTTACACTGTAGTGCAGGCTTGTAATTCTAGCACTTAAGAGGCAGGAAGATCATGAGGTTCAGGCAAGTCTGGGCTATACAGCAAGACCCTGTCTCAAAACTTAAAAGGGAGTAGGGTGGTGTTGGAAGAAGAGAAAGGAAGATGACTCTGCCAGTTAAGGGCTTATCGTACAAGCGTGAGAACCTGAGGCTGATCCCCAGAGCTCACGTTAAAAAAAAAAAAGAAGCCAGGCATGGTGGCTCAGGCTTTTGATCCCATCTTGAGAAAGAGGGATACTAGCAGATAAATGGGGCTCTTTGGGCAGCAAACCTAGCCTGCTTCATTGACTCCAGGTCAGTGAGAAACAATGTCAAAAAAAATAATAATAAAACAAAGGTGCCTCGTGCCTAAGGAACAACACTAGAGCATTGGACATCATCCTTCAGCCTCCATGTGCACAAGATACAGAGGCACAGACAAACCCTGTCCCCAACACACAATGGAAAAAAAATGATGGCTCTTCGACTATCCATTTGTGGTTCTGATTGCAAAGGTCAGCTTTACAGGAAAGGGTTCTAACTTCTGCACAAACCCGAGCATAGCCCCCTACTCTTGTGAGCCTTGTGTGTCGATATGCACAAAGGTCCATTTTTCAGCTTGTTACCTGCAGATTGCTAGACCTGAGACTTTTCATTCCTTCATTAGTTCTGGGACCAGGCCAGGGGAGTCTCACAGAAAGGACCATTTCTCAGATTCCTCATCAGTAAAATTTGTGTGCTTCCTGCTCTTACCATCCTCTTGCACGCCAATGGGACCTACTTTCGTGCTCCATGCAGCACAGTCTGGGGAAACTCAACGAGCTCTGAGTTTCAAGAAAATGAGGTGGATTGCCAGCCATGATTTATGAAGTGAAATCACAGGCTGGGCTAGGTAGATGGGCTCCCCCTGCTGGAGTACCTTCCATGGCAGGTGCTCAAACTGTAAGCGAATCAGCTGTCCAAGAACAACAGAACTCAGGCAATATTGTTCTTCTAGGAAGCCAAACGCTGGGCAAGCCGGTTGACTTCCTGTGTCTTCCCTCACCTGATTTCTCACATCTGGGCTGGCGTTTGGAATTCCCATCCTCATGGTGGCAGGAATAGAATTAATTGAATTAGCCAGTTTCCAATTTTCATTTGCACAAACCCACTGGGCATTTGGGAAAACCCCTACGTAAACAAATCACGCACATTAAAAAAATAGTTTTTCCCCTTGCTATTTTCAAAGATAGATAAACTAAATGAATTTTTATATAACAGCATCCATCATCATTTCTAAAATAAATATTTCTTTCAAAATCTCTTAATTCTATGATAATCTCTTGTAATGTATGTTTACTGGATTATTTAAGATTACTCTATTCTTCAGTTTACAGTAAGAGAAGCAAATAAGAAGAGATGACACTAAACACAGAAGCAAGTAGCTTAGGATGCATTAGAGCACAGATAAAACAGGCAGAGTAAACTATTCCCAAATTCAGATAGGAAGGGATGATGGTTAATGTATCCCTGCTACCCAGCTGCCAAAAACATTTTCTCTTTTTTTTTTTTTTTTTTTTGGGGGGGGGGGTGTTATTTGTTTGGTTTTTGACGTAGGTGTTCAAGTAGCCCAAGGTGATCTCCCACCCACTGTGTACCTGAATCTGACCTTGAGCCAACCCCTGCCTAAATGCTGGAATTCCAAGCGTGTTACCTCACTGCATCTGCCTTAGAGAGAAGATTTGGGGTTGCTGGAGAGATGGCTCAGCAGTTTGGAGCATTAGCCGCTCTTCTAGAGGACCCGTCTGATTCTCAGCATCCACATGGCAGCTTTCCTCCATCCCCACCTTCAGCTTCAGAGCATCTGATGCCCTCCACAGGCACTACGCATACACATGGTGCGCAGACATACAGGAAGGCAAACCACCCTTTTTTTACTTTATTTTATGGACTTTTAATTTTTTACACATTTTTACTTTTATGAATACATCTTTTCTTTTCAAAAGATTTGGAAAGGGAGTGTTATGCACGATACACTGGTTGCCTGCAATGCTAGGAGGCTGTCAGTCAATATCCTGTAAGGTCTTTATTGGCTCTTATGGTGATTCAACCCATTCTGGCCAGGCTATCCCTTTCTACCTAATAAAGACTATGGCTATGTATTTATGTATTTATTTTGGTAGCTATAGATATTGGTCAAGGGTATCTTTAAATGTAGCTCTGATAGATCAAGTGAGAATCCTGATCCCAGAGGTCTTGTCTGGTAAGTGTCCTGCTCAAACCATACCTGTGGTAGTTTGAATAAAGATGGTCCCCATAGGTCCATAGGAGTGGCACTATTAGGAGGTGTGGCCTTGTTGGTGTGGTGAGGGTCACAGTGACCTGGGGCTTACAGCCTCTCCATGGGGACATCTGGGCATCCTCATGGTACAGTGCCTGGCTTGGTTAGGGCTCTGTTGGCTATGGTAGAACCTCAAGGATCATAACTACTGTCATCCACCACTCTACTCTATTCAGTTTCAGAGACTGGGGAAGTTTGTCTCATATTCAAGGTGTGGGAGATGGCTCCCCACCTCTTACTTGAAGAAGAGCCACATAATCTGTGGTCCTATTGAAATTTTTCCATGGGTTGTGATGCAGCTCAGTTAGCAGAGTGTTTGCTTGGCATGCATGAAGCCCTGGGTTCAGTTTCCAGCACTTGGTAAACCAGGTGTGATGGCACATACCTGTGATCCCAGCACTCAGGAGACGGACGGAAGCAGAAAATTCAGAAGTTCAAAGTCATCTTTAGCTACTCTGAAAATAGGAGACCTGCCTGGAATTCATTTGCCCCTGTATCTAATTAATTAAGTTACTTAAAAACAAAAAGTGGCACAGAGAGGGCTTGGTGGATGAAGTTCCTGTTACCAAGCCAAAGAACCTGAGTTTGATCCCCAGAGCCCAAGAGACAGGAATGAACTGACTTCAGGAGTTATCCTCTGACCTCCATGGGTACTTCATGACTCTGTGGCTTTGTGCTTATACATACAAACACATACACATACACACACACATTTTAAAACTCCCCATAAGCCAGTCGGTGGTGGCACAGGCATTTAATCCCAGCACTTGGGTGGGAGGCAGAGGCTGGTGGATCTCTGTGAGTTTGAAACCATCCTGGTCTACAGCATGAGCTTCAGGACAGCTACAGTTACACATAAAATTCTTGTCTTAAAAAAAAAAAAAAAGCAAAAAAAACACAAACAAACAAACAAAAAGCCTGTAAGACACCTATTTGGCTCTCACTTTGTGAGTTAAAGTCTATGTTTCATCCCTCCCATTTTCTCACAATAAAATCCATCAAGTATGCAGTACTTGGCAGCCTAGTAATGGAGCAGAGCCAAGAGCAAAGCAAAGCTTTGCTGGCATTTGGATAGAGAAGCCAGCCTGGCTGGGACAAACCAAGTGTGAGCAAACGGAGGTGCCAGGTGTGAGGACTTGGAACTATGGTGATCTTGGAGAAGCACTGAATAGCTTCCTGTCCGAAGTAGGCACTTGTGACCAATTTCCCTTGAAGCAATATGGGCTACTGATTCCCAGACCTGATTTTTCAAAAGAAAGTAGGAATTTATATACATCTATAAAATACTGAATTTCTATGTTAGCAATTAATTCAGACTTTTACAAAACATCATGAGAAAGAAATATGCCACCGGGCCTAATTTAATCCAAGTGCGATGTTCTTGCCATATCCCAATTTAAAAAACAAAAGAACAAAAGATTAAAACTTTGATGATTTCTGGATGATGTCAGCAAAAGTATCAGTGAGTTTTAGATGTAAATGGTAAAGTAACAATTTAGTTAAAGATTGAAAGATGAGAGTTCCATGCATAGATATCAAACAGACAAAAAAGTGTTCACATAAAGTAATAAAAGCGCTGATAAAACTTCAGATGAAGGCTCTATTATCTTCGTGGTGGGAAGAGCTTGAATCCTGATAGACTCGACATTTTTAAATGATGTTAGTGCTTTTTTTTAAAGCTTAAAAACAAAAAAAAAAAAAAAAACAAAACAAAAAAAAAAAAGTGAACTTCCCAGAAAGACAGACTAGAAGCTGTCTTCATGTGACATGTAAAGATAAGATTGTGAAGACAGAAGGAGAGGAAGAGCTTTGGAAACCCACACAGGAGGGTTAGAACAGCAAGACTGCAGAGAACTATCCAGGAGAAGGGCAGCAGAACACAGCTGGGGAGTTGGAGGGAGCAGAGACCTCACCAAAGTGGGAAGCCAGGCAGTCTGCCCACAGGACAGGCCCACGGTCCTCACAAGCTTCCAAGCCTGCTGTAGGTCATGCTGGGCCATGGATTGCTCCAGAGGAGTGGCTCAGCAATGGAGTATCCCTCAGCTCTGACTAACTGACTCTGGCCCATCTTGAATGAGACTCCACTCTTCAAAACTGAGCTCTCCTTGGCAGTTGAGGACAGGGAAAACACACACACACACACACACAGAGAGAGAGAGAGAGAGAGAGAGAGAATAAGAGAGAGAGAGCATGGAATTAACCTGCCACAGCCCCATGGTGAGAATTAGCCCTGGGAGACAGTTGAGGAGAATTAGACAACCTGACCTAGACAAGCCAAAAGGTGTAGGCAGCAAGCAGCTCTGCACAGGCCCTGAAGTGTGTAGGCAAAGGTAGCTTCGCCCGACAGTTTGAAGAATAACTCGTCTGAGGTCAGCAGGTGGGTCAACCTTGGGTCTACCTATCTGAGATGGGATTTACCTTTACAATAGTGGATCACCTGACACACATCCCTGCTTGGTGGGTTTTAAAATCATGATGACAGGTCTACCTATCATCTTTTTGAAGGGTTTCGTTCCTCCCTTCCCAGTGCACACGGGGGTCGGGGTAGCACTCTGGAGAATATGAACTCTGAGATCTCAGGATGGGAGACTCTGCCAGTATTGTAGGATATTTGGTCCCATTGTGAACCCCAAGATTATGAACTGTAAAGACTTGTTTCTAGTTGTGGAATGGCTCACCCCTAACACACGCCTTTAATCCAAAAGCTTTCTGTAAACAGGATTAAGTAAATTTAACCCTAGGTCAAAAGGTGGAGCAAGAAACCAGCTGAAGGAAATAAACAGAAAGGAGGGACTTTGAGTTGAAGGGCATTTAAGATAGCGTGGAGAAGAAGCTTTTTGGCTTTTTGTTTTTGTTTCCTTCTGGGATGTTAACTGAGTAGGAGGGTCAGCTGGGTGCTTTCTCTGTTTCTCTGAGCTAGTAAGTTTTTATCCCAGCCTTCATGATATTCTTACCCTCTCCATGTTGGTTTTATTTCAGGGAGGCAAAGGTGGCTCAACATATGAAAATCAACAAATATAATTTTGGCCACAAATAGTCCTAAAGGCAGAAATCACATGGTCATTTCAATAGATGCTTAAAAAGTCTAGCACCTATTTATGACAAGCCTCAACAAATGGTGCTAGGAAAACTTATATAAAATAATAAAACTAAATGCATAGTTCTTATCTTGCACAAATACTAATTCCAAATGGCTTACATACCTTAAGGTGGGACCTGAACTCTGAAACTGAGAACACAGCACAGGCCTTCGAGAGAAAGGTGTAGAGGAATTTTAATTCAGAATTTGGTTGTTCTGGCAGGAGATAACATCCAAAGACCTTCTAGGTCTGTGTGATCCAGACAGACACATCTTTAATCCCAGGAGATAGAGGGAAGCAGATTACTGAGGTTTAGTCAGTTCTGTTCAGTCTGTTCTGTTGAGTCAATGAGTTGCCTGGCAGTGTAATGAAGCTGAGTTCGGGGCAGTTCAGTTTATGAAGTTCAGAGGCAGCTTTTACCTGGAGAGTTTTACAGAGAGAGGTTGAAAAGAGAACAAACCATACACAGGTGGAGGCTGAAGGAGCCAGAATATTAGAACAGATTATTAGCATTTGTTTGAGGCCAAGCAGAGTTATTCAGTAAGAAACTGAATAAGAAAGCCAGATTGAATCAGTCAAACTTGGAGAGGAGTTTGAGCCAGAACATCTGAGTTGAACCAGCCAGCCAGAGTTCAGAAGGTATAAAGAATGAGCTATTCAGCCCCAAGTCTTAGAGGCTGAAAACATTCTAGGCCTAGATTATAGTGTAGGGAGGCTAGAATTTTCCAGAAATAGGGCTAGGTTAGCAGATGGAGGCAGTAAGTATTCAAGACAATAAAAGTCTCAGACAAGTAAAAGTAACTTTAACAGAGAGGCATATAAAAGACATTCAGGAAAAGATTCTAATAGCACAGGAAATAACTATAAGAACTGACAAATGGAATGATATGGAACATAAAATATATGGCAAACTGGGTGCAGTGGTATAATATCAGCACTTGGGGAAGGCAGAGGCAGGCAGATTGTGAGTTCAAGGCCACCCTGGTCTACAGAGCAAGTACACTTTGTCTCAGAAACAAAACAAAAAGGTAAAATTAGCAAAGTTTAAAAATAGGAGAGTAGGGCCTAGAGGCGACTTGGTGATTAAGAGCATTTGCAGCTTTTACAGAGGACCCTAACACCTACACGGTGGCTCACAGCTGCCTGTAATCAAGGGGAACTTCTGGCCTCTGTAAGCACCACACACACACACATTATGTAGTCAAATATAATGTGTCAAACACACACACACATATATATATATATATATATTTAAAAAATACAAGACAACTTTTAAAAACCTCATCCAGTCAATAAATGGGCTAATGAACCAAAGAGACAGCTCTAAAAGGTGGCAGGGTTGTGCATAGGTGGTTAGAAGGTAAAGGTGACTAGACACTGGGGGTAGAAAGGTTTATATAGGGACAGAAAAGGGGTCAGAGATTAGGGATGCAGAGGAAGGTAAATTAAAATTAAAAAAGCATAGAAAAAGCTATATAGAAGCCTACTATTTTGTCAGCTAATTTAAAATTTAAAGAAGTTTACACACACCTTAACATTAGCAGCTGGCATGCAGAGGTAGCCCCTGAGATTTTAAGGCCAGCTAGCACTACATTGTGAGACACTGTCAAACAAAAAACAAAACAAAACAAAACAAAAACAGAGTTTAAAGAGATTTACCCTGCTGTGTGAAGCCGCGAGCTATTAAGCAAAATTCCCAGGCCCAAATACCTCCTTGTGAGTTTTGGGTCCATGAAATCCCTACAGTCCCTGAGGCAATACAGACTGTAAACAGTCTTTCTGGTTGCCAACTGGTCTTAAGGGCTAAGGCATCATCAGTGACAACACCAAATACCACACTTGGCTTGCAAGATACAGAGAAGTCAAGCTGGAGCCAGGCTGGAAGCTAGCTTCATAGTTTGGAAGATGGTACGTGGGAAGATGCTGTGGATGCTGCTGGGGAGATAAGTCATCAATGGTCTGACCCAGGACACTACTCTATACACCTGCCAGCCAAAATATACCTACAGATGCAATAATGGCAGCACTGTTACTGAGGTAACCAACCGCATCCTGATTGCGTTTTTACCCCCATCCACAGGAGGGACTCTATACTTAATTATAAGAAGCCGAGTCAAAGCCCATAGCTGAGGAGCTGTCAAGCTCTAAATGCATTGTTGTACAATAGATTGGTGCTGCTGTCAGCCTTGGTTGGAGAAGTACTGTCTACCCTAAACCACAGTTTTCTTGCTCAGTGTTCTATTGCCATGAAGAGACAATATGACCACAGCAACTTTTATAAAGAAAAGCATTTAATTGGGGCTGGCTTACAGTTCAGAGGGTTAGGCCATTAGCATAATGGGGGAAGCATAGTGGCGTGCAGGCCGACATGGTGCTGGAGAAGTAGCTGAGAGTTATATATCTCAGCTGGAAGCAGGCTGGGAAAAACACTGGGCCTGGTTTGAACATTTGAAAACTAAAAGCACACTTCCTGCAACAAGGCCACATCTCCTAATCATCCCTGTCACTAAGTAGTGCCACTCTGTAATGACCAAGCATTCAAATCTATGAACCCATGGGAGCATTCCTATTCAAACCACCATAACAGTTAATGCAAAGACTCATAACTGGGGGCTGGGGAGATGGCTGGAGAGATGGCTTGGTGATTGGACCACAGGATGCTCTTCCAGAGGACCTGGGTTCAATTCCCAGCACCCACAGGGTGGCTCACAACTGTCTGTGACTCCAGTTCTAGGGTATCTGACATCCTCACGCAGATATACATGTAGGAAAAGCACCAATTTATGTTAAAATATAAAAATAAATAAATTTTAAAAAGACTCAGAGTGGGGCAGAGTGCTGAGAACAAGTGAGTTCAGTGCTCAGACCTGAATGAAGACATCTGTGTCAGCCCTCCAAGGCTCAGCTAACATTGCAGATGAGTGAGAGGGGAAAATGCTAAGGACTTGAGGATGAGGGAAAGTGCTGTGAAGTGCTGTCTTCTGGACGTGATATGGCTGTTCCACTCGTGAACTCACAGCGGCAGTAACATGCACAGCTCTGGACCCATAGACATCCCATCCTGGCTAGGAGAGGGGTCATAAGGCTTCACCCTTCCCAGAGAAGCTATGGGCAGCTAAAGTGTGCAGCAGGAAGGGAAGTCCCATTCCTCACTGAGGCAGCCACCAGGATAGGGCTTTCACACAAATAACCTCCACCTATGCTCCAGCAAACATCCATAATTAAATGTCACAAAATATGAGGGAGGGATGACAGGTGAAATTGGGGAGACTTTGATCAAAGAACATTGACCATGTATATAACTGTGAAAGAATTTTTAAAAATTAGAGAACAACACAAAGATATATAAATGGCCAATAAATACTTGGGAAAGTTTATGATATTCTGAAATACCCAGAAAATGTGAATTAACGGAGCTTTGAAATCCCAGCTCATTCCAACCAGAATTGCTATCATCAAGACAAGCAATAAATTCCAATGACTAGCTTGTGTCTATCATCCTGGCACTGGAGAAGCTGAGACAAGATGAATTTTGCAAGCGTGAGGCCAGTCTAAGCTACAGAGTAAGGACCCATCTTAAAAAAAAAAAAAAGAAAGAAAAAGAAAACAACATATGTCAGGTCAGCAAGAGGGCTCCTCAGAAAGGGGCACTTGCTGCCAAGTCTGACCATCTGAGTTCAAGCCCCAGGATTTCATGATAAAGGAAAAAAATAGACTCCCACAAGTTGTCCTCTGACCTCCCACCCAGCCGCATGTTCATGCCTACCCACACACAACAACCACCACCAATAACTAAATATAACATAAATTAAAAAAAAAAAAAACAATTCTGATGTTTACAAAAAGGCATCAGTGAGGACGTAGAGCTATGTACATTTGTCCAACCTAGCTTTTCACTTCTGATGATTCAAAATGGCATCTAAGAGGTACAGCTCAATGTGAAAGGACCCGCCTAGCATGGGCAGGGTCCCAGGTTCCTCAGCACCAAAGCAACTGATTCAAATATGTGCTTTTCTCTTGCTGTGGTGGTGCATGCCTGTAGTCTCAGCACTTCAGAGGTGGAGACAAGAAGATCAAGAGTTCAAAGTAGCCTCAGTTATGTAATGAGTTTGAGGCCAGCCTGGGCTATAAGAGAACCTAGCTCTAAAAAGCAGAAGTAAATAAGCCTCAAAGGCCGGGCATAGTTTAGTGGTAGACCACTTCCATAGCATGTGGGCATCTGCAGGTCAATCCTCACTACTGAAAAACAAACAAAACCTAAGAGCCACCAATACTCCTAACTGGCCATTGTCCCTCATCCCCCCCCCCCTTTTTTTTTATTCTCTTGTAAGTCTAAGGTTTACAGTTGGGAAATAGAAATGATGGTGTAGCCTACTTTCCTTTAGTAATATAACTTTAAAGTAAAAAAACCTAATCTTCCAGCCTTTTGAATTTAAATAAGAAACCCATTTTGACTGACATTTTGCAAACAAGGCACGGTGGATGTGGGCATTTGGCTTCACAAGGTGAAAAACCTCTACAGATGAAATCATGATGTTTAAACCAAAGGAATATTGGCATGTTCAAGAGTTCTTAATTCAAATTTTAGCATTTGGCCTTAGACAAGTTATGATACCTTTCTAAACATTTTACTTGTAAAATAAAGATAATTAGGTAAATGTCCTGGTTAGTTTTTTTTTGTTTTGTTTTGTTTTTGTTTTTGTTTTTGTTTTTTTTTTTTTTTTTTTTTTGTCTACTTGATAAAAGCCAGAGTTATCTGAGAAGAGAAACCTCAATGGAGAAAATGACACATCAGATTGCAGGCTAATCTATAGGGCATTTTCATGATGAATATATGATGTGGGAGGGTTCAGCTCACTAGGGGGGGGGTACTGTCCCTGGGCAAGGAGTGGTTGGTGGTATAAGAAAGCAGGTTAAGGGGCTAGAGACATGGCTCACCAGTTAAGAGCACTGGTTGCTCTTCCAGAGGACCCAGGTTCAATTCCCACTCACATGGCAGCTCACACCTGTCTATAACTCTAGTTCCAGGAAATCCAACACCCTCACACAGACATATATGCAGGCAAACTACCAAGGCACAAAAACATGGAAGGAAGGAAGGAAGGAAGGAAGGAGGGAAGGAGGGAAGGAGGGAAGGAGGGAAGGAAAGGAAGGAGGGAAGGAGGGAAGGAGGGAAGGAAGGAAGGAAGGAAGGAAGGAAGGAAGGAAGGAAGGAAGGAAG
>NW_026585742.1:3508551-3518591 GCF_907164565.1 Psammomys obesus
AAGGAAGGAAGGAAGGAAGGAAGGAAGGAAGGAAGGAAGGAAGGAAGCTGAGCAAGCCATTGAAAGAAAGCCAGTAAGCAGAGTTGTTCTGCTTCAGTTCCTGCCTTGGCTTTCCTCAAAAATGGACTAAGATCAGCATTTGTTTGGCAAATAAACCCTTTCCTTCTTCCCAAGTGGCTTTTGGTCATGGTGTTTATTGCAGCATAGAAAGCAAACTAAGACAACAACATACCTCAAACCACTGAAGAGATAATGAGCTAAATGGCGTAAGAGCCCTCCTTGCACACCCACTATAGTCTTTAAATGGCAGCCCTTGTTATCAGCTGGCCACAGGCCTTGCATAGGGCTGTCTGGTGGAGAAGGTGCTGGTTCCCCTCCTACGGATTCTTACCCTTAAAGTACATGGGATGCCTTTGTAGGTCACAATGGGAACCAACCCACGGCTTCTCCCGCGGCAGATAGGCATTATGTTTATTTAGTCCCTGGAAATTTACTTTAATGGGCTTGATAGAAGTCTAAATCCTGGCATTCTCGCCATGACCTCTTCCCTCAAAAAAAAAAAAAAAAAAGGTAAACCCAACTCTCAGCTGGCTTGGCTAGAGATAAAAATAAAAAGTCACTTCCACAAGTGTGATATTAATTAGTACCAGGAAAGTGTTTTAGAAATGTGAAAATATGGTTACATTCATAAAGGGTGAAACATAAATGTTAAAATTGTTGGGGTTTTTATCACACAGCAGAGGGAATGTAAGTATTTTAGTCTTTTTTTCTACAGGAAAACATTAGATGGTGGTGGTGATGATATTTAGCTCTCAGAGGCAGGCTCATGAGTAGCAGAGTTAAGAGCCTTGGAAAAGGGGATGATTCTTGAAACTTGAGCTAGGACAGCACAAAGAAACCAGGATCTTCTGGGGCTGCATTCTCTGAGATATCTTCAGTGGAAGAGCATTTGCCTCCAGTTCCCTTGGGCAACAGATGGACATAATCCCGTGGTTGTGAGGAAACTGCAGCATTTGGGTGTGGTGACTGACTTTTCCTGAGTTTGTAATGGAAATTAATGAAAGAGCCAAAATTAGTAGTCTCGAATTCCTGCCCACTCTCTTTGCTCCAATAAACCTACTTCATTCAAACCAGCCTCACTTCACCATTTCCTGTTTGGTCTCTATAGGATTAAGCCTCTCTATATTGTTTTTACTTTTGTCTGACTTCCCAAAGACGAGTATTTATCAAAGTTCTCTTCCAAAAGCTCTGCCAGACACCTACCACTGGGGACTTTACATAAGGAACAGGCGACATCCAACTCTGGTGGATTAGTCTGAGTGAGACGGTTGCCTCTACAAAGGAACCAGTGAGGATGAAAAGGCTGAAAAGCAGACCCTGAATGACAAGGATGGGATCACTGAGGAAAGGAAAACAAAATCTCAGAAATGCTATGTGGTGTTTTGAATGAGAATGGCCCCCTTAGTCTCATATGTTTTAATATTTGGTCTCCAGTTGGTAGAGGAATTTTAACCCAGCAACATGCCTGCTCTGACAAGTGATCACATCCAAAGACCTTCCTGGGTCTACATGATCCAGATGGAATACAGACATTCTCTGGATTATAGTATGATCTGGCTGAAATGCAGGAAAGCCTTTAGAACACACCTTTAATCCCAAACAATAAAGGTAAGGTTAGTTTATAGAAGGAAGGAGCCATGTTTGAAAGTGATGTCTAATTGAAGGACAGACAAAGTGAAAAATCAGAGATAGATTGACAGAATGAGTCAGAAATAGGATATACCCAACTCTCATCAAAAGGACAAAGAAGAGAGGTTACTTAAGAGCAGCTCAGGAGAGAGAAACACAGAGAGAGAGAGAGAGACAGAGACAGAGAGAGAGAGGAGTTGTTTGTTTTACCAAGAGGGTTTTTTTTTCTTTTTTTTTTTAAACTAGAACAGTTTTACAGAGACAGGCTGCTGAGGGAACAAGCTAGACACTGGTGAAGACAGAACATGCCAGAGAATGAGAAGGAGCAAGAAGATTAAAACATATTGCCAGAATTAGTTTGAGGCCAGGCAGAGCAATTCAGTCAGAAGTGAGAGAGTCCAGTTTGAATCAGTCAGCTTGGAGAGGAGTTTGGGCTACCACAGCTGAGTTGAACTAGCAAGATGGGTCAAAAAAAGCTAAACAGCTTTGGGAATGGTTCTCACCACATCCCCTCATCTGAGGAAACAAAAACAACAATTACACTAGATGGTAGAGCTGTTTGGGAAAGATTAGGTTTGGTCTTGTTGAATGAAGATAGTATGTCACTGAGGAGAGTATGAGGTGGGGGAGGCTTTAAGGTTTCAAATTATACACTATTCCCAATGTACCTCTCTGTGCTTTGCTGTTTCTGCCACCATACCTTTGCTCTACCACAAGGAACTCTAACCCTAGGAAACTATAATTCCCAATTAAATGCTTTCATTGATTATGCTGTTTTATCATACTACTGAAAAAGTAACTTAGACAGTCTGGAAAAGAAAGTATTAAGGAAAAAGAAATATACTACATGATTGAGAACAGAGATAGAGACCAGAGATTCAAGTTTCAGGAAAGAGATAAAAAGAGCTTTTTTCTTTTTTTTTTTTCTTGCTGATGCTGAACAGAAGGTAGATAGCTTTGATGAAGATAATCGTGATAGTTGATGATGGTGAGGTGGTGATTGTTAAGATGGTGGTGATGATGATGTTCATGGTGATATAATGGTGGTGATGGTAATGATGGTTATGGTAGTGATGAAGATGATGGTGATGATGATAGCACAATGGTGCTATCTTGGGGGGGAAAGGTAAGCACTAAGGACTCTCTAAGAGCAGTTCTGCTTCTATGTGCAGAGTGAGAATCTGGAAAGTTGACGAAGATGCAAGGACATTGTTCAAATGCAAATTTTACCTTGTATACCTAGATGGAGCTTAAGTAAACGTTTTTTGTGAAGCCAGTATGTACTCATGTCTATGTTCATGTAGGGGCCAAAGGTCAATGTTATATGCATTCTTCAGTAACTGTCTATTTTATTTTTTGAGATTGCCTGTCTCATTGAACTCTGGGCATACTGATTGGCTAGATTAACTGTCCAATTGAGTTTCAGAGATTTGCCTGTTTCTGCAACTACATCATCGTGATTGACAAGAGCTTTTTATGTAGGTGCTAGAGATTAACGTTTAATTCCTCATGCCTGTGCTTGCAGGAGCTTCACTGAGCAAGACAGACACATCTTCATTTAGTCTGCATTTCCAACAGAGGATGCTATTGCTGCTTGTCAGTGGGGCACTTTAGTATAGCAGGTCTCTAGACCCACATTTTAAAAGGAGATGTAGACAGAGCAAGTTCCAGTTCAGCCAGCCTGGGCTAAATGGTAAGATCCTATCTCAAAAAATAAAGTAAGAAGCCCGATGAGATCCTGTATCAAATGATGAAGAAAGAAAGAGTGAAAGAGAGAGCCACATGCCTAATTGAAGTCTTTCTTGCTGTAGTATACTTCATTTAAGGCAACATATCCAGGATCTTGTTAAGAGTTCATGCTCCTCTTTTAGAGAACATGAACTCAGTTCCCAGCACCCACATGTCAGTTCAAAGCTGTCTGTAAGTCTAGTTTCCAAGTGATCTTGACACTCTACTCTGACTGCATACATTTAATGACATGCTGGCAAAACAGTCGAAGCCTAATAGTAAAAGAAGTTTTTAAAAACGTACCTAAGAGGTAGTCATGGCAGATGCCTTTTATCCCAGCACAGGAGAAACTGACACAGGTGGATCTCTGTGAGTTCAAGGCCAGTCTGTTCTACAGAGTGAGGTCCAGGAAAGCCAGGGCTCCACACAAAGAAACCCTGCCTGAAAACAACTAAAAGAGAAAAAAAAAAAAAAAAACATACGTAACATAGTGTACATTTATTATGTAATTAATGTAAGACTCTTGACACCCCCTCCCCCTTCACCTCTACTAAATCTGTGAAATCTGATATTTATTTCACAATTACAAAACTTCTCAGTTTGGACCATCTCTAAGTGGTAGAGGCTGATGACTTCTGTACTGAGTATGCAGGTCAAGACGACCTCAGCAAATATTAGAGATACAGCAATGACAAGCAAGAAGGACCTGACTCATGAAAGGACAGAGTTGTTCTGAACTCTAAAGAAAGACACTTGAGTGCCTCCATCCCTATGCTGAGAACAGAGAGAGGGGAGGCAATCTGGGGTGTAGTGGCTTTCTAGAAGAGGACCTCCTACCCTGTATCACAGGCAAATCTGTCTTCTGGCCTTTGTTTTGGGGCTCTCTGCATATTGCAAGACTAGCACAGGCACAGCAGAGAGAGAAAATAACTAAGCGCTTTGTTTCCCATGCCTACCGTATAGAGAAGCCCACTGTCCTTCACTGATCTCTGCTGCCTTATTTCTTTCAGAATACCTGGAAACTAAGACTGGGTTATGAACTTGAGCGGCTGCCTCCAGAGAGCTGTAGGCAAGCCAAGAACAACTGTCCCCTTCAACCCTAGAACCCTCAGGCATGATCCACAGAGACCCCGGAACGTGAGGAGTTTTGTTATTTACCAGGCTTCTCTGTAGACAAGGGTAGACTGAGATTGCTATGATTACATTTCTAGAGAGTTTTTAAAAGCTTTTTATTATTTGAAGAAAATATGAGGGTCTCTGCAACATCCATGATGAGCAGAGTAACGACCTACAGGAGGCAAGAAGGCAATTAGGTTCAACACTAATGAATAGCCAGTATTGGTTCAAATTTCTGAATAGCTAATGTTGGTGCAAACCTCAGAAGTCTGGCCTCAAGAGGCTTAGTTTTTACATAATTAAGCACAGCACAATTTGGTGAAAAATTTTTGGTGCTAACTAACTCAGTTCTGTGTGCACAATCAAACCTGAGACATGACTACATCAAAACTTTTTATAAAGTACATGTGAAATCCTCCATAAAGATGGGCGCTGTAGACTGACTAGTTATGATAGCTTCTAACACAATAAGTTCTATAAAAGTCTCTGGTGACTTCCTCAGACAACTAAGAATAGTGCTTCCTTAAGATCCAGCTATACCACTCCTAGGCATATACCCAAAACAGGCACAAGTACACAATAACGACATTTGCTCAACCATGTTTGTAGCAGCTTTATTTGTAATAGCCAGAAGCTGGAAACAACCCAGATGCCCCTCAGTGGAGGAATGTATGCACAAATTGTGTTATATCTACACAATGGAATATTACTCAGCAATAAAAAACAAGAAATCATGAAATTTGCAGGTAAATGGTGGGATCTGGAAAAGATCATCCTGAGTGAGCTATCCCAGAAGCAGAAAGACGCACATGGTATATACTCACTCATATAGACATAAAATATAGGATAAACCTACTAAAATCTGTACACCTAAAGAAACTAATCAAGAGGGAGGACTCTTGCTAACATGCTCAATTCCTATCCAGAAAGGCAAAGAGGATGGACATCAGAAGAAGGAGAAAAGAGGGAACAAGTCAGGAGCCTGACACAGAGGACCTCTGAAAATCTCTGCCCTGCAGACAATCAATGTAGATACTGAGACTAATGGGAAACCTTTGGGCAGAGTGCAGGGAATCTTAGGAAAGAAGTGGGAAACAGTAAGATCTGGAGAGGACAAGAACTCCACAAGGAGAGCAACAGAACCAAAAAATCTGAGCACAAGGGTCTTTCCTGAGACTGATAATCCAATCAAGGACTATGCATGGAGATAACCTAAGACCCCTGCACAGATGTAGCCCATGGCAGTTCAGTATCCAAGTGGGTTCCATTGTAATAGGAAGAGGGACTATCTCTGACATGAACTGATTGGCCTGCTCTTTAATTACCTCCCTGTGAGGGGGAAGCAGCATTACCAGGCCACAGAAGAAGACAGTGCAGCCACTCCTGATGAGACCTAATTGACTAGGATCAGAAGGAAGGAAAAGAAGACCTCCCTTATCAGTGGACTTGGGGAGGGGCATGCAGGCAGAGGGTGGAGGAAGGGAACCACAGGGGATATACAAAGTGAATAAAGTGTAATTAATAAAGAATTAAAAAGAAAAAAGAAAAAAAAATCTGTGGTGGAGGATCCAATGTGATCTCAGCTGCACAGATGGCACAGAGGTCACCAGCTATTAACCACAGTTACTGGGCAGGTAACAGGTTATGCATCTCTCCCTTTGAAGGGACAATCCTGTCTGTTTAACATTCCTGGTTCCCCTAGAGCTTATCTATGAACACAAGAACCTCTGTGCCTCCTACAGATTGGGAAAATGACTCAGCAGCGAAGAGCACTGACTCAGTTGCACAGGGTGAGGAGCTGAGTTCAAACTCATAGCTCCTACGTAAAAAGCCAGCACTGTGGGAGCTAGAGAAAGGAAGGTCCTCAGGGTTTGCTGGCCACAGGCCTAGCTCTTGGTTCAATGTGAGACTGTTTCAAGAAAATTATTCTTTAATTATTTTACTTTATATGTGTGGGTGTTTTTCCTGTGTATATGTTTTGCGAATTTGTGCAATGTCCTTGGAAGCCCGAAGAGGGTGTTGGATCCCCTGCAACTGAAGTTATAGACTATCATGGAGTTATAATCTATCATATAGGTGCTGAGAATCAAGTCTGAGTCCTGTGGCAGAGTAGTCAGCACTCTCAACTGTTGAACCTATATATCTGTATGTATATATATATTATATGTATGTATATACTTATATATATTGTGAGAATATATATATGAGAATAAGGCAGAATGACAGAACAGAGTACCTGATGTCCCCTCTGGCCTTGGCCCATGTATGAACCTGCACACCTGGACATACACTTTGGTATAAACCATACACACACATTCACACAGAAATATATGTATGAGCACATGGGAGTCTGATGCAGGAGGATTACCATGGGTTTGAGGGCAGCCTAACTCCATAGTGAGTTCTTAGTAAGGCCATCCCAGGTCAGTGTCAGAGCTTGTTCCATAAAACAAAGGAAAAGAAAAACAAACGAGTGTTTGTGTTTGTATGTGTGTGTGGTGTGAGTATGCTTGTGTGTGTGCATGGTGTGAGTGTTTCTGTGTGACTATGTGTGTATGGTGTGTGTTTGTATGTGCATGCATGGTGTGAGTGTGTTTGTGTGCACATGTGTGTATGGTGTGCATGTGTTTGTGTGTGTGTGTGTGTTAGCTGGGTGGTGACCACTTATAATCTCAGTACTCAGGAGTTTGAGGCCAGCCTGTGCTGCAGGATAGCCTGCCTCAAACAAACAAAAAAGACAACTCTGCACAAAAGATAGAGAGGAACACCGGGTCTGTTCCTTCTCCTTCATGCCGCTGCTGTGTCTCCTAGAGAGATGGGTTTGCTTGGACTGTTTGTGCCTCTTTCCATATTTAGTTGGCTGTTTCACTCAATCTTACATACCTTGGATTTCCTGCAAACTGGCATTTCCTGCTAGAGAAATGACAAGATTCACAATCCCGGAGACTCTAATTAGGGAGGGGGCTTTCAACTCTTTAACCCGGGCCCCCTAACAAGCCTGAGCCTTGATAATCACATGCCTAGTTTTTCCTGAACTTTAGACTGTCTTAGCACAGCCTGTACTCAGTGATCACAAATATTAAAAACTTCTGGGAGGTTCAGGTCAGCAGCAAGGGTAGAGAAGAGCTGGGCTGGGCAAGCCGTGACTTGTAATGGACAAGTGTTTCATCAGAACCCAAGACCCGGCCTTCGTGAATAACCCCCTAGCCATTCTGCCCATAATATACTTCCATTCCAGGGTAAAATCTAGAAGCTTACAAGTTTTGCTTGCAAAATATTTTTTTTTCTCTTTTAGAATTTCTCATGCATAGCACCTTGCTGAGAATTAGTCACTTAGGAATATTTGGGGAGTGGGGGTGGGGGAAAGCAAGCAAGCAAGCAAACAAACAAATCCACTCCTGTTCCTCCTCCAGGGAAGCTGATATGATTACTTGGGGTGTGTCCTGGGGACCTAGGTTTTAGCTTTCCCTGGTGATTCAGTGCACAGCAAGGAGTAGCATCCACAGAAGTGCCTCTCAATCACGAGCATATGCAACATCCTCGGATTGTGTTAAGACGAAGCTTCTGAATTGGCAGGTCTGGACAGATCTGGGTTCTGCAGCCTGCTGGGAACAACAGTTGGGTAGCAAGAGTGTGAATGGTTACTGGCTCTGGAGAGCTACTTGGAATTCTGCTTCCACAACTTTCTAGCCCTGTGGCTTTCCACGAGCCACTTCTGCCCTCTGAACTTTTTCCTCATCTCTGAAACAGTAAGAATAAGAACACCTCGCTTTAGCCATGTCCCATGCCAGATCATTTCCAAGAAGTCTGTTTGGCCTTCTAGCTGATCCTTGCTGTAACCAGGAGTTCAGGGCATTTTGATAAGTATTCTGGGCCCAGCATCCCGATCGCTCTGCGGCTGTCAGAGTCTGCTTAGCGAAGCAGAATTGGAGGTTATCCGTGACCTGTGCTGTCTCTCCACTGCTCATCCTCATTACCTCTGATCGCAATCCCACCCACTTCGCCTCTCCCCAGCGCTTTGGATTAATGGCCTTTATGTCGTCATAAATCACAGCAAGCACCTCGTGTTTCTGTGACTGCTTTGAAATAAAAACCTCTCCTTTCTCATCATCTGCATAGCTTGCCCTCAAGTCTGAATCCTGGCAAGTTCTCAAGCCCCAGCTTTTCAACACTCAGAACACACACTAAAAAAGTACCCATATCTTCAAACTACATGTTCCTTCAAATCCTTTATTGTTAACCAGATAGGACCCCTGGAAGTTTGAATATCACATGACTATAAATGTCATTAAAACGAAAACAAAACCTTTCCGTATAAGAAAAAGTTTTATACTTATTTTCTTAAGCTGGAAAAAAAAATGTTTGCCTTGGGGTACACAGTGGTTGTGAGTGAGGCTCATCAGAAACAGATGAACACACTTGTATCTCCGCACAATGTCAGGGCGAACTACTGCTCAAGTCCCAGAGGTATAGTGATTTCAGTGGCGACAACTTAGCAATTACTCCAGCTTTCTCTAATAGCCCTGGCCAAAGAAAAACAGGTTCTTCCATTCCAGTCTTCACTGCTGACAGTAAGTCTCAGAGCACACCTTATACCGTACAAGGCAAATGGACCTACATATGTACATACGTAGGCTAAAGAATGGCTGAAGAAGAGCAAAGAGGTCAAAATGCAGTTCAGGAAATTCCAAGGTGGCCCAGCTGTGTGGTAGAAGCTGAGTCAACAGGGATGGGCTGGAGGTCCGTTGCAGAAGTGGGTGCAGAGTCGGGCTAGATCACACATTTGAACAGAGCTACAGAGCTGAGCCCAGTTTTGGAAGGAAGGTGCAGAACCACAGAGACTTCAGAGGCAAAGGGAAGGACCAGGCCCAGGCAAATGAAGGGGTAGACTGATGAATGACAGGTCCAGACAGACGGCATCAGCAGTCAAGCTAAAATTCCTACGGTGGTTGGGAGTTCTTTGCCATCAGTCCCCAGAATCAGAGATCTGCCTGTCTCTGCCTTCTAAGTGATGGGATTAAAGGTTTGTGTCACCCTGGTTTCCCTGACATGATTTTAATATGCTATGTGTTCCTGCAGTCCCACATACTTGGTACATGTATAGCTGGCAACTTTTCTACGTTTAGGAATAAGTCTTTTATGAGTCTGTTCTCCAAGTGGGGTGCCAAACAGATGACTTCACTCTCATATCCACCAAGGTGCAAAAATGTCTTCCATCCTCAAAATAGATTTGGAGCTGGTCCTGTGTAGGCAAGATAGCTATTGTTTAAAAAAAAAAAAAAAAGAAAAGAAAAGAAAAGAAAGAAGGAAGGAAGGAAGGAAGGAAGGAAGGAAGGAAGGAAGGAAGGAAGGGAAAGAAAAAAGAAAGAAAGAAAGAAAGAAAGAAAGAAAGAAAGAAAGAAAGAAGGAAGGAAGGAAGGAAGGAAGGAAGGAAGGAAGGAAGGGAAAGGAAAAGAAAGAAAGAAAGAAAGAAAGAAAGAAAGAAAGAAAGAAAGAAAGAAAGAAAG
>NW_026585742.1:3518601-3536802 GCF_907164565.1 Psammomys obesus
AAGAAAGAAAGAAAGAAAGAAAGAAAGAAAGAAAGAAAGAAAGAAAGGAAGAAAAGAAAGAAAAAAGAAAGAAAGATCACAACTGTTCTATTTTACCAATAGTCTCAGGAGCCAGATTCTGGGGTGAAAACCTGCTAGCTCAGAGGCAGAGAAAACACCCAGCTGACCTTCCTTCTCAGCTCAGGTCCAGATGGAAAAAACCCAAAAGGCTCACTATCTCAGGTGACGTCCCAGGAGGAAAAGGCCAAAAAAACCAAGTCCTAATGCATGCTAGCTCAAAGCCTAAAAGGCCCAAAGAGCCAAAGCTAAAAAGCCCCTTCTTCTCCACTCAAAGTCCCTCCTAGTCTTTAATTCCTGTCAGCTGGTTTCTTGCTCTGCCTCTTGACCTAGGGCTAACTTGATTAAATCCTGTGTACAGAAAGCTCTTGGATTAAAGGTGTGTATGAGGGCTTAACCAAACCAAACAATAAACAGGGTTTACAAGTTTGAGGTTCACAAATATCCTGCAACAGATGGCTCTGTGGGTAAAGGTACTTGTACAATCTGTAATCTGAGTTCAAGCCCAAGAATCTAAAGGTAGAAGGAGACCTCTGACTCTACCAAGTTGTCTTCTGACTTCCATGTGTGTACCATGGCACACATACACACCATCAATAGATTTCTTTCTTTTAAGTTGCTTTTAAAGTAAAATCTTTCAGGACAGGCACGTGTCTGTATACTAAAATCCAAACATATAATTACTGTCTAACACAGTATGGAGTAGCTTGAGATTAGTCTATTTCCTAATCTCAACAACTCAATCCCAGCCCTTGGGAAGTAGAGACAGGAAGATTATGAAGTCAGAGCAAATCTTGTCTCCCTAAAGACTTCGGTTCAGCGTGGGCTACATGAGACCTGTCTGGAAAGGAAAGAAAGAGGAAGAGAGAGAGAGAGAGAGAGAGAGAGAGAAGGAAGGAAAGAAAGAAAGAAAGAAAGAAAGAAAGAAAAAAGAAAAGAAAAGAAAAGAAAAGAAAAGAAAAGAAAAGAAAAGAAAAGAAAAGAAAAGAAAAGAAAACAACAAGAAAATTAGCAGTGCCTGACAGTCTTGTTGGTGGTTAACAGCTCCCAGGGGAAACTTATCACCACTGTTGGTACTTTTTCATTTCAATAGAGGTCTCATATCTAAGTTACTTTTTATGTTTGTTTCTTCCCAGTGTTCCTCATTCAAGTGCCTAACTCCTAATTTCAAATTCTTGTTGTCTTCTGAGGGAACAAATAAATTAAAAGACTTTTGTTTGTTACCCGAAGAGATGTCCTTATGCTAAGTGGCTGAAAATATGTTTTTGATTCAAATTACAAGAGGAAGGGATTACACAATGTTTCCATGTCAGTGTGTTAAAAGGAACGTACACAGGGTGGGATGGAGAGATGGCTCAGTGGTTAATCACAAGAACCAGGTGGTGTGACAGGCAGCTGGAGAGTATGTCTCCTCAGAGGCGGAGACAAAGAATCCCCAGAGCAGGAATGGGCATCTTGATTTGACTGACAATCCCCTCCGCAATGGATGAGGTGGAAGACTGGTTAAGGAAGATTCTTGATGTCAACTTTGTGAACACAGACATACAAACACACACACACACAGTGAGAAAAAAAAAAAACCTGTCAGTTGATTTAGTGAGCAAGTAGTGTGTCTACCACTGAGTTATGAAACATGATTCTGGGCTATGCTGAAGAAGGAATTTAGAGGTAAAAACTCAAAGTCTTTGTCCCAGGGGCTGGAAAATCTGGAAGGGAAGGAAACCCACACACATGAACACCTTGGTATGCACACAATGACAAAGACCTTTCTCACAGCCTTCTTGGGTCCTCTGGGAACTTTCCTGGACACAGCACAATAGGACTCATTGTGTCCTGACTCCACTCAGTCCCCTAGGGAGGGCTAAGACCTGTGAAGCCAGAAACCTTATCTGAATATCTCTCCAAAGTCTGGAACACAATGGATGCTGATGAGGGGTGGGAGGGAGAGAGAAAGTGAGAGGAAGGTGGAGCGGGAGGAGGGAGAAAGAGGCCAAACATCAAGGGAGGGGACTGTAAGGGTGAGAAGTGGTGCCAGTGCAGCAGGCATGGGGCCTGCTGATGAGGGTGTAATTTAGTCAGACTTCTTGGCCTGATAGGAATTACACTGAGGAAAAGTCCCTGACAAAACTGAGATGGGAGGTCTGGCGAGCAAAGCCTTACAAAATTAGCAAGTGAGCAATTGCAAAGGAGAGGGCAGCTCCCCTCGCCACTCCAGGGGAGTCCCTGGGGGCTAGAGTTCTACAGGCTGGAGCACCAATACAGGACAGATACAGATGCACCCTGGAAAGCTAGGGACAAACCTTCGGCTCACTTTATAATTCTAAAGTGCACACCCAGATGCTATGGAGACACATGACACGTGAGACTATATGTAGAACTGCATGTAACCCCTCTGGAAGCGCTTTTTAAACACCCATAGCAGCTGGTATGAGAATGGTTTGTGTACTTCAGACCTGTAATCCCAGCATTGGGGAGGCAGAAGCATGAGGAAGCAAGAGCAAACCTGAGGCCAGCCTGGGTTGTGTAAGGAGTTCCCAAGCCAGAGGAGGGCTTCACAGTGAGATGTTCTATCAAAACAATGGGGGGAGGGGAGGAAGGTTTGATAGCCTGTACTTTCAATCTCCATACTTGAGAGACTGAAGCAGGAGGGTCAGGAATTCAGGCCAGTGTGCATTACATAGCAATAAAAGTACAGGTTATGGAGTCGGCTCAAAACCGTGAGGACCAGAGTTTGAATCCCCACAATCCAGGTGAATGTAGCAGCTCACCTAGAATCCCAGCCCCCCAGGGTACCTGGAAGAAGCTGGCTGGACTAACAAGCAAGAGTCCCCACTTAAGCAACTGCAAGGAGAGCCGGCCTGCGGGATGGCTGAGCTGAAAAGTCACCTGCTATTCTGATGCCCTGAGCTTGACCTCTGGGACCCAAATGATGGTTCTCTGGAGGGAACACAGTGGGTGTGAGTGGGGAAGGGAGGAAGGTGAAAGGGAGTTTGTTCTCTGACCTCCAACAAAGAAGTAAATGCAATTTTTAAAATGAAGAGCAAACAAGAAAGATACCCAACATCAACCTCTAGCCTCCATTTGCACACACACACACACACACACACACACACACACATATACACATACATACACACAATACACAGACACACATATACATACACACATAAACACACACATACACACATACAGACACACACACATATACACGCACAGACATACAGACACACATCCAAGAAAATAAAATACTTTTTAAAAAATGTGCTATGAGAGGACTCACTTCATAACAGCACTTTTATCGGATTTGCTAACCTCACTTTGCTTCCCAGAACCAACGTGGTAAGAGAAGAGAACCAGTCAACTCCACACGCACACGGAGGCACAGGCACACTCAGCCACATTTATGAATGCGGGCAATGATTAAAAGGGGACTTTTTTGGACCGCCAGCTCCTGAATAATGACATAGAAACCTTTGATTATTTATGAAATCTTGGACTTAACCTAGGCTTATTCCCAACGAGCTCTTCGAACTGAAATTAACCTGTGTATATTGATCTATGCTCTGCCGCGTGGTTCGCTACCGTTCCTCAGTTCGGGCACCTGTCTCAAAGGAATTAGGAAAAGCGTTATGAGGAAAGATAACTGATATTCATTTCTGGCCTCTGTGCATACTCCCGCACGTAGAATACCCCCACATAAAGTCTGTGTACTCACACACAGAGACTTTAAAAAACGTGGGCAGTGTAGATATGGTTAGCTGTTAAGAGCGCTGGCTACTCTGGCAAAGGACCTGGATTCAGTTCCCAGCACCCACGAGGTGGCTCACAACCATCCAAGCATGGCTGCAGGTCCAGGGGATCTGACAGCCTCTTCTGGCCTCCATGGGCACCAGGCACACGGGGGGTGGGGGGGGGAGGCAGTGGTTCTCAACCGGTGGGTCGTGACTCCTTTCACAGGGGTCGGTCGCTTAGACTTGCTACATATCAGATATTTATGTTACCATTTGTAAGAGTAGGAAAATTACAGTTATGAAGTAGCAACAATTTTATGGTTGGGGCCGTCGCCCCAGCATGAGGAACTGTGTTAAGTGGGTCACAGCATTAGAAAGGTTGAGAACCGATGATTTAGGTGAACATTCATACATGTAAAATAAAAACAAATAAATCTTAAAACCGATAAGGTGAGATGAGGGATGAAGACCCTGACAACAATCTTTGACCTCTCCATGAGCACGTAGACCCACAAGCTTGTGCACACACACACCCACACACGCATGCATGCACAAACACCCCACAAACAAAAGAATTTTTTGACCCAACAGTCGATTGTCCCTAGGCCAAGAAACACTGATCTAGGGAGACGGGTAACTGCTGAGACCTTGAGGTGAGGATTAACTAAGTCTGAAGAATGGGCAGTGCCATTAGAAACCCTGTAAGGAGCGGAAGGTGAGGGGCAGATGGAGAGGCCAGGCCAGAATCTTTCAGGGGCTCCCTTGAGGGTGGCAATGAGTGTGCCTCATTTATGAGTCTCCAGAACAATTAACCTGGACCCCACGGTTTCTGCATTTTAGGATTTTAGGTGAATAAGGCATTTCCTTTAATAGCTTTAAAATAAATAAGTCATTGTATGCATGCAGCTATTCCCAGCTTTCTGCTTTTCCAATAAAAGAGAAAAAATGATTTCAGTACAATTTTCTTCTGAGAGTTTGAAGAAAAGTACTCCCAAACAATCAGGCCCTTCATTCTGAGAATCAACAAAATTGCTGCAACAAAGAGGGTCCTGGAAAATGGAATCTTGTTTAACCTTGTTTAATCCAATTCTCCGGTCTTCTGTCATACATCTCTATGGCTCTTTCGCCTACCTAAATTGCTAATGTGGGAAGAAAGACACCTTCATTACCAGGGACTCAGATGTGATGGATGGTGAAGCAATGATTGATTTGCCGTCGGTGGAAGACTGAGCCACACACGTCAAACCCACAGCAGAGAGAAGCAAGATGAACATGGTCGGGGAGAAGCATGAAGGAGCGAGCTTTGGGAGACTATCTGATGCTCATGCAAATGTACAGTCGATAAACGTATTCCCAACCCTTAGTTATCACTCACACTGTCATGCATGCTATAATACCCTTGAGCTACTACAATTTCATGCAGAAAAATGTGCACGGCACCACAAGCTAAAAGGGAAAAAGAGAGTAAGGTGAATTGTTGGTTCTAAAGAGTTTTCAGCTGCTGGCAAGGTGTCACATAGTCGAGGAAGTACAGCCTAACCCAGGATTAAAGAAACGCCGAGCGGAAGCTGGAGTCATCCGCAGTTTCTGACCTGCCTGTGCTCTACTCTAGCAAGAGGATAGAAAGCGGCTTTTCTCTCCGGAGATGTCACACTCTGAATTCAAGTGGATTGTACAGGCTTTTGTTGTAGTGGTGCGGGATTTTGGTGGGGTTTTCTTTGGGGGGGAGATTGCTGTTGTTCAGAAAGTTTCCTTATTATTTGTGTGTATGTGAGCACGGGTATGTATGTGTTTATGTGTGTGAATGGGAGCGTGTGAATGCCTGTGCTCCTGCACATATCATGGTTCTACTGTGGAGGTCAGAGGACAACCTGACAGACAGAACCTGAGCCATGGATTTTTAGCATGGATGATCATAGTGAACAGCCCTTTGTGTGCTTATTTGTGTGCATGTTTGCTGAAAACGGAGAACGATTTGTAACGTATGTACGCGTGCTTTTGTGCATGTGGGTGCTCAAGTATGCGAGTGTGTGAAGAGGTCCCAGGTCCGTGTCAGCTGTATCCTGAACTTCCTTTCTATCACATTTGTTGAGACAGGGTTTCTCAGGAATCTGGACCTCAGTGGTTATTCAGCAAGCCCCAGAGAGGCTCTGTCCGGGCTCTCCAGCGCTGGGATTACACCTGTTTACCACCCCACCTGGATGGAATTCAGACTTGGGTCCTTATGCTCACGTGGCAGCTGTCTCCCCACCCACCAGAAGTGACGTCCGAGCTCTGATATTTTGATACATCTCCTGCTTCATGAACATGGTAGCTGTTATTTTAGTGTTTGACATTTTAATCAGTGCTTTATCGTCTTCAGCTGATGTTTACTTGCAAATAAAATTTTAAAAATTCAGGCTGGAGAGATGGCTCAGCAGTTAGATGGTCCACTGCTCTTGCAGAGGACCCAGGTTTGGTTCCAGCAGTCACAGGATGTGGTTCAGAGGATCTGACACTTCTGGCTTCTATCAGCACGTGTACTCACGTGCATTTGCTCATACATGTGCACATACTTAAAAGTAATAAGATAAACCTTAAGTAATTGTTTCCACATATTTCTTGCTTTTCAAGACAGGGTTTCTCTGTATAGCCCTGGCTTTCCTGGAACTCGATCTGTAGACCATGAAGGCCTTGAACTCACTGAGATCTGCCTGCTTCTGCCTCCCCAGTGCTGGAATTAAAGGTGTGTGCCACTACCGGCTCTCTGCTTCATATGGACAGAAAAGAGTCATGTGTAAGTGGACTTTGGAGTCAACACTCTTGCTAACCTCCCCAGGCTTTTGTTGTTGTTTTGTTTTGTTTTGAGACAGGGTTTCTCTGTGCAACCCTGCCTGTTTTCGGAACTCTGTAGATCAGGGTGGCCTTGAATTCATTTTTTTTTTTTAACTGATAGATTCCTTGGTATTTTAGGTAGACAGACATGTCATCTTTAAATAGCACATGTTTATATAGGAAGGGCTATATTTTCAGCTTTCCAGTATAGAACTTTTTAATTATTATTATTATTATTATTTTTTGTCTTATCTTGTTGTGTTGGCCAGGACTTCCAAAATAATGCTTCATAAAAGCTGGAGAAAATGACAACCTTCTCATGTTGCCAGTCTGGGAAGCCTACAATCTTTCCCACGTAGGTGGGAGAGGATGGATGTATGTATGAAGGAAGGAAGGTATGTATATGTATGTATGTGCATGTGTTTTAAAATATTAAAACTTAATATTTTAGTTTTGAAAATATTAAGCCACATTTCATAGTTGGTGGAGTGACTTTTTTGATTGTTTGTTTTGTCTTCGTTTGTTTGTTTGTTTTTGAGACAGGGTCTCACTTTGTAGCCCTGGCTGTCCATGAACTCATTATATAGACCAGGCTAGCTTCAGACTCACAGAGATTCACCTGCCTCTGCCTTCCAAGTGTTTGTAACACTTCACTGGACCTCTTTTGCTTAATCACGAGTGAATATTGAATTTTTGCCACTTTTGCTGTCTTAGTTGATATTGTCAGGTGGTGATATGGTTTTGTGGTTTTCTGTAGGCTGTGAATATAATAGGATATATTGACTAATTTGAAATATTGAACCAGCCTATTGGATAATGGTGCATTGTCTTGTTATATATTGAAAGTTTTAATTTACTAATAGTTTGTTGATGGTTTTCTTATCATCCTTTCATTAAAGCCAGTTTGAACTGGGTTTCTTCAGTAAGTATAGATATAAAGTGGCGTGAAAAATCAAAAGAAAGTACAGTAATTTCTAAATGTCCTGATGAGGGAAGCTTATCCAAAAGAATTGTTATATTAGCTACATTTCTCACTGCTGCAAACAGATGCCTGAAAAGAAGCAATTTAAGGGAGGAAGAGTTTCTTTTGGCTCATGATTTGAGGGTGCAGCGCATGCCATCATGGGAAGGCATGGTGGCAGTAAGATCCTGCTCACTTCCGGGTAGATCAGAGAGTCGAGAACAGAGAATGACATTGCCCTTATGGCCTTGTTACTTGGGCTGAGCCCTACCCATGGGGTGGGGTGCTCACAATCAGGGTGGGATTAACTCTCAGTTAATCCTCTCTGGAAGACCTCTCATATACACCCAGATGTGAGGCTCATGAATGCCTTAGGTGATCTCAAGATTAGGCTTTTTGTTTGTTTGTTACTTTGCTTTTCAAAACAGGTTTTGTCTGTGTAGCCCTGGTTGACCTGGAACTTTTTCTGTACAGCAGGCTGACCTTGAACTCAGAGATTCACTTGCCTCTGCCTTCTAAGTACTGGGATCAAAGGTGCCTGGCTAAGCTCTCTTATTTCACAATCAGCAAACAAAAAGTACGTGGTAAGAGTAAACTGTCACACTTTCCTGTATTTGTTCTAATAGAATTCTATGCCTTTTATCACAAAGGTAAAATTAAAAAAAAAAAAAAATTAAATAGGTGGCCCAGTAAGATAACAGCCATCCTAAGTTCTATCCCCAAAGCCCGAAACAATCAAGGTAGAAGGAGAGAGCTGACTGCAAAAAGCTGTCCTTTGATGTGACAGGTACACAGTGGCACACATGCTCCCAGCACACCACACACACACACACACACACACACACACACACACACATACATACATACATACATACACACATACATACATACATATATACATATTTGATTGTTTTCTTTTCTTTCTTTTTCTTTTTCTTTTTTTTTTTTTTTTTTTTAGCAGATCTTGGCCTCAGGTTTATTTGTGAAAACAGCATAGCATAGGACGCTGGTCATCTGTAAATAGTGTGTAGGTGGGTGTGTCACACCAGTCTGTCTTCACATTGGCAGCATGGGGCCTTCACAGGGGTCTGGGCACCTTTGGGAGCCTGAGTCGGAGCTGAAACCTTGGCCTTAGCTGGAGCTGCAGCCTCTGCCTTGGTGTGAACCTTTGGCTTTGGTTGGCAGACCTACGACCCGTGGCCATGTAGTTTCGAGTCCTCTTCCGAAGCTTGGGGTGAGCGATGAAAGCCAGAAGGCTGAGTTGGTGGCTGGAGCAAACTTTGGCATCTTGGGCTTCCCTTCCTTACGAGGGGTTTGATGGCCTCGGCCCACACACTTTGCGTTGTTTGCCTGCATCTTCTTCAGGCCTTTCTTGTTGTGCTTCTTGGCAAAGCGCATATTCCTCAAGAACTTTGGGTTCACCCCCTTAAGAGATTCGTATCTTTATGACCGGGCTTTCTCGATGCCATTTCTGTGTCATTTGTGGGAATGGTTGTGTGTGGTGTGGTTCTTGGACTTGGCCATGTCTGCACGGTAACTGGCGGCTCTCAAAGTGTCTGGCCATATTTGATTTTTTTGAGACAAGGTTTCTCTGTGTAACAGCCCTGGCTGTCTTAGAACTTGCTTTATACACCAGGCTAGCCTCAAATTCAGAGATCTGCCTGCCTCCCAAGTGCTGGGATTAAAGGCTTGAGCCACCACGCCCGGCTACACTCAATAATCTTTAAAATTTAAATTTTTATTATTTTATGTTATATACATGGGTATTTTTGCCTGCATGTATGTCTGCACATCACAAAGAGGTCAGAAGAGGACATCAAATACCCTGGAATTGGAGTTACAGATGGTTGTGGGCCTCCATGTGGGAGCTGGGAATTGAACTTCTAGAAGATCAGCAAGCGCTCTTAACCACAGAGACATCTATCCAGCCCCAATAATACTTTTTTTTTTTAAACTAAAAAGAGTATGGGTGTTGACAGCACAGCCTTGTAGATATACTTTAAAAGTCAATGAACTGTACTTTTGTCAACCTTAAACTTCGTAATATATAAATTATATCTCAGCAGAATCTCAGGGGTCCTTCACTCAGTTCATCCCAGTGGTAATTCGGTTTGCAGCTGTATCATGACAACAGGGATAATCTGACCTATACTTCGAAATATAATGTGCTCGTGACTAAGCTGGCAAGCTCCTGGAACCTGCGGAGCCGGCAGAAGCCAGCTGGGGCAAACTGAAGCTGAGCTTTCTGATGGAGTTCTTTTCTCTCTTCATGGTACCGCGGGTTGAGCCCAGGGCCTGGTGCTTGAGTCTGATGCTCTGCCTTCCACACTACTGTCTTTATCGTTGCTACCGCACTGGACTGTGCCATTCTGACTCCTTTCCACACCAGCACTTCGCCTTCTACCTCAATCCTCTAAAAGCTAAGGGGTGCTATGTCTCCTCCATACACCTTGATTGTTTTGTATGGCAGTACATTCTCTGCAGCTAGAACACACGGTATTATAGACACATTTGTGTGTTACACCGTAACAGAGGAAGATGAAGACTTCAGTCTTCAAAGTTGTATTTATTGCTTAGCAGTTGTATCAGATATATATTTTTTTGCAATGAGTGACAGCGAACACTTCCAACAGCAGTGTGAACAGAGAGAGTTGTCCTTGTGAGAAGAAGTCTCCAGATTCCATGGATATGGAACATCCAAGACCAAGATTTTTTTCCACATCTGCTCTCTGAGTCTCAGTGTTGGTCTTTTAAGCCTCCAAGTAGCAAGCATGCTGCCACAGCTCTAGGACTGTATCTGTCTATTTCCAAGTGAGGCAGAAGGGGGAAAGAAAAGAAATGTCCAGCTCTATCCCCAGCCACACACTTTAAAAACATTTTACCATGGGAAATTTCAGCAATATACCAAAAGATAAACAAACAAGTGCCTGCCCAACTTGCCCTAGTCCCTGTATTTAATCCCAGGCACCATACAAATAAATAAACAAATAGGCTGGGATTTAGCTCAGTGGCAGAGTGCTAACCTAGCACGTGCAAAATCCTGGGTTCTATACCTCAGCACACAGCAATAAATACATAAATAAATGCAACGAATTTCAGGCATCCATCCTAGAGCTTCAGGCGTGTTCAGATAATGGCCAGCTCAGTGATTCTTAGTCCCTATCGACTTCCTCCACTCTAGATGTGTTCCCATATTTGCCTCCCATCTCCCACCTCCCAGTAAGAGCACTGGGATTATACATGCTATCACATCAGGCATTACCTGGCTTCTAGGGATGCCAACCCAAGAGGGCAGGCTTGCCAGCATGCACTGCCCCCACTGAGGCAGTCAGTGTTTTAGATTACCTGTTAAGTGTTATGGTGTTCTCCCCTGAGGAGGCAAATAGACGGTCCCCCTTTAAAAATAAGCATCACCCAAATGCTCAGCCTCTATCTCTCTCTGCGTCTGCTTCAGCCTTATTGGTTGGAAAGGAATCATGTGACTATCCCTAATTGCAAAGGAGGATGGAAACTCATATATAAAACGAGCAGGGCTAGGATTAGACTTGGTACTGCTACCCAGTAAAGCAGTGTTCTCTCAACAAGGAGGAGGGGCCTGAGAAGCCACATAGACAGTGAACACTGTGTGTCACACGTGTAATGAAAATCTATGAGGAAAACAAGACATAGTGTTCTTTAACATGTGTTTTTGAATTACATTTAATTATCTGTGTGTGTGTGCGTGCTTGTGTATACATAGTACTGCATGTGTGTGGAAGTCATAGGACTTGTGGGAGCTGATTCTCTCTTTCCACCATGTGGGTCTCAGTGATTGAACTCAACATTTCAAGCTTTGCAACAGGTGCCTTTACCAGCTGGGCCATCTTGCTGGCCAGTGTTAAGTGTCCCTTGTGAAGTATTGGCATACGGAAGCTTGTAGATGACAATTAGACAGTACAACAATGACTAAGGTTAACAGTTACTGGTCACATGACTTTGAATTAAATCAGTCCACTTTGATATTGTGGGACTAGTAACCTTTTCAGAGACAAATTGTCACGTTTCTAGTCTTTTCTCTTAAAATGACTTGCTTCTCTAAAATGAACTCTTGGTTTTTCTGACATCCCCCTGTTTGATGTGCTGGAAGGAATATGTTCCTAGGGCTTTTGAAAATTCTCTAATGAGTGCTATTTGAGCAATGAGCCTCACAGTGTCACGTAGGAATGAGAATTAGTTAGGTTTGTCGTGGTAAAGTTGAGGAAGCTATCATTTGACTTTCTGACTAACTTTTCTCTGTTTAAGTCAGTTCATGTCATTTCATCAAGGCTGCAAGACTGTAAAATGTTTTTTCAAGTGACTGTTTTAGCTTAAAATTGTCATGACAGGAGCAAGAGTGGCTCCCACAGAACACAGTCCCATGTCACTCCAGCTCCAGGACACCCATGTTGGGCATCTTCTTGTTACTGTGTAAAAGGCTGTCTTTGCATTATTCAAATGATGACTTCTGTGCCAGCAGAGAATTGAGTACAGTCCAGACATTGGTATTGTTATTTTGGGTTATTGTTATTTTTATGAAGCATCACCTGTCTCAGTGTTTTGTAAACACATTTGTCTCACTTTCTGAGTTGGTGAAAGAGAAGACAACCAATAGTTAGGCAGAAGAGGAAGAGCGGGACTTCCAGGCAGAGATAGGAATTGTGGGAAGAATGGAGAGGCTCAGGATATGCCAGCCAGACATGGAGGAATTTGGAATTACCAAGACTTCGGAGAGGAGGCAGGCCACATGAAAAACATGGCTAGAATAAATGGGTTAATTAAGTTATATGAGCTACTTGAGAGGTAGCCAGCTAAGGCCTATGCTATAATAAGAAATAAGTCTTTGTGTCATTATTCCATGTGCTGGTAGTCCAAGAACAATCCTGTTGTAGATGGACACCCTCTTCTGGCCTCCAGAGGCACCTGCACCCAAGTGCATATACACACACATTAAAAAAATTCTCAAAATTGTTTTCGATGGTAGAAAAGCTTAACAATCTAAAAGAGAAAATAAAACTGATTGGCAGTCTTGCTGTCCTTAGGTGACCATATAAACATTTTAGTATAGTTCCTTCCTGAGGACGCTTAAAAACAAGCAAAGAGGCCAGATGGTGGCACACACCTTTGATGCCAACACTCAGGAGGCAGAGGCACATGGATCCCTGAGTTCAAGGCCAGCCTGGTCTACAGAGCTAGGACAGCCAGGGCTACACAGTGAGGATGTTTAAAAACAAGTAAGGGGAACTCTGGGTCCTGATTACCACCTAACCATCAGGTGTGGGTGAACAGCCATCAGCCATTGCCTTAAATCTCTCCTAAGACACATATTTACAAAAATAACCTAAAACCATGGCAATGTGCAAGTTTGCTCTTTGAAGAGATCCTCACTTTACAACCTTTTAACATGCTGCCTTTCCTGTTGGGTAGTTTCCTTTGAGGGACAAATTTTTTGTTTTTGTTTTCCCTCCCATATTGAGTTTTCTTTTGATTTTGTTTTGTCAAATGTTGATTTGTCAAACTTCTCTACTTCTGACAAATCTGGGTTATCACTCATCTTGACTGCCAGCTTCATAGCACATAGCAGGGTGCTGCCAACCGGTCAGACTGCTCCTAGCTTGGAACACGGCTCTAACTTAATTAACTTTTAAGATTTATTTATTTTCATTTTGTGTGTAAGGGTGTTTTGCATGCCCACGGGTGTTTGTACCACCTACATGCAGTGGAGTACGGAAGAGGGCTGCTGAGCCTCGGGAACTGGAGTGACAGATTTTTGTCAGCCATCACATGGGTGCTAGAAACCAGGCCCAGGTCCTCTGGAAAAGCAGTCAGTTCTCTTAACCTCTGAGTCATCTCTCCAGCCCCACTTCCAACTTCTTTTAATATATACTTACATATTTTTAGTAAATAAAGAATTTCCAAATAAAGTTAAATATGTATTAAGTATTCCTGTCTGGTGGCCACAGAGGCCAAAAAATTGGTGTCAGAGCCTTTGGAACACAGATGGTTGTGAGCTGCTGTGTGCTGGGAACTGAGTGTGAGGGCAGCTGGTGCTTTTAACCACTATGTCCTCCAACCACTAACAACCATCGAGGAGAACAAAGCCAGGGAGAGCCATGGAAGGTGGAGAGAGTCTGGAGCCATTTGGGAGGCCTTGGATCCAGTCTTACCTTCCCCTCAGGCCCACAGTCCCACTTCCTTTCTTTGCCCAATTCATTTCACTTTAGTCTTTTGTTATTGGTACCCGAAAAGCCTTATAAGCCATGTTTCTATGATTATTCAGTCCTACTTTTTAGCTTTTGTGTTTTGAGACAGAGTCTCTCTGTGCAGTGCTGGCTGTCCCGGAGCTTGCTAAGTAGCCCATGCTGGCCTCTACCTCACAGAGATCTTCCTGCCTCTGCCTCTTCAGTGTAGGATTAAAGGTGTGAGCCACCATGCCCACCCTGTTTATTTGTTGTTGAAGACAAGGTTTTATTGTAGCCCAGGCTGTCCTGGATTTCAAACACACAGCTTCCTGAAGGCCGGAACTAAAGTGTCATTTTATATATATGGGTTTTTGCTACATGTGTTGGCTGGTGCCTGAGGAGGTCAGAAGACAGGATCAGATCTCTTGGGACTGGGGTTCCAAACAATTGTGAGCTGACATGTGGGTACCATTTTCTTTTCTCATATATTAATACACACACACAATGTACTAAATTTTAGGGCTTTTCTTTTATTTTTCTATTGTTCTCTTTAAAAAAATTTTTTGGACAGGGCTTGTATTACAAAGGTTACAGGTGTGAATTACCTCTACTGGTTAATTTGGGTTGTCAATTTTAGCATGTGTGGACTCTGCGAATTTTTTGATTGGGTTATTTGACGTGAAAAGACCCACCCTGAGCAACTTCGGACATCAACGAAGGTCCACGAGAAAGCTTTGCGTTTGCTCCCTCCTTCGGCATCTCACTGGCATGTTTATCTCACTGGCATGTTTGTTTATCTTACTAGCACGTGTGTTTATCTCACTGGCATGTTTATCTATCCCGTTGCTGGAGACAACGCTTGGTTTCTGTCTGCTGTCACTACCCAGTTGCCAATATTAGGACCCAGATTAAGACGGGGTTTCTCTGTGTAGCCTTAAACTCTGTAGACCAGGCTGGCCTCGAACTCTCAGAGATCTGCTTGCTTCTGCCTCCTGAGTGCTGGGATTAAAGGTGTGCACCACCACTGCAGGACTAGAACCCAGCGATAACAGGCTTCCACCAGGACTGGAGCAGCAATGGCTTTCCAGGAACTCTCAGGCCTTCGGCGTGAAGTTGGGACTGCTGATGAGGCATCTGTGTCACAGACGGAGCGGCTATCAGATTCTCAACCATTCTGCAGACAGCCATGCCAGACTGCCCAGACTACATCAAGGTAAGGCAACTGTGACGGTCTGAACGACAGTGCTCCCCATAAGCTTATTTGTTTGACCACTCGATCCCTAGGGCGTAGAGCTGTTTGGGAAGAACCAGGATGTGTGGCCTTTTCTGAAGAGATGTATCTCAGGTACAATTCCCAGAGTACTGTCTTGGCTTGTTGCCAAGCTCCCAGCTGTTGCTCCAGCCGCCTGCTGCTTGCTAGCTCCACACCACTCTCACGGACTCTAACCCTGTGAAACTGCAATTCCCAAGTCAACTCTGCTCACGTAAGGTAACCTGCCTTGGTCTTGGTGTCTTAAACTCCCCCCTCCAACCTCTCTCGCGCGCTCTAACTTGCGGGAAGTCGCTCTTTCCTTCCTTCCACCATGTGGACCTGGGCATTGAACTCGGGTTGCTGAGCTTGGCCACAAGCACCTTTACCAGCCAAGCCAACTCACAAACCGTTGTTCAAAATATATTCATAGTATTGTTCTTTGTTAGTTATTTTTATACAGCTGTGTTTGTTTCTCAGTTTCTCTCTTCACTAGGCTCTCATACAAATGAGACAAATAATTTTAATAATAAGCTTCACAACACAAGAACTGAGCAGTTACTACATATTCTTAACCGTCTAAACTAATCTGGTTTTCTCCATCTGTACATCCCACAGATACTTGTACTTCGTATTTTCTTGCTCCAGCTTTTCTCTCCCGGTTCTTCTCGGATATCTGCCCATGGCTGAACACCTTGGCTGCATCCCCTACTTCCTCTTCTAACTCCTCTTCCCCTTGCTGGCAGGAAGTCCAGCCCTATCCTTCCTCTGCTCAGCGATTGGATGTAAGCTGCTTTAGTGACCATATCAGGGGACCATTGGAGAGCGGAGTTTATACAACATTAAGACAGGAGATTCTCACAAAGCTTGTAACCGGATATGGGTGATACAGAAATCAGCATTGGAATTACATGATAACCTTATGCCTACAGGTCTTTTTCTCTAGAGATCCCTAGCACATGGATTTTTTTCTGTACTAATGTATGCATTGGCCCCAAACCTAAAGCTGGAAGGCATACAATTGGATTTGTTGTTGTTTCACACTCATTTATGGGGATGAAAGCATGGAAAAAATTCAGCTTGTCTCACGTTTTGATACTGTGGCCACAAAAATCAAAATAAAATGGTGCACGCCTTTAATTCCAGCACTCAGGTAGGTAGAAGTAGGCAGACCACTGTGAGTTCCAGGACAGCCAGGCCTGGGACAGCCAAGGCTATACAGAAAAACTCTGTTTTAAAAAAAAAAAAAAAATTCACAAAATGTTTTGAGTAACTTTGTAATTTCATCTTGGGTGTCATTCATAGCTGCCCTGAGGCACATGTGTGCCGGTGGTCACAAGCTAGGCAAGCCTGAGGAGTGAAGAAGGTTAATGCAGTCTGTGTTGGGCCCTAGGACTGGATCACAAAGTGGATGGCTGACAGCAGCACACTGTCTCAGAGTTTTGCCGGCAGAGTCCAGGAGCAAGAGCTTTGCTCCTCCTCAAACCTGCAGGAGAGTTCTTTGCCCGCAATCCCAGTCCAGTGGCTCTCGCTGGCCTTGCTACCCACACAGTTGTATTCCCTCACGCTGTTTTCCCTGAGTGCTTTTCCATCTCTCTGTCCACATTTCCTCTTTTTATAAGTGTTCCCTGTCATATAGGCTTAGGTCCCACTGCAACTGTGGCCTCACTTTTGATTGATTTCCTCTTTAAAGAGCCAGTCTGCAAATACGGTCTAATTCTGCAATACCAAGGGTCAGAGTTGTATCATGTCTGTTTCAACATATACTCAACAGTTCAATTCCTATGAGTCGCTAAGTAGCTCTCGAGTAGATGAAGCAGATTCTTTGGGAAGAGGGCCCGTCACTTCTTCCCATCCTTCTATTCAGATCCCATCCTTAGAGATGCATCCTTGCTACCTCCTCCATCAGAACTGTGGTCTGGTCTTCTTCCATTCCTGTGGATCCGGCCTGGCAATGTGACTGAGTCATCTGTACAACTGCTTATAAGGCTTAGTCAAGGTCTCAAGAAACCGTGTGGCTTTCATTCACTCATTCTTTCTTTACCCAGTCGTCTTCCTCTGAGTAAGTCTAAGAATGCTGTGGGGGCAAAGAGGTACGCATGGCTGGGCATCTGCTCGAAAGCATGAGAGTGGACCTGGCCCTGCACCCTAGCACTGAAGCTGGAGAAGTGGCCTCAGACTAGGCCAGCAGAACTGTCCAGCCATGCCCTGTCCAGACAGCTGGTCAGCACATCAAGAACAATTGAAATGGACATAGTTTCAGTTACTGAACTTCAGAGTGATCTTCTGCCCACAGTGATGGTCTGGCAGCAGAAGCTTGAGGCAGCTGTTTACATCTCAGTGACCTAAACAAGATCACTTAATCCAGCGGTTCCTATAAAATGTGTATATTTTACTTCTGTGGCATTAGGAAAACCTAACGTCACTGGTAAAAATCCATTTAAGTGTCTAGAGAGATGGTTAAGGGCACTTGCAGCTCTTGAACAGGACCTGGATTTGTGCGCCCACATCAGGTGGCTTACAACCAGTGGTTTCTAAGTCCAGTTCCAGGGATCCAATGCTCTCTCTGTCCTCCATGGACACCTGCAAACAGGTAAATACACACAAACATACACAACAAATGACTAAAAGTTAAAATACAACAAGCCAATTATAAGAGGCATATGTGGAGAGATTGATAAGCTTCAGCGATTGAGGAGCCTAGGGTTTGGTATGCCCAGTAAAACTTACTTCAAGGACTCAGATGAAAATGTCAGTTGTCTCTTGGTCCCCCGCCTCTTTTTTCTGCTTCCCCTTGTATGTCAGCTTTGTCGTTAGGCAACCTCAATTCTGAGGTCTGCCCTGCAACTCAAAGTTCAAGTTCATTCAGTTTGGCAAACCCAAGAGGATGTTGGATATGTGTGCATGCTTACATGCAGGTTCATGTGTATGTGCACGGGTGTAGAAGCCAGAGGTCAGCACTGAGTTTCAGTCCCGCAAAATCATCCACCTCATTTTTGGAAGCGGACTCTCATTGGGACCTCTGGGTTCCCTAATTCGTCTAGACTGGCTGTGTCGGGAGCCTCTGAGCTCCACATCTCCACTCCCTCAGCCATAGGATTACAAGGATTTTGCTACCATGTCTGGCTTTTTTCTTTTTTTCTTCCTTTCTTTCTTTCTTTCTTTCTTTCTTTCTTTCTTTCTTTCTTTCTT
>NW_026585742.1:3536812-3573412 GCF_907164565.1 Psammomys obesus
TTCTTTCTTTCTTTCTTTCTTTCTTTCTTTCTTTCTTTCTTTCTTTCATATTATGTTTTGCCGGCATGTATATCTGTGTACCATAGGCATGCTTGGTGCCCGTGGAGGCCACAGGAAGGACATTGGATCTCCTGGGGTTAGAGCCAGGAGTGAGCTGCCGCTGGGAATTAAACCCAGGTGCTCTGGAAGAGCAGCCGGTGTTCTTAATTCTCCACTGACCATCTCCCCAGCTTTTTACCTGGGTGCTGGAGATTGGTTGCAGGTCTTCATGCATGTGTGGCCAGCACTTTCCCAACTGAGCTATCTTAACATCCTCAAGAAGGTTTTATTTTTTCTCCCCCTTTTTCTGTTTTGATATAGGGCATCATGTATTTCAGGCTAGCCTTAAAGTTGCAACCTAGTAGGCATGAGCCTGGACATTGTTATTCTCCTGCTGACTCCCAAATGCTGGAGTTACAATTATGTGCAGCCACACCTGGGTCCCAACAAGAATTCTGAGTGTAACTGGACCAGCAAACTGGAAACATAGGCAGCCAGGCCAGAAGCATGAAGCGCAGCTTGGGTAAAGTTAGGCACCTCTCCGTGCTGACCTGGTAAGTGGATATGGTGGGTGTAGTGGGGGAGGGGCGGGAGGCCTCACTGCAACCATCTGGGGAGTTTTGCACAAAGGAAAACTGGGATGGTATTTCTACAAGAAATGGAAGCTGAGCAGCTAGAAAATAACAGATGTTCACTCTCTATCGCATTGCTGGGTGAACAGATAACAGTAATAGCTTACATTTATTAAATGCTTATTAGGTATCTGGCACTGCTCTAAGTACTTTCTGTATATTAATTTCTTTTAATCCTCTCAATTTAGGAGTAGATGCAGTTATTTTCCTGTGTTACGCAGGAGGAAGCCGAGGCTTGAAGTGGCTACTCTGTCTGTAGTCATGCAAATATAAACAACAGGAGAGCCCAGCTACACCAGGCTTGATTGCTATTGCCCCTGACCACTAGTTTGCATAGATAAATGGCCCCTGATTTAGGACGGTTGGATTTGTGATATATTGACTAGATAGGAGAGCAACTAGCAGTCAGTAGAAACCATACTTCAACTTTTGAACTTCGAATTGTGATCTTTTCTGTGAGGAGTGATTTGTCTGTGTGGTACACAGTGACGTGGTGGCCAGAGGACTTAAGTGGCCAGCAGGTCACAAGGAGAAACATGTGCTGCTACTAAAATGCATTCAGTGTTTCTTCTGTGCCTTACAGGATTTTCTTCTGCTCCCCTGTCTTCATAGTCTTTCTTTCTCCTCCTACTCCTTTCATTTTGTAAGACAAATTGTTGATACCAGCTAAGATCATCTGGGCAGAGGGAAATTAACTGGGGAAGTGCCTCCATAAGATTGGCCTGTAGGCAAATCTGTGAGGGTATTTTCTTGATTAATGATTGGTGTTTTAGGGCCCAGCTGACCTTGGGAAGGGCCACCCCTGGGCTTGTGGGCCTGGACTGTACAAAAAAAAAAAAAAAAATTGACGAGCTGAGCACTGTTAGCAGATCTCTGTGAGTCTGAGGTCTAAATAGCTAGTTTCAGGACAGCCAGGGCTATTACACAGAGAAACTCCACCTTAAAAAAGAAAAAAGGAGCTGAGCAAGCTGTGGGGAGCAAGCCGGTGAGCAGCACTCCTCCATGGACCTCCATGGTCCTGCCTCCAGATTGCTGTCTTGGTGTCCCACCTCTAGAACCAATGGACTGTGGTTTGTACGCTAAATAAACCATTTTGGACGGTGATTTATCACAGCAACACAAACCACACTGAGACAGGGCTTCACTTTATAGTCCAGGCCAGTCTTGAATTTGTGATCCTCTTGCCTTAGGTACTGTGATAACAGGTATGGACACGGCAGCAAATCAGGCTTTTTTTTTTTTTTAATTTATGATGGTTTTATTGGGCTGTAAGACATCATATGGCAAGGGACATTGGTACTCCCACTAGGTCATACAACTATGGTAGGCAGGATTCTAATGTGGTCTCCAAGATTCCCACCCTCTGTTATGTAATACCCTGTTCATGAGAGACTTTCCAAGTGACTGGAGAGTTAGCCCCTGGACCTCGATCGGACTGTAGTGTAGTACAAAACTATTCTACAACAATCACTGGGATAAGCACTTGAAGAAAGACGTTCCCGAGATTCAGAGGGGCTGTAAATGTACGTTTGGCCAGTAAGACTCAAGATTGCAGTCCTCCAACCCTGGGAGCAGAGCTCTGTGGTGATGAGGAGATTGGAAGGGAGCTCTCCAGCTCCACAGTCATCCTAGTTTACTCCTTAGGTCCAGCCCCAGGAAACACCTGAGTTCAGCCACCAACCCCCCCCCCCCCTTTCCTCAACTGTGAGAAAATAAGTGTGTAAGCTTCTGTTGCCCATCTGGGAGGAACCTGTTGTCAGTGGCAGTGGCTTTTCTTCATAGCTTTTAACTAGTCAGCATAGTGCCAGGCTCCTTCCTCTAACTCTGCTCACCCCCCACCCCTATCACCTGAAAGGGATAGTAGGCAATCACCAGGAGGAAACCCAGTAGCTGTGTCTCTAGGGCCTTTTTTGAGCCACTGCAACTTGAAATAGGGGTTGTGTGTTTACTTTGCATTTGATTATAGAATGACAATGAAGGCACATTTGTGTATAATAGGCCAGTGATTTTTGTTGTAAAGTTAAATTAATTTTTATTTATTTATCTATCTATTTATTTATTTATTTATTTATCTATCTATCTATTTATTTATTTATTTATTTTTGAGACAAGGTCTTGCTAGGCTAGCCTTGACATTATGATTCTCCTGCCTCAGCTTCCTGAGTGCTGGGATTACAGGCTTGTGTTAATGTGGTTAATGTGTCTGGCTAAAACATTTAGATTTGGGGGGTGGGGACTAATGGATCTTGAAGTGTGCTTTCAATATCAATTTTTGGTAAACTTCAGCCTGGGATTCCAGAACAGACACCAGCCCAGACAAACCAAAAATCATGTAAAAATGTTAACACAGGGGTCCCATGTACTGTAAATAAGGGGGGTGATCATTCACTCTCCAAGAAGAACAAGCTGGGGTGCTGAAGCCCCTTCTTCGCATTTCACACCTAACGTCTTCTCAAACCATCCCTCTTTGGACTTTCCCCAGGTGAGGGAAACGGGCTGGCCTGTCCTGTTCTCAGAATACCAGCTCCGAGTGGGTGTGCAGTCCATCTGTTGAACGAGCAGTGTACAGAAAGAATTCAGCATTGTCCATAGGGCTGCTCTCATGACGTCTGTTCCACAGATAAAGCTCAGCGGAGGTCGCTGATTCAAATCCAACCAACTGAGTGTTAAAATCGGAGCTACCTAGGAGGCAGTCATTCAGGCTAGGATCATTTTAACCTATCTCATTGGCACCGAATAACCGCCCCTCCAACAAAACTTTCCAAAGAACTGGTCATCATCAGCATTCAGGAGCGACCCCCGAGTGCCAGAAAACCAGGAAGAACCAAATTCCAAGGCAAACAGTCGCCGGGTCTCATTGCCCAGCCCAGGGAGGGTGTTCTCCGGGTTCCGCTAAATATAGAGCTGGAAGCCCTCCCCAGGAACTTCCTGGCGTTTTCTAGCTTTGCACCCCAAACGTAACTTTTCAGAGGTTTTTCTTTGGAAGTGTGGGTGCGAAACTGCTTTCCTATCCACACCGTGCTGCAGGCTCTCAGAACATCTGTATATTATTTGAAAAGCGAAAGAACATCCGGTTGGGTAGTTTGGGTGTGGGACCATGCTGCGGTGGGATGAAACAGCAAGGAGACACTTTAAAAACATGTCCACAACGTTCTCAAAGAAAGGGAGGGAAAAAAATATGAAAAGAATTACAAATAGCTAATTACGTTGGTTCAATTACAAATTTGATTAAAAGAAAAACCCGCCTCTCCCACTTTTAGCACCAACGTAGGAGGAAAAAAATAGGTTGCTGAGAAGCCCAAGCGATAAAGATCTCAGTGAGAGCCAAGGGACAAAACTCATTACAGATAAGCCTAGTCCTTGCGTTTCCCCCGGATGCCTCTCGTTGTAGGTTACTTAAGCCATGCGTCGTAGGGTGGCTGCCGGGAAACCAGTGCTGGCCCGGGGTGAGAGGCGCAGTTTATTCGCCCTCTGCCTAACCAGGCCAAGGTGCAGCCACCTTCCCCTGGATCTGAGAGTTGGTAAAACTCCGCGACAGACCTTCTAGGCTTGGGGACAGCGGGTATGGGACCGAGGCTGGATTTTGCAAGCCTGAGACCCGTCTCCCTCGCCCCATCTTCCAGCCTTAGACTAGGCCAATGGAAGCTTGGAAAAGGGGAAGGAAAAAAAAAAACAAAAAAACAAAAAAACCCAAATCTCAATGAAACCTGAGTGCAAAGGCCGCTGGGCTTTTGTCTCCTAGCCCGGGAATGCAGCAGGAGGGGACGCAGGAGGTGCACCCCGCCGGGGCACAGTCAAGGTGGTGAGGCCGTACGGAAGTCCCCTCTGCATGAAAAAGGTAGTTGCAGGCCTCCCTCTCGCCCCCAGATTGCAACGGGGCCACCCTTTCCCCCTCTCCCAAGTCCCAGATCCACCAGCGTCAGCCAGGCCAGGGATCTCTCCGAATCCACGCAGAACGCTTCGTCTTTAAGAACTCGAAAATGGAGCAAAGCCACGCTGACCCTAGAAGACAGCCGGTCTCTTCCCTGTCCTAACGGAACCAGGGTGACCAGCTCCCCTAAACCGACACCAATAGTCCTGGGCACGCCTGGAGAGGCGAGTAGTGCAAGTCCTTGCAAGCCGGAGCACAGCACGGCCTCTTTAAGAGAGTGCCGCGCGCGCCCCCGCCGGCGGCAGGCCGGGATTGCGCGCCCCCGCCGCCGCGCGCGCCCCCAGCTCGCTCGCTCGCCCGCTCGCCGGCTTTAAAGTCTCTGCCAGGATCCATGCTCACATGTTACTTCCTGTATGGAGGCATGGCCAGTTTCCAGCCCCGCGCTCTCGGTTCCTCCCCAGCCTGCGCCGGAGCCACAACTTTCAGGAGCATGGACTGAAGGCGCCCTCGCCCCGGCGCCCCTCTGAGGTCCTTTGTGTTTCCCCGCGCTGCTCCGGCCGTTTCTGTTCTGGGGGGCTCTGCGCTCCGCCCCGCCGCTTCCCTCCCTTTCCCCGCTCGCAGACATGCCTCCTTCTCTGCCGGGGCCCTGGAAGGAGCTGCCCGCCTGAAGCCCGGAGCCGCCGCGCCGCGCCGCGCACAGCCCCGCCGTCGCCCGCCGCTTGTCGGGCTGCGCCGCGCCGCCGACTCAACTTGGGGCTCTTCCGCTGCTAGCCGCCGCCACCCGCGGTCCCTGCCTGCCCCGGGCCCCGGGCTCTGCCGCCGTGCGCCCTCTCCTCGCCCTGCACCGTCGGCCGGATCGTGCCTGCGCGGAGAGCAGCCTTTCTCCTCCGACAGGATCGTCCCTAGCGTGGCTTTCCGTTCCCGGTCACTTTTTGAGGCTTTCGCGGGAGCGCTTAGCAGCTTCCCGGATTCCTGCGGGACCGGTCGCCGAGCGTGGGGGCCCGTGTGGCGGGCAAGCCGAGAGAGCCTCCCGGCTTAGCGGAGCCTTGCTCGGAAGCAAGAACTTATTCAACAAGTTTACCCCCCCTGCTTTTCTCTTTTCGATGTGCGTTTTCGGACATGCGGAGGTTACTGGAACCGTGTTGGTGGATTTTGTTCCTGAAAATCACCAGTTCTGTGCTCCATTATGTGGTGTGCTTCCCGGGTGAGTGCGGGCCGCTGATGGGACGCGGCTCCAGCCCGCGCGCGGGGTCTGCGGAGTTGTCGCCCGGGCGCGGAGCTTCGGCGCCAGTCTAGGGATCGCGGAGAGGGCGAAGGGGGGTCGGGCAACCGGGAAGGAAAGAGGGCTCTGCTTCATCGGCCCGGGCCGTGTTCTAGGAGGCTGGTGGTCGGGGAGGGCAGAAGCTGTGGCGGGCTGGGGAGGAGGATTGGGGACCCAGATCTGCTCTGACTGTGTGGCTTAGGGCAGCTGGAGTCGGCGCGGGGAAAGGCGACTTGCTTTGCCGATCGGGAGAGCCAGAGTTGCAGGATGTCTGGGGAGACTGACTGGGAAGGATGCTCTCGGTTTGAGTAGCCTGGGATGCTCCCGTTGCTCCGGCGAGGATAGAAGGAGCTCATAACGGGGGCTCACTTTGCATCCCTCTGACCCTTGGGGGCTGGGGCGGGGGTGGGGGGATTTTTGGGGATGGAAGGCGGAGGCTGGCTGCAGAGGAGTCAGGATGTGCGGAGCAGCCCGCGTTCTGGTCGCTGGGGCCGGGGCTGCCTGGTTTAAGCCTTGCTCGGGGCTGAGGTGTGGGCTACGCCTCAGTGCCGGCGCGAGGAAGCTCCCTGCACGCGGGGCCTGGGAGCTGCCGGAGGACAGTGAGCGGGGAGTTTTGGCTAGGTCGGTGCCTCTCTGGGTTCTCAGCTCCCTTCTGTCCCACTCTCCTGGGCTAGGCTGCTGGGATCCAAGCGCAGGGCACCGGTCGGCAGCTGGGTTGCTTTTGGCGTCCAGGTAGATTTTTTTTTTTTTTTTTTTTTTCTGTCTGGCGCGCCCTCTTCTACCTTCATCTTTGCCCTTTTGCAGGCTGAGTGTGCCTGCCAGAGCCAGACCCAGACCGGCTCGTTTTCTAGCCAGGTTAAGACTGGAACAATATTGGCCACTGACGACAATCCTAAATCACTGCACGTAGCGTGTGCAGCTCGGCGACCCTCCACTCCGAGCCTTCAGCCCACACCCTCCCGCCTTGGTGAGGGCAGAGGCCAGCCGCCTTCCTCTTCTCGTCTAGAGTCGGAGGCTGCAGCTCCAAGCCTCGCTCAGGCTGCCCAGCTCCTTCTCTGTGGGTGAAGGCCACGTCCTCTGTCCTGGCTCAGGGAAAGAAAGGTGTGGGAGTGGGTGCGATTTGCTTTTCTTTCCTCGATCTCCTAAGGACAGAACACCCGGGTTTTTTGTTTTTGCTTTTTTTTTTTTTTTTTTCTGCTTTCTCATCCGCCTGTTCTGGAATATTTGGAGGCGGCGGTTATTCTAATCAAGAAAAAGAAACGTGCCACAGTGTTTCCGCTTTCCCTGGTTAATAGCTGCCTCTGTTCTAGCCGCCAGAGCGCGGGGTTTTGGTGCAGCGGGTACCCCAACTCCGTTCTGCATCCAGGAACCAGGCGCAAGGACCCTCGCTGCCCCAGGGGACCCGCTCTAGGGGACCGGCAGCGAGTGGTCCCTTTGAGGGTTGGAGGGTGGTCGCGAGGGGCAGAGGCCGAAACACTGCGGGTTCTTCCTGTCCCCAGAGCTGTCAACAGAGCTCGGGGAGGGTGTGCGTGCCTACTCACTAGGAGGCCTGGCAGGTTCACCCGCTAGGGTCCTGCCTCTGTGGAAGTAGATGCTGAGGTGAATCCCCTGAGAATCTGCACTCCGCTCCCCTGGAGACCATTGACCAGCATTTGTTTTTATCACTGCCTTTGCCTAGATTCCACCCCCTCCCCCTTTGTCGGGGGACTTGCCAGCTGAGTGCGCTCGGGCGCATCCGGGGTCGAGCCCAGTAAGGGTCACTTTTTAATAGAGGCGGTGGGAGGCAGCCTTGCAAAACAGAAATTTCCAATTCTTTTCTGGCTGACCTCTCCGGGCCGTAGCCAGCGCTTCCACAGTGATTTTCTTTCCTCTGGTGTCTGAGGAGGCTTGGAACCCAGTATGGGGTTGCTAGGGATGCCTCCTTGTCGTGTCTCGGTCAGTACCAGTTTTTCTCCTTTTCCGCCTCTGCCCAGGCTACGAGGTAACTAGCTCTCACCCCCACCGGGGAGCCACAGGGAAGACAGCTTTTGGAGTCAGCCAAAGTTAAAATGTCACAGCCCTGGGAGATGCTGGCTTCAGGTTTTCCCGAGAGTGATGAGGTGCTGCTGGACCTCAGGGGGCGCCCCAGAGCTACCCGTCAAACTCTTGCCTCCGCTAGACTCAACCACCTGCACACCAAGGGGTTGGGGCGGTGGGTGGGGTGGGGGCGCACACGCCCAGGTGTCCAGGCTGGGGTCTGCGACATCTGCTGCTAGGCGGTGCCCGCAGCTCGATGCTGCCGCCCGTGGTAGGCTGGAAAACCCTTGGGGACCGTTGTTCCCCCTGGGACCCAGCACATCTTGCTGCCGGAGCTCCAGAAACGATTTATTTTTATTTTTATTTTTTTTTTAAAGCTAGGGATTTTAGCTTTCGGTTTTCAATCAGGTCCTCCTTGTGAGTTCTTAACCGAACTCTCGTGTTGGTTATTTTTTGTTTGTTTTTAGAATCCTACCAACTTCTCAGCTGCGTGATTGCCCCCAGCTCCTGTTCGGAGCTTGCTTGCTGTGGTTTAGGGAGGCCTTTGGAAGCAGCCAGGGCTTGGGTGTTTTCCAGCGGTCGGAAGCAGGGTTATTGCTCTGAACAGCGCGGCGAGTGTGGGATCCCCGCCACAGTGGTGCTACAAATAATGTCTTTGGAGTGCCGAGGGGAAGTCTTACCGACCATGACAGTGGGCACTTAGCATTTTTCTAAATCTAAGACGTTAATATGGGAAAAACATGAGGCAACATAGTGTATTCTTAGGTATTTCCTCCGAAGTCTTAACAGTTGTCAGTGTTTTTGTCTATACTACCTCAACCTCTAGGACACTGTTTTTTTTTTTTTTTTTTGTTTGTTTTTGGGGAGGTGGGGGGAGGAGGGCACAAGTCTTATCTAGCTCAGGCTGGCCTCCAGCCTGAGCTGGGCTGAGGTAGAACTTGAACCTCTGACCCCCCTGCCTTCAAGAATGCTGGGTTTGCAAGCCCAGTGTCAACGTATGATGTTAAATAAAGTTTTGAGTGTGGTTGATTTAAATATTTGCTCATTCTCCACAGACATTGAGAACTGAGTCACCTATGATAGGATGTAAAGTATATTACTTGGAAGGGTTAACTTTTGTCTCCTACACCATCTATTTTGCATTGTTTAGCTGTTCATACAGAATCATAAAAACCAATTAATTTTCTTCTTTTGGCCTGAAGAGTAATTCGCTTCGATTCTGACGTTCTGTGTGGTGCTGACATTACAGCCATCAGGTTGCTGTTGGAATACTTCAGAAGCAGGAGCCTGACTGCTTTTGGCCTGGATGTGTCAGAACTGGGTGATCCACATCTGCTGTCCAGCCAACGCTGGCTGGTGGACCAGCAGGCCTCTCTAGTTATTACATACACGGCATGGGCGTCCATCTCAGTGGCCATCCCTGGGACCTCCTTAGGCAGAGGCAGGAGTAGACTTCGGTCGTCTTCTTCCTTGAAGAAGCTGGGTGAGATCTGAAAGGCTTCTCACTCCTCCCCAAGTGTTTCTTGTGAGAAAGAAGACTTCTTTACCTTTTGACATGATTAGAGAATCAAATCTTTCACGCCCCTTTCCAGACATTACCTTTTGGTGAGGATTGCTGAACTCAGATACAAACAGGCATATAGACAAACAGGCATAAAGACAAGAAGGGAAACCTGTATCTTTCCAAATTAAAGGAAATCTCTTGGAAAAAAGAAAGGTTGGTTGACTGGAAGAAGGGGAGATTGAGTAGTAGGGCTTTGAGTAACATTGTTTACACTGAAGAAGAGATGATGTTTCTGACATGAAGTGGTCCAGGGAGTATTGTTGATTTAATGCTGTGAGAAAAAGCAAATATAGACCAGAAAAAACAAACAAACAAACAACCCCCCTCCCCCACAAAACCAAGCCACCCAAGCCACCCTTCAGATTTACCATTTCTGTTGCTCCCGAGTTCACGTGCACTTGTTGAAAGGAATGTTTCTGCCGTCTGGCGCCCTGGACTGCCTCTTCTCTGAGCTCTCATCTTGCTGCCACCTTTTAGTCACAGAAGCAGTCTGGCTTCTGCCTGAGCCTTGTCTGGGCAGGAAAGGTCATGAAGCCAAGCAGGTGGCCTCTACCACATGCCTTGTCTGGTAAGAAGGAGGCATGCTTTTACTCCTGGCAGTGTCTGTGTCTCTGTCCAGTGTTGTAACGGTAGCCTGTGGGCACCGTAATGCCAGGTGCAGATGCCAGGGGCGCGTGGACCATAGCTCTTGTGTTTATAACTTGAAGCTTATAAGAAGACCTAAGGGTAGCAAAGTTCCGTCAGCAGTGGTCATGTCCTGTGAGCCTGTGGTCTGCCTTGACTCCAGGTTGACCACTCTTGGGTGTTGAGCGGTTATCACTGGCCCTTGAATTCTGTCTCTTCCCATGTAGAGACTAAAAAGGCCTATGTTTCTAGTCACACGACAAAGTCAAGAAGGAAGTTCTCTGCTCTCAATTCTCCCCGTGAGCTTGCTCTAGGTCAAGGTAGTAGCCGTGTGCAGTAGAAGGAGGGGCTCACGGTGAAACTTGTTCTCAGGAGAGCGGGTTCTCACCAGATCTGGAGTTTGGCATTGGCTGCTGGGTCTGGCCTGCAGTAAGTGGCAAGGTCTTACACCAGTGTTGGCTACTGTAGACCTGCAGGAAGTATTGGGATTAAAGATCGCAGGCCTCCAACACTTGGGAGGCAGAGGCAGGTGGATCTCTATGGCTTTCAGTCCAGCCTGGTCTCCAAAGTGAGTTCCAGACAGCCAGGGCTACACAGAGAAACCCTGTTTCACAACAAAACAAAAAAGATAAGACAAAACAAAATGAAACAGATCTGTTCCCAGTCTCAGAATGGCAGCAACTCTGATGACTGCTGCGGACTTTATGGGAAGCAGGACGTTTTCTGTGCCCTCAGAATTAAGTGTCCCTATGTGAAAAAGTACCTGTTGTTAATTTCATTTTCAGTTATTCTTGGTATTGCATTGACGTGGGGCTGTCATCAAAAAGATGACTCGCTGTAAATAAAAAGGCATTTCACTGTGGCTTTGGGTTTGATTCCCTAGCACTGAAAAAAAGAAATCTAAAAAAGCTAAGTGTTTTTCAAAATGCTGTATTCTTTACAACCCTTCCCTGTTTTTTTGAATTCTGTGGTTTCAAATTCTCAGGACTAGACAAGTATTAATCTCTTTAGAAGATAAGTATCTTGTAGCAAGAGTAGATGAATTACACTTTGAGAAAAGACCTAGGTGGGCTGGGAATGTAGCCTAGTTGGTAGAGGGCTTGCCAAGCATGCAGGAAGCTCTGAGCTGGACACCAGCATGCATAAGCTGGGTGTGGTGGCACTTGGGAGGTTCAGGTAGTGTGTGTGTGTGTGTGTGTGTGTGTGTGTGTGTGTGTGTGTGTGTGTGCTGTAAGTAACAGATTTATCGTTTACTCATGCCATGGAAAGGATTTTTTTATTTTTTATTTTTTATTAACTCTAGCTGGCCTAGAACACATGTGTAGACCCGGCTGACAATAAACTCCTAAAGATCCACCCGCCCCTGCACTGCAATGCCAAGCTGTGAGAAGGAGTCTTCTGTTTTTCCCGATGGGTTGTGCAGTGCAGCTTTAAGTAGCCGGAGGGTTGCTTCTCATTTCATTTGCTACAAATGAAAAAAAAAATTTCATTCTGATGGAAGATATCTCCAGGCCTGTGCAAGCTTTAAGGTTTTATGACAATTGCACTTGATAGGACTAATATTAAAAAAAAAAAACAAAAAAAACCCAAAAACGTATTCAGACAAGGCTTCTTTGAGGGATGAGGAGGAAGCCTGTTGAGCGCATGGTATGTGTGCCTGGTTTCTCTTTTGGAACTGGGACATGACTACTCTTCTTGGGCTCAGGTGTAGGAGGCAACTCACATTGCTTGAGAACGTTTTTCCCTGTCAATCATTTACTGAGAGCTACTGTACTGTTTAACAGCACATAGAAGGGGAGAAATCTTTTAGAGGCCTGGAACTTGTTAATGATTTATTATTGTTGTTATTATCACTGTTATTCCCTAAACTAGGTTGCCATTGAGAGTTATACAAGAATATAGAGAAGGAAGTAGGCATTTGTCCTCTAGAGCCAGCTGCCTTTGCCGTGACTAGCTGTGGGTGACGACAAGTTATTTTCCTTTCTGTTCCTCAGTTCTCTCTATTTGTGAAAAGGAATAGTGCTACTATCCTGTCCCTAAAGTCTTTCTGAAGTGTGAGGGGAAACACGCTCAAGGATTTAGCACTGTGAATGGATAAATGATAGCTCTCAATATCGGAACCATTTGTCTTTTATGTATGTGAAGGAGTTTGGATAGGAGTGTATGGAAAGATGAAACGGGATCAGGAAAGGATGGCTGTATAGTCCTGTGCCTGCTTTCTGTGATAGGAAACTATCTAGCACGGTTTCTGTTTGGCTTTGCTGCAGAGGTTGAGAAGGCTGGGCACTGTGAGAGGCACACACTCCGCCTGTTGCAATCTGAGACGGTCCTTCTCCACACTCTGCTTCCTCAACTTCCTGTGGGAAGATAGCAATCTTCCTGACCCGTAGGTACCAGGAGTGGCTTGGTCTGGCACCCTGAGGGGTGAGTGTGAGCGTGCAGAGGACAAACGTTGTCATCCTCCATTATACTGTACCTTGTAATTTAAGACAGGGTCTCTTGGTGAACCTGGGCTCACCCGTTTGGCTAGAATGGCTGGCTGGCCAGCCCCAGTGAGCATCCTGATTTGGCCTCACCAGAACTGGGATTACAGAATTGTGCCACTCAGAATTGTGCCTTTCATGTGGATGCTGGGGATTCAAACCAGGTTTCATGCTTATGTGTCAGACACATAACCCACCGAACATGGCTCCAGCCCCCTCCCTGACTCCCTAGCGTGTGTTTCTTGTTCTGTAACTGTCTTTTTTTGGTTTTTAGTGGGATGGACTAAGGGGCAGCCAACAGTGGTATTAGTGTATCTGCTCTCCTTTTGTGTCTGTGTTGCACTTCAACATGCCCATCTCTGTTTCACAGAGTTGGGCTTGCAGGAGACACCATGGCAGTCCCAGCTCCTGCCCTGTCGTCCTCCTTCTGAAGGCCAAAGTCAGCAGAGCACGGTGGTTTTCTGGCCAGACGACAAAATGTGATTTTAAACTACTCAGTTGAGCTATTTTGGGGGAGTAGCAAAGTGACACAGTTGGCTGCTGAAATCTAACAACTAAAAAAGAAGAAATGAAAGCACAGTTCATGGAATATGTAACACTTCCTCAGAGAAAATAGGACAAGTGCTCTTATTTTGGGCCTGTGATACTATGTTTCTGACGAGCAGGGAGGCAAGTTGCTGGATCAGGCAGTGGGTATATACTTTTGAGGAATTCCTATCAGTTACTGTGTGAATCTAAGAGCTGTCTGGCTTCTCAAGCTGACTGCCAGAGAAAGTCTACAGCACATTTAAATCAGATAAGTGCGTTTCTCTGGCTGAATTTGGATAAAGGACACAACCGTTAGCATTTTACTAGGCATTCAAGCGGAGTCAGATGAGTGAGGAAATTTACTTGTCTTTCAAGATCTTTTCGAACTTTAAAAAAAAAATTTCATTCCTGTGTGTTTGTGAGTGGTATGTGCCCACGTATCTGCAGGTACAAGTAGAGGTCAGAGGTCAATCTGTGGTGCTAACGACTCCCTCTAGCCTGCAGCTGGACAACTAGAGTAGGCCAGGGAGCCCCAGGGAGCGCTCTGTCCCCACCCACCTACCACTGAGGTCACAAGCTTATGACACCACGCACATCTACTTGAATTCTGGAGATCAGCCTGATGTCTTCAAGCGTGCAAGGCAAGCGCTTCCTGAGTCCTGCCCCCAGGCCCTCCAGGTAGTCTTTTAAAGCTTTTTAAGAATTGTGGAGAGAGTGGCCCAGAGAGGGCTCAGTAGTTCAGAGTTTACTGCAGAGGGGCCCACTTGGCTTTCTGCTTTAGGCGTGGTTGAAAAGGAAGCGGTGTAATCACCCCAGGCCATTATTGGGTTATGTGGATAGAGACTGTGGGTGAGCAATGTACATTATGTAAGCTGTGTAACTAATGTAAATAACTTAAATTGATTTGGTTTGTGTCCTAGTTAGGGTTACTTTTGCTCTTATAAGGAAAGCATTTAATTGGTGCTGGCTTACAGTTCAAAGGTTTAGTCTTTTATCATGGCATGAAGCATGGCAGTGCAGGCAGACATGGTGCTAGAGAAGGAGCTGAGAGTTCTACATCTGGATCAGCAGGCAGCAGGCCTTTGGGGACCATTTTTATTAAAACCATCGCAGTTTGTAATTTGAGATCTGTTTTGTTATTGAGATTGGCTCTTGCCTAGTACCTAGGCTGGCCCCAAGCCTGTAATCCTCCTGCCTCAGCCTCCTCTTGATTGAGAGCTGGCACTGTAGGTCTGTGTCACCACAGCCAGCTCTTTTTGTAACGTGAGAACCACTTTGGGCTTTGGCTGTTGTGTCTTTCGCTATCCTATATATCACAAGGTGTGGGCTGCAGGTTCTGAATCACCCAGCCCTGGAGGAACCGGGCTGAGGGAGTTAGCTAGCCTTGGTGGGAGATCATGTGGGTTCTGGATGTTTTCTTCTGGAGTGTAAAACTAGCTTTAAGGAGCCTGCTTCCCAGCTGTAGGATCTTACTCAAGACCTTTATTTACTTTCTTTTTCTTCCTTCTTTCCTTTTGTGGGGTCGAGGGGTGGGCGGGAACTCATGTAGTCCAGAAGCTTGCAGCATGGTGAAGATGACCTTGAACTGCTATCTCTTAGGCCTGTGAGTGGTGATGGGCTTGGATCCAGGGCCCTCTTCAAGCGGGAACTCTATCAGCTGAACCACACCCCCAGCCCAGACTTTGATTTCTTTGGATTTATTTTCCTCATCTTTAGCTAAATCATTTCCAAGATTGGTTTCGAGTTTTAAGGTTCAGTGGGTTGTGGGAGGGTTTGTTACCTTTGTGTACTGTGAAGTCACATGTCTGGAGCAGCCTGTGCTCTGTGGGACATGGTGCCTGGCAACTTTTTCCTGAGTTTGCTTTCTTGCCATAGAGTATTTCTGGGTCAGGTGATCTATGGGGCAGGGGACTGGCCTGGTAATAGAGGCCTGTAATCCTAGTTACTGGTGAGGCTGAGGCAGGAGCCTGGGAGATTTAGTGAGACTCTTCCCTGAAAGATAAAAAGAGTGATGGAGGTGTTGTTCAGTTGTAAAACTATTACCCAGCGTGCTTGAAGTCCTAGGTTCAATCCTAATACTGAAAAGATATAGAAAAATATTCTCCCTGCGGGCAGAGAGTTGGTTCAAGGGTTAAAACCTGCACTGCTTCTGCGGAGGAGTAGAGTTTGGTCTCCAGCTCCAGGGATCCAAGGCTTCACATCTCTGTCAGCACCTGCACGCGTGTGTATTAACCCCTTGTGTACTATTACAAATAATAAAAATCAATCTTAAAAAAAAATAAAAAACAAAGGAATATTTCCTTTCTGGTCTCATTCTTGCTCTTTCTCTCCTAGCAAGCGATGTGGTGAGTAGAGACTGGATATCAGGATGCTTATAAATCTTTTTCTTCCCAGTACTGGGAATTGAACACAGGGCCTGTCTGTGTATGGTAGGTAAGTATTCTATTACTGATCTGCACCTTAACATCTTTTGTTTTTCCTTTCTTTTTAGAACCTTAATTCTGGGACTGGGAAGTTGGCTCAGTGATTATAAGCACTTACTGCTTTTGCAGAGGACCTGGATTCAGTTCCAAGTACTTACGCTGTAGCTTACAACCAACTGTAACTAGAGTTCCAATCCCTCTCTGACCTCTGTGGGCTCCTTCATGCATGTGGTGTACATGCATATTCTCAGGCACACACATAAAACGCGCACACACACACACACACACACACACACACACACACACGGCAAGCATACCAAAAGCCAAAACCAAAACCCAGATAATTGAGCACCTTTGGGACAGGTCTTGTGGCACAGTGGTGAACAACAGGGCCATTGTCCCTGATTCCTGCTTGTAGTGGCGCTTGAGTTACTCACCTGTGGGTGAGGTGTGCAGGGCAAAGCCGTTCCAGGGCATGACATCATGACATAGATCAGAACAGGAGCCTGACCTGTGCCAGATGGGAACACTGTCTACCTGACCCGCACCCTTGAGGACTGGCAGAAATGGGTGAGGCTGGTGGCTTGAGTGGCTCTCATGGCTTTTCTACTGTAGGACCGAATGAGCCACTCTATGTGGACCAACACCACGTGAAGGGAAAACTAGTCATGTTGGCAAGAGGAGGAGACGCCAGCATTCCCTAAGTGTCAGCAGAAGTACAGAAGGGCAGCAGGACTTGGAATCCTGCATGCTACTTAATCCTACAGGCAGTTATAATGTTTCTGGCTTCTTCTTGACCTGCTTCTTCACTGTTAGTATTCAGTTTGTACTAATGGATTAAACCGGATTGTAAAAACTGAGTATTGCTGTCCTTGGCTATTTATTAATTTCAGTAAATTAAAAAATTATTTTAGAAAGAGTCTTACATATTCCAAACTTGCCTTGACCTTACTCCATAGCCAAGAATGGGCTTGAACTTCTGATCCTCCTGCCTGCACCTCCAAGAGCTGGGAGTACAAGAATATGCCCCATTTATGTGGTTCTGGGGATTGAATCCAGGGCCTGTGCATGCTGGGTATTTTGTTTGGAGACAGGGCCTCATTGTGTGGCTAAGGCTAGCCTAGAACTCAGGATCCCCCAGCTAGCTTCTTTGCCTCATGGGTTCTAGATTACAAGTAAATGCTACTGTGCCCGCCTTGCTTTTTTACTTTTTGACTAAACAGCCAACCTTATTGATCCTGAAATAGAGTTCAAAAAAGTTAAGTTTGCATATATCAACACATTTTTTGAGGCCTTTAAATTTTATCTTATTTATAGTGATGTGTTGCCTGGTGCATGTCTGTTCAGCACATCTGTGCAGTGCCTGAGGAGGCCAGAAGAGGGCGTGTCAGAGCGCTGGCTGCTCCTCCAGAGGACCTGGGTTTGATTCCTAGCACCTACAGGCCAGCTAATAATGTCTGTAACTTTAATTCCAGGGGATCTGATGTCATCTTTTGACCTCCAAGGGCACCATGCGTGCATGCAGTGCACAGACTTACATTCAGTCAAACCCTTACACACAAACTGATGATTACAAAGCAACATAAAATCAAAGCTAAAAACAAAACAAAAATGGCATTTTCCGTGCGTGCAGCGAGTGAATGTTTTCTGAGAATCCACAACTTGCCTGACGGTTTTTGGGGCCACCTTGGGGACAGAGGTGGTCACATCAGCTGCAAGTTCCTGCCCACAAAGCAGCTTCTCAGGAAAGGGTTACTCCTCAGACACTGAGACGTAAAAGCAGAGTCCTGGAGTCCTTCTTCCTTGGCAACACCCGCAGGCTGGAAGTACATGGAGGTGGCCCCCTAGGGACAGGGCACACACCTGGCCCACAGGGGTTATTTACAAGACTAGGCTGGTCTCTGGAGGACTTTGCTACTTTGGTATGGGTGATTTCTCACTGAGGGACAATTTTCTTTTCTTTTCTCTCTCTTTCTCTTTAAAACCCTGTAGGGTTTTGTATTACTTGGACTGGTTGTGTGCACTTGTGCGCGCACGCACACACACACACACACACACACACACACACACACACACACACACACACTGAGTCCATGTCGTGAATGGTGACAGGACTTCATTCCTGTCAGTCTTGCCTGTGAAGCCTGGGCTCAGCTGTCACAGTTGTCCTGGCCCCTTTTCGGCTTCACTAATGTCCTGCTGTTTGAATATCTCACAGTAGTGTGGTGACTTCTATTGGTGATTTGAGGTAACTGTGGGCTTGATCAACTAAAACTGGGGATCTGGGAAAATGTCATTAGATTTTCAAATTAGCCCCTTTGTAACTTTCCTGTTTCAATCAACCGCCTAATACTGGCATGATTTGTGGTGGGGTGCTGGGTGAAGGCTGTGGTGAGCGTTTGTAGGATGTGAGTAGATTAGTGACACGAGAGGGGCCACATCAGTGACTACTTGTCACTTTTTACAGTATCTCTACCCTTTCCAGTTCTTAATAAATGGATTTATGGTAAGTGCTTTGTATTCATATAGGTGTGTGTGTGTGCATGCTTGTATTTGTGCATGTCTATATGTGTGTGCTTGCATGTGTCTGTATGCGTGTGTGCATGTGTGTCTTCGTGTGTGTCTATGTGTCTATGCATGTGTGTGTGTCCATGAGGAGGCCAGAGGAGGACGTCAGATGTCCTTTATCATTGTCTGCCTTGTTCCCATGAGACAGAGTCTCTCTGGAATCTGGAGAGACAAACTTCAGCGACCCTCAGTGACTCGCCACACCTCGCTGGGGCTATGGGCATGCTCCCAGATCTTTTTCCTATCCACACGGGTGCTGCCTTGAAGGAAGGCTCTCTTGCTTGCACATCAAGTGCTCTCTCTCGCCTGAGCTCTAGAGCAACATGTGGAAGCCTGAGCTTTGTATTGAGGTCTCGGGCAGCTTTTGACTGACAGATGGAAGGGGCTGGGAGCAGCCTGCTGAGGTGCTCCTGAGGCCCAAACCCCTCTTTCTCTCTGCTGTGTCTTCAGTGCAGAGGGGCAACAGTTGTCGCTGAGGACCGGTAGGATAAAGAGATGGTATCCCAGGACATTTGTTGAGCTCCAATAGCTTTGTATGTACAGGAACCTCACGTTTGTTTATCGTCTTAGGAGTTCGTTATCCAAGGTTAGCTAACATTTCTTAATAGAAATCTGAGGGTAAATGTCACGGTGGCTGCGGTCCATCTTTAATAGGGAATACTAGCTGGGTGTGATGATGGACCACTGTCAGTCCAGGCTTGGAGGGAGGGAGAGAGAGAGAGGCAGAGAGAGACTGAGATTGAATTTGTACCTTGTGTTGCTGTTGCCCAAGGGGTCTAAGCCAGACATCTTCTGATTACGGAGCAGCTGTGCTTGAGCAGCAGGGTTATGTGATGGTGTATGTAGTGGTACTAATCCTTCTCTCACCTTCTTTCTTGTGAAATAAATTTTATCCAACTAGTGGTCAGTGTGTTAAGAATGGCCTTGATTTTAGGCTCAGTCAGAACTTGGCACTGTCATTTCTGCTTTGGTTACCTTTGAAGCAGGGATGTGGTGTGTGTAGAGGGTAGCAGCATGAGCTGAAGCTGATGGTGGAAGACAGAGGTATTCGTCTGTTGTCTCAAAATGGCTTTGGGCATGCTGTCCTGAAGAAGGGCTTGCCACAGCTGACTTTTTTTCTCAGTGACAGCTGTTAGCTGACTATCTTGGTTAGTGCCTTGGCTATGCTGTGCATTGACCAGTTTATCTTGGTGCTGGCACATGTGTGTGGGCAGAGACCAAGGTTTCTAGAACACACCAGATGCTTGCCCTATTTTATTTTGCAGCAATCCCCTTTTTTTCTCCCTTAAAGCTAGCTATTTCCTTTTACTTACATGTGGATAAAGTCCATTAGTGGAGAGTGTGCAAACTCTTTTGAGTTCTAGGCATCAGCCCCTCATTTTCTCAATTGGCCAATTTGGAAGAAGCCACTGAAATTATTTAACGTAATAGAGGTGGGTAGGTTGGCATTAGTAGTCTGTCTGCACATGTTTTGCTTGATTTATAGAAGCTAAACTTTTCAGTTAGTAAAGTTTCTTACATGCTAGGATGTAGGTCTTGAAATTGCTGCCTTTGCTCTTGATACAAAGTGGAGGAAAAATTGATTCCTAGAAACACCTAGCTAATGTACTGGTGCTCTCACCACATAAATGAAGAAATACTTCTTAAATGCTTGATAACCTTAAGCAAGGTTCTGAGGGGATGAGAGAGCAGTGGCAAATGCTTGTGTTTAGCTTCATCCTTCACTGTCTTTGCCCAGTAACTTACCTTTATTGGTTTTTCTTGCCATTAAAATGGTTACAGTGAGGGGCTGGAGAGACGGCTCAGCAGTTAAGAGCACTGGCTGTTCTTCCAGAGGTCCTGAGTTCAATTCCTAGCAACCAGGTGGTGGCTCCCAACCATCTTTAATGTTGGCTGATGCCCTCTTCTGGTATGCAGGTGCACATGCAGATAGAGCACTCATGTATATAAAATAAATAAATCTTTTAAAAAAATACCCTGGAAACAATGAGTTCCGTCCTCCTCGATTTCCCAGAAGAGTCAAGTTAGATATGGCTGCAAATCACCAGAAAAGAGCTACATATGCAGAATATTGTAAAGAGCCCTGCTGCTAGGTGTTTACTGTATCAGTAAGTTCTTCACCATGACCAAAGTACCTAACAGAAACAGCTTCTGGGAGAATTTGGCTTATTTTGGCCCACGGATTCAGAACGTCCAAACCATGGTGAACATAGGATGTGGGCTGAACAGTGAGAGCCCCAGGAAGCAGAGCGAAGGGCACGTAGCCACTCTGACATAGTTGTAGTCACCCTGTTGTTTGAGCTGGTCCCACCTCCCAGGGATGCCATCAGATTGTGAACCCATCAATGGGTGAATCTAGTGATTAGGTCAGAGGCCGTACAGACACGCCCACAGCTGTGTTGCCTTCCTCTCCCAGGTGGTTCTCATCAGGTCCACACTCACCATCAGCCATCACATTTATGAAACAAATGCTTGCGTAAGTGTGTGTCTTCCTGTGGAGCTGGGAAGCTCTAGGAGAGTGGGGACCCCAGAGCTGACAGAGCAGTTGAAGAGCAACCTCTCCAGGGGCTGTCGGGCTTTCTTCTACTTCCCAAGTGAAGTGGGTACTAGACAAAGGAACATGTTTCTCTTGGCCAGAAATTTAGTCAAGATATCTGTTGCTGTGCCCAAACACCTCAGTCACCTTAAAAGTGGGAAAGATTTTATTTTGGCTTGTGATAGGTTTAATGGGTTTCAGTCCATGGTTGCTTGGTTTGTCGCTTTGGACCAGTATTCAGATGGAATGTCATCCTGGGAGCGTGTGATGAGACAGGTCTGTTCATAGCGTGGTGGCTGAGAAGCAAAAGACGAGAATGGGGTGGGGTCTTAGTATTCCTTTCAAGGGCATGCTTCTACCCTAGGATATGGCTTTCTTGTGGATTTCACAAGAGTGCCATGGAGGAGTGTCCAAACCTTTAACACTTGGGACTTTGGAGGGAATTTTAGTTGTGAATGGTAGCAGCAGCTTAGGCTTGCTCTGTTTATCTGCTAAGGCTTGAGTTGCTCAGTTTACTCGTGAGCTTGAAGGACAGGTTTGTAGGAACAGGTTTTCTTTCTGCTTAATATAATACTCTTGGTATACTATGCCAATCTGTGACTGAAATTATCAATGCGCGTAGGATGCTTAGACCTTGTAAGCTAGCTCTGTGGTAATATGAGGCCCAGCATGTTCCTCAGGTTGTGTAGGGACAGAAACATTCAAAGAAACCCAGCATTTTATGGTTTCTTCCTACACTTTCTGCCCAGGGGCAAGAGGCTGGTATTTCGGCTCATGGTTCCTGTTCCTGTAGTATTGGCAGACAATGTTAATCAATCATAGAGCTCTTTGCTCCTGAAGCCTGAATGAGGGCTTAGAGATGGCACAGGAGAGGACTTTTGTGTCATCCCTGTGCTATACCAACACACAGCAAACCTTCAAAAAAAGCAGAATAATGATAAGCATATCCAATGGACTTTTATATCCTTGTAAATATCTACATCCATCTATCTATCTATCTATCTATCTATCTATCTATCTATCCATCCATCCATCCATCCATCCATCCATCTATCTATCTATCTTTCTATGGGGGGTCAATTTTTAAGATTTTCTGCTTTTTGAGATTGACTTGGTTTTATATTTGACTCAGGTTTGTTTATTCAGGAACAAAGAATCCAATCTCTTGATGGTGGTTTCATCATATTCTAATTGGTGAGATCTGCTGATAGAGGCTTAAGGATCTAAAATTACTCACCTATTTTTCCTTTCTTCAAAGCCCAGAGGTTTTGCATCAGATTATGGTTCTTATAGGACTGTTTGTATTCTGAAGTGACACCTTTTTGAATTCTTAGCTATTTAAGTAAGTGTTAAGTATGGGCTTAGTGACAGCAGTTTTTAAAACTGTGACTGACTTAATGGATCCTGCTCCTCTGTTTATGCCTGTGAAGTATCTCATGTTTACTCTGAATACATTCGTCAGTACCTTTATGTTAGCCTGTCTCTCAGAGTTTGATTGGTCCTCTCGTGAGTGTTATTTTTATAAAAGGAAATTGGAGAGGAGAGATGGGAGTGTGAGGAATTCCTTTCTATAACAGATACACGACATGCATTCTTGGTGTTTGGCACATACCAGTTTCTTAGATGCCATCAAACAATCCTGGGCTTGTTTCCTGAAGTGGCTTTGTCTTCCTGAAGGTCCCTTCTGGTGTCCTTGAATTATTCCTTGTGAGTCCATTTGGCCTGCTCTTTCTGGTGTGTTGGCCACTGATCTCACATGCCTGCTGGGGATATACACCTTGTCTGAGATGTGCTTTAGTACGAAATACATGTTGATTTCAAACACACAGGAAAAAAGTGTATAAAACATCTCATTAAAGTGTTATATTGTGGGGCTAAGGACATAGCTCGGGGGTCTATAGCATGAGGATCTGTGTTCAGTTCCTAGAACCTGAATGAAAAAAGCTTTTAATTCAACTTCTGGGAGGTGGAGACTGAGGATCCCCCGGATTGCTGGCCAGCCAGTCTGGCCTACTTGTCAAGTTCAAGGCCAGCGAGAGACCACGTTTCTTAAAAGGTGGACGGCTCCTAAGAAAAAACACCCCAAATTGTCCTGTGACTTCCTCATACATAGAAGCCCACACATATGCACCCATCCACACATGAACCTGCATATCCAAGCATTTATATTTACATATATTACAAAAAAGTTATTAAAATTATTATCTACTTCTTTTTACTGTTTAACACAATTCCATAAAATTTAAAATTACATCATATCCCTTCTCTAGAGTGCACTTGAAGTCTGTCTCGCACTCCCGATGACAGATCTGGTGGTCCTCTCCCATATGACACTGGCTCCCTCCTCTCCAGTTTCAAAATTACTTAGGTCATTACAAAGCTGGTCATTACAGTGGTGGCCTTGAAAGCAGAGGTGTGAGGCCGAGCCATGATGGCGCATGCCTCTAATCCCAGCACTCAGGAGGCAGGCAGATTTCTGAGTTTGAGCCCAAACGGGGCTACACAGTAAAACCCTGTCTCAAACAAACAAACATACAAACAAAAAAAGCATAGGTGTGCAGTGTCATTTTAGTGCATTGAGGTCCTTTTGCCCTGTAAGCTGGTCTGCCTTTCATGAGATGGGGCCGTGGTCCCGGTTCTGTGAGGTTGCTTGAGGAATGGGATAAGCCATAGGAATCACAGGCCTGACCTCTGCAAGCACTTGAAAGTTAGGGCTATATTGTTACTGCTTGTGGAAAGTGCCTACCCTGTTAGGTTCTGGCGGTGGTTTCCTCTCTGGTTCCTGGGGACGCTGGGTCACTGAGGAAAGCTGGAGACATCAGAGAGCACCTCAGGCATACTGACAGCTCAGCAGGGGCCTTGCTGGTCTTCAGAGAGAGTGCAGATAGCCCCCAGAAGCCTGTCTGCAGTGGTGTTAACACAGCACAGGCCTTGGCTGGCTTTCCTCCAGCGGCGATGCATACTTGTGATTGCTTTTCCCGAGAATTGTCTGGTCAAAGGCTGGGTTTCCATTTTCAGTGCACACACTGCCAGGCAGGATAGACATTTTGGCCTCCAGGTGATTCCCGTGGTACCAACTCTAATTCCACAGTGTACTCATTTGGTCACTCTGCATCTGTATAGAGTCTATGAGCCAATTCTCTGTTGCTAAAAGACCAGGAAGAAAAACAGCTTAGAGAAGAAAGTTTGTCTTATGGTTCCAGAGGGAAAGTCCACAATGGTGAGGAAAGCATGGAAAGAAACAGAGAGCAAGAAGAGGCTCGCCCGTCACATCTTGGACACACACAGGAAGCAGAGTGCAGACTGGAAGTGGGACTAAGCTATGAACCCTCACAGCCCACTTCAGTGATGGCTTTCCTCCAGCACCAGAAAAGTTCCATATCCTCCCAAAACATTGCCACCAACCGACGCACATTCAAGAGTCAAATCCATGGGCCTTTGGGGAATGCTGTGGAAATACCTCAGCTCTGAGCATAGGCTATTTGGTTTCTGTCTCCAAGACATGCTAACCCGGTAGCTCTTTCAAACAGTATGTGTTCTGTGCCCTCTGTCCTGCTTGTGATACTCTGCTCTGGGCCTATGGGAGACTGGTCCTGTACTCACAGGACATCAGAATGCACACATGTTGACGCCTCTTAAAGGAAGTGCTGCACTATTTGCATATAATCTTCACGTACATTCTCTGTATATATATAACATTTGTCAGGGTTATTTTCTCCTATGTGTAAATGCAATGCAAATGGTGTGTTGTTTTGTTTTCTCAAAAGCTGTGTCTTGCTGTGTTTTCCTGGATGGCCTGGAACTTGCTATGCCCACTTCTGGCCTCAAACTCACAGAGATCCACCTGCTTCTTCCTCCCCAGTAGTGAGACTAAAGGCTTATGTCACATGGTTGTTTTTAAGGAATAACAGCAAGAGAGAATGCCTGTGCATTTTTACTGTTGATAAAATTTTGAGCATGTGCATGCTTGCTCTCTCTTTCTCTCTTTCACACACATATACACACACACACACAATTTTGTGTGTTTCAAGACAGGTTCTTATGTTTGAGGCTGGCTTCAAACTTAATGTAGCCAGGGCTGACCTTGAACTTCTGATCCACCTGCTTTTCCCTTTCAAGTGCTGGATGACAGGTGTAGCTATCCCTTACACAGTTGGCAGTTGAGCCCAAGGCCTTGTACTTGCTAGGCAGCATTCTGCCAGCTGAGCTTCATTCCCAGCCAGAAGAGCTCTGCTGTGTAGTGACAAACCCATGGGTAAGGAGACACCTCATGAGTAGCTGGTGGGTGCTGGGGCCTGCTGTACTTCGTTTGGAATGGAAAATGAGAACAGGAGAAGCAGACAAATGCCCTCCGACCTGAAAGCTGTTAGATTTGCTCATATTTGCTCTGCTCCTTGGTGTATAGCAGGAGGCCAAGATTATGGGCAGGGTGGCTAGGGCTGGTGAGGGTAGCAGGGGTGGCTGGGATCTTTTATTTCTAACTATTTTTCAGCTTGTAACACTTCCACACCATGATTTTGGTAGGGTGGACAAGTGCCCGTTGTGCGGTGTGGGTTGCAAGAAGGAAATGCTTAGTTAGGAAACTGCTTGTTACCCAAGGATAAGGACTTGACTTCAGTCCTCGTGTCTCACCTGGAAATGCTGTTAGTAGGCATGGAGCAGTTGCTCAGCACTGAGGCACTGAGGTTCTAGGTTTGATCCCCAGCACTTATATGGAGGCTCACAACTCTGGAACTCCAGGTCCAGGCTGTCCAGTGCACCCTTCTGGCCTCCGAGGGCACAGTGCACACATGGTACAGATATACAAGCAGGCAAAGCACACCTACACACAAAATAATAAAATAATACCTCCAAAGTACTGTTGGGATAGTATGCCTGTAAATTCCCAGTGCTGAGACTTTCCAGGACTGGCTGGCCAGTTAGTGTAGCTTCATTGATGAGTTTCAAGGGCAATAAGAGATCATGTCCAGTGGAGGTGAACATGCTTCTAAGGATGACACTCTGTGTGATCCTTATATCTATACTCTCAGGCAAGGACAACCATGTACATACATATTCATGCATGCCTTACAGACAGTGCTTGCGACAGCAGGAAAGTACAAAAAATTAGAGAGAGAGAGCTGGGAATCAAGTTTAGATATTGTATTTGTTGATGTCGCTCATGCACCTTATGTGCAAAGCCTGGAGATAAGCTTAATGCAGTATTTCGAGTGCACACGCAATTTCTGAGATTTACAATTATGTTTCATTTATTTCTCTCTCTCTCTGTGTTGGTTGGACTTGTGCCCATCTGCGCATGAATAGACTTCAGGCGACAACTTGTGAGAGCCAGTTCTCTTCTTCCACAATGTGGGTACCAAGGGTTTGAACTCAGGTCGTCAGGCTTGGCAGCAGGCATCTTTACCTAGTGAACCTTGTTCCTGGGTTTTGACTCATGACGTCATATGTGGAACTTGTTTGTCCTGTTGTTGTTGAAAACTTTTAGGTTTTGGAGCATTTTTGAATCTTTAGTTCTTTTGTTGGGCACTTACCCTGGGTATAAGTAATAAAAATTGCAAGGTTGTCTGCTCGGTGTGGCCACAGAGGTCAGAGAATCCCATATGTGATTTCTCACTATCCTGCCACAGCTCTGAAGCTGTTTCTTTTCCTTTCTTTTTTTTTTTTTAATTTTTGTTTTTCAAGACAGTTTCTCAGTATAGCCCTTACTATCCTGGAACTCTCGCTGTAGACCAGGCTAGCCTTGAACTGAGAGATCCTCCTGCCTCTGCCTCCCAAGTGCTGGGGTTAAAGGCGTGTATTACCATGCCTGACTCTGAAGCTCTTTCTTTTGGGTGTGAGTGAGCAGTTTATCTCAGGAGATGAGTGTAGCTCGGTGCTCCCATCTTTTGAACCCAAGCCATTTTGGTCCATATCTGACAAGAACACCCCCTATTGTGGATTCTGTCTGTGGAAATTCTGGACAGAGAACGGATGGCTGTTGACTTTTGAGTCTTTCTATTTCTGCCCTTCAGTAAAGAAATGAATGTCTGCTGTCCAGTACTACCAGGAAGTGTCCTTTTGCACATTATTTCAGAGAAAGTAATGGCTTTAAGTGAGCAACCAGTGGAAACTATTTGGTTGCACTTTGCTCAGTCTTAATGAGGTTTTAGAACTCTGTGTGAATTAGAGAAATCAGACGAAGATTGCTAAAATAGTTTGTTGTGTAGCTGTGCTAAAGATGGAGATAAAAAACCGGGTGTGGTTGCATACACCTGTGGTCCCAGCACTCAGAGAGGAAGAGGCAGGTGGATAGGATATCTGTGAGTTCGAGGACAGCCAAGGCTACACCGAGAAACCCTGTCTCCAAAAACAAAACAAAACAAACAAAACAAACAACAATCAAAAAAGGAGATAACAAAATGCTGGAAGCCTGATTTCTATCCCAACTGTCCAGCGACTGAAGAGAAATGCAGGAGGATAGTGTATTAGTGTCGTTTCTTGGTGCAGTGATTGAAATATTTGACAAAAGCAGCTAAGGGAAGGCAAGGCTTAACTCATAGCTCATGGTCACTCATCATGGCAAGGGCGTCATATTGGCAGGAGTGTGCGGGAGCCAGTCATGTATCACAGTGAGGAAGCTGAGAAAGACACGCTGATGCTCCGGGCGGCCAAGCTCTGCCAACCCAGAGGCCAGAGCAGGGAGTGCTGCCTTCCACCCCAGCTAACTGATTCTGGAAACTCCCTCACAGATGGCCTCATCACTTCTGTGATTCAAGGTTCTGTCAAGTGGACAATCAATAGTCACTATCACAGATGCCTACCTCCCTAGGAGAAAGTGGCTGCTGTGTGCACAGGAAGTAGGGACCTGGTGAGCAGAGGTAGTAAGCAGCCTGGGAGGTTGCTGACCTTCAGTAAATCGGCTTATTCCTAGGGCCGGACCACAGCGCTTCCAGATGTGGGCCCTTGCCTGCCTTGTTTCTTAGCTGCTTCCTCATGTAATACAGTGACTACTTAGCAGTGCCTAGCCCCTTGCACATGCCACTGCAGAGATTGAGATGCCTGGCAGCTGGTGCTTGCTGCATTGACCGGATCTCAAATGCTGGGCTCAGGCATTTGTACCCAAGTCTTGGCTGTGGAGACCGCGAAGTAACACCTTGAAAGAAAGGCTCCCTAACTGTCACAGTGATCTTCAAAAGGAGGCTTTGGTAGCTGCTGGCTTTGTTACGCACTAGGATTGTGTCTTTTGTTCCTGATTTCTTCATTGATAACATTGGGTTATAGTCCAGTCTCTAAGTCAGTTAGTGTAAGCGTAATTAGTAGCATTGTAAACAAGCACCCGTGCCTAGCAGGCACATGCAAACTATGTAGTCATTGACGTGTGTGTGTGAAATATATAAGCTATATGTATAGTCACTGAGATATATCTGATCTAGATCATTTGATTTATAATACACCTGAGATATATAAAATCTGATACACATATCAGTCCAGTGACTACATACATAGTTATCTTTTGCTGACAGTATTTTGTATTCTCTGAGTATGGATCCTCCTTTCAGGGTTTGCATAGGCCCCTCTGTTGACCAAGGGGCTCTCTCCACTCCTGAATGAGGGTAGTATAAAGACCAGGAGATGCTGTGTCACCCCTTTTAGCTCTAGGTTCCAGTGTTTGATTCGGATGATGTGAGATTCCATCATCTCTCCCAGCTAGGAACCCTCAAAGCTGTTCTCATTCTCACCCCATTTAAAGCTAGGTTGACAGTTGATTGGAGTAGGTCGCCAGACTCCGTACACTGCCTCTTTTCCAGCCCACTTTAACCTAGGGTTGATTTAGGCCATTACTTGGCAAAGGGCACTGATATTGGCTGGAAGGCCGTGAGAGGGCAGGTAGATCTGTAGGGGGTTGCAGCTGTCTCCTTCCTAATGAGGTCCTTTACCTGCAGCTTTTGTTCCTATGCTTTGAGCCCCAAGTTCATCCTTTTTCAGATTTTAAAGAAGCCAAGGATTTTTTTTTTTTCTTTTTTTCTTGATGACAGGGACAGACAGCTTCTCTGGGGGAATACACTGATGAGACTTCACTCTAAATGCTTCTCTTGATTTTTTTTGTGCACGAGAATCCTAAGAACCGGCCATGAAAACAGGAAGACCTAATTGGTCAACATTTACAGCTTGAATTAAAATAATAATAGAAAGAGTCCAGGGTGGTAGGGGCCCCCTAGGGTGTGAGACTGAAGCAGGCATGCGTCACACCCCATCCTTGATCCTTCTTTTAGCTTCTGTGTGGACTGGCGGTCAGCAGGGTGTGAGACCATCTTCAGAGCTTTGCTCCCAACCATATCTGTCCTGTGCACTTTCCTTTCTCGGCATTATTGGACAGCAAGTGTTCCAAACCTAAATTACAATCAATAAAAAGCAATTTCATTTGTGTTTAACCATGAAGACAAGTGCTTCCAACAGAACATTGTACTTTTGAGTAAAGTTCGGTTTTGTTGTTTCTGTCTTTCTGTCTTAAAAATAATTCCTCCTGGCTGGTGCTTCCAAATGCGATTATTTTTTCGGGCAAGCCCTGCTCTGATGTAAAGCCCTGTTCACCATCGTGTCTTTAAAGCTTAGACTGTTGGCAGTGGATTGGGTTTGTGTTTTTATAGGTCCTAGTAGTCACGGAGTCTTTGTATTTCCCTTTGGAGATACAGGCGCATCCCACCCCACCCCATGTGTGCAGTCAGCTCCCCAGGTAGTGTACTGACACTGTGTTCCGGTGGGAGTGCCACGCCAGCTTCTTGCCTTCCTTAACTGATTGTTGAAATGTAGTAACTTCATGCTAGAAAATTAGAGAGATTTATGTAGTTACGTGGAGAAAATGGAGGCCATTTGTAATGTCAGCACCCAGTTGTAACTAATGGCTTGCCATTTGGTCTGTCATTTGGTAAGCAGCAGATTTCTAAGCAGGTCATTGTGGAGGGGCTGGAGAGATGCTCAGGTTAAGAGCATGGTCCGCTTCTACCACCCTTGTCAGGCAGCTCGTGGTTGCCTTTAGCTCTAGCTTCACCCTTGAAGGGAGCCAACATTCTCTTCTTGCACCACCGGCGCACCCCCCACCCCCATATAGGAGCTAGAGAGATGGCTCAGCCTTTGAGCACTTGCTTCTCTTGCAGAGGATCTAGGCCCAGTCTTAGCACTCATATGGTGATTCACAACCACCCGTTACTTCAGCTCCAGGGGTTTTTGGCCTCTGAGGGCTCTGGTGTGCATGTGGTACACAAACTCCTGAAGGCTTACACACCCCCCCATAGAAACAGCTCTATAAAAGAGAATCACATTGTAGACTGTGAAGCATATTTTTGGTATAAAGCTTGATTCTTAGGGGAAGAAAAGATGAAGTTTCAGATTCTTCTTTGACCAGTGGTAGGAGATTCTTGGAAAAGGGACCTCCTACATCATACCTGTGGTCATCTGCTGTGGTCCTATTATGTATAGGCTACTAACTTCTCCGTCTCTTGAAACTATCTAGTTGCCAACAAGAAAAAATGAATTTTAAGGCACTGGTCAGAGTGGGGAGTTTTAACACTTTTTTTGGGGGGGGGGTTGGGGGGGAGGTTTGTTGAGATGGTAACATTGTGTAGGCCAGGCTAGCCTCAAACTCACAGAGATCCACCTAACTTTGCACACACCATGCTTATTAACACTTTGGTGAAACTACTGAGCATTTCAGACAAAATCATGCATACGGTTTTCTCTTTGCTTAATTTTCCTCCTATTATTTAATTCTTCCCTTGTTTTGCAAGTATGAATTCTGAACTAACTGCTGTTTTAATTGCTTTCATTAGGTGATAGATTCTTCTGATTGAGTAGACCTTTTCCATCCCAAAATATTCAGCATTTGAAACTTAGAGCCTGGAAGGCCAAGTGCTTTGGTGGAAAAGTTTAAAGAGAGAAAGACAAGGAAGGCGGTTGTCCTGGCAGTGGAAGCTTGCTAATTACAGCCCTGGCTATATTTATGATGGAGGCATCAGGGACACAAGTACCAGGTCATGCTCGGTAGGCGTTGCGGGGCTGGACTGTGGTGGGTGAGATGGTATGACAAGGAACGTGATAGAGATGCCTCGTCTCTGGGGAGTTGGGGTGGCCTTACGTCCTGTTGCCTTCTTGGCCAGCTGATGAAAAAACTAAAGCATGGCTGCAAAGGCGCTGTGCACGCAGAACTGGGAGTGCTTTGGAGAGACTCAGGCTGCAGTGATGGGCCGTAGTGGCAGTGTCCCAGGAGCTGGATGTGCAGGGCTGGGAGGGCCTTGGGGCCATGCAGGGCCTGGAGGCAGCGTTTGTTGGTTCTCGACACCTCCTTGTCTGGGATGGGCTCCCTTCCCTTGCCCTCAGGAACTGCTGTGGTAGGAAAAGGGAGGATGTCACCACACTCAGGCCACTGCCTCCCCTGTGCTTGTTCTTTATCTTTGTGTGTCACCCAGGTGTGTGTTCTGGCCACAGGTGTTTGCACAGCTGAATTCACTAGGTGGTGTCTAGTGTGGGGTGGTTTTGTGGAGGGGGCTACACTGGGATTGGGGGCGTGCGGATTCTTTCTTGTCTTACCCATTAGGCCAGGAACAACAGTAGTCTTTTGGTTCTGGGGACCTAGCACTGGGCATGCTGCACACCTGCTAAGGTGAACACCGGGTGTTGAGACAAATTAGACCATGATGAGGTGCACAGCAGATCTTATATGAAAGAGGCTTATTAGATGGAGATGTAGAGAGAGAGGAGAGAGGGAGACATGATAGGAGAAGAGAGGGGGGCACCTGGACAGAGAAAAGGAAGAGGGCAAGAGCTGCCAAGAGAGAGACAAAGTATCGGGTTGATCCTTTTAAGGAGCAAAGTAACCATGCCTGCTAGGTGAGGCCACCTGGCCAGCGACACATGATGACATCATAGGTTGCTAGGCAACCCAGAAGCAGGTGCCTAAATACTAACACCTGGTCTTCAACAGACATAATTTTTTACGAGTGTGTGTGTGTGTACGAGCGTGCCAGAGACAGCCTAGATGTCATCTTTGGGAACTCTGTCTACCTCCTTTGACACAATTTGTCTCTAATTTGCTGCAGGCTCACAGTAAAGACTATGCCAGCTGGTCAGCAGGGCCAGAGATCCGCTCTTGGGCCAGGAGTACATGCAGGCGTCCCCAGCACACCTGGCATTTCTACAGTGGTTCTAGGGATCTGATTCAGGTGGTCCTTCGTGCACTTCCTGACTCTGTTACTGAAGCTCTCGTCAAACAAAGCCTTGATGTTAAGCTGTTTGCAGCCCTGAAAGCTCCGTGACACACGGTTATAGAACAGAAACATAGAAAGCAATTGGGTTTCTACGGTAAGCTCGCCAGTGTTACTAGTCTTTGTCTCCCCAAGTTTTTACACCCTGAAATTGTTTCAGCTTTCTATAACACTTGGGAAAAGCATCTCTCTGTCAGGGTTCCCCAATATCAAGTTCATCATGTTCTGCATTTTTCTTAAGACACACACTCATATGTGCAGGTTGTTTCTCTCAGACACATGTACACACACGTACACATAATCACAGTTTTTTTCCTCTTTCTCTCACACACAAACTCATACACAGTTTTTCTTTCTCTCACATGCACAAATTTGTACATTCATACACACAGTTCTTTTTCTCTCACACATACACAGTGTCTCTCCCTCTTTTATACACACACACACTTCTGTATAGTTTAAGAATTTTGGACAGGATGCTTCTTTGCCCTTAAATACTTCAAAGCATGCTTTATTGGAGTATGATGGAAACACAGTACGGTATGTTTGTGCTGTCAAATTGATAGGTTCTATTTGTATTTACTTGGTTATTACACTAGTTCTCATCGTAAGAAAACACATTTTATGTTTTCAGCATGACCTTTTAAGACCCAGATTCGGAGTCTACAATTACATCATTACCTTTGTTGTCTCATTTCTTAACTTGCCTTATGAAATCTTTAACTTGGGAGCTGGGAGATGATTTTTTTTAATTTTTTTATTTTATTTTATTTTTTTTTAAATCTTTTATTTTTTTTTATTAATTACACTTTATTCATTTTGTATCCCCCCATAAGCCCCTCCCTCCTCCCCTGCCGATCCCACCCTCCCTCCCCTTTCTGCATGCATGCCACTCCCCAAGTCCACTGATAGGGGAGGTCCTCCTCTCCTTTCTGATCTTAGATTATCAGTTCTCATCAGAAGTGGCTGCATTGTCCTCTACTGTGGCCTGGTAAGGCTGCTCCCCCCTCAGGGGGAAGTGATCAACGAGCAGGCCAATCAGATTATGTCAGAGGCAGTCCCTCTTCCCATTACTATGTAACCCACTTGGACACTGAACTGCCATGGGCTACACCTGTGCAGGGGTTCCAGGTCATCTCCACAAATAGTCCTTGGTTGGAGTATGAGTCTCTGGGAAGTTCCCTGTGTTCAAATTATCTTGTTCTGTTGCTCTGCTTGTGGAGTTCCTGTCCTCTCCAGCTCTTACTATTTCCCACTTCTTACATAAAATTCCATTCACTCTGCCCATCAGTTGTCCATCAGGCTCAGCATCTGCTTTGACAGTCTATACTGCAGAAGCTTTCAGAGGCCCTCTGTGGCAGGTTTCAAGGTTGTTTCCTGTTTTATTCTGGCTTTCAGAGGCCCTCTGTAGCAGGTTCCGAGGTTGTTTCCTATTTTCGTTTTCTTCTGATGTACATCCTCTTTGCCTTTCAGGATGGGGATTGAACATTTTAGTTAGGGTCCTCTCTTTTGCTTAGTTTGTTTAGATGTACAGCTTTTAGTGGGTTTATTCTATATTGTATGTTTATATGAGTGAGTATATACCGTGAGTGTCTTTTTTAATTATTTATTTTATTTTATTTTATTTTTTTGTGGTGAGGTGTTTGTCATGTAACCTTGAGCAACTCAGTTCAGATGGCCAGTGCTCACAAAAATGTTGGATGTGATGGTCTGCCTGTAACCCCACTGAGGGAAAGTAGATGCCTCAAGCCCACCAATCAGGCTAGCCAATCAGGGAGCTCCATATTTAGTGTGCGAACAAGTTGACTGTCTCAAAACAAAAGTGGAGAGTGATGGAGGGGTACATCCAGTGGACCTGTGTGCACAGGCACACATATGCCAACAATAAATAATATAATATTGAGAGGTAAATTTGAGGCTTGTTTGGTGGCACATGCCTTTAATCCCAGCACTGGGCAGGTAGAGTCAGGTAGGTGTTTGTGAGTTCTAGTTCAGCCAGAGCTTCACAGTGAAAGCCCGTCTCAAAAACAAACAAACAAACTAACTAACACAAGCAAGCAAAAGCACGTTAGAAACCCTCACTTGCTTTGGATCTGTCCCTTTGGCCTTTGGTGCTGTCTCCTTGTGATTTGATTCTGGTTGCTAACACTGTGCTTCCTGGTTCTGAAAACTGCTAATTCCGGTCTTTGGGCATCTGAAACACCCCCTACCCTTCCCCTGTCCTCATCCCCATCCTGCTCAAGGCTGCACTGTGATAAACCTGAGTTAGCTGTTTCATGCTTTTTCATTTTAGCTCCTGGTGACTCAAGGTGGTCTTGAATTTTAATCATTCAGGCAGGGCTGGTGATGTCAGTATGAGGAGCTTAGGACACTGGGCTGGGCATTGTGGTCAGGACTCCGCGCCCATTGCTTTGTCCGTGACCCTTTGAGTGTATGTGGTCCCTGCTGGAGAGTCTGGTGGGTAAGCAAGCGGAGGGTGGTTCTGTTGCTAAGATGATTTCTCAGCTCAGTGTGGGCAGAGTCTGCTGCTGGGTCAGAGTTACTAAAGAAGCCTCCTCAAGCTGGGCCTGGGCAGGAGGCTGGAAGAGACCGAAGGCACGGGGCAGGAGACGAGGTCGGGAATCAAGGGGCATCAGCAATGGTCACCTGGCACGTCCGCCCTGTGGAGAGCAGGGAGGCCTCTCGTCTCTGTGGGTTCTTGTCTCTGGATCCCTTGCTCTGCATTTTGGCTTAAGATTGATGGGGGTAGCTGGGAGGGAGGGAGTATCTCCCCCACGGGTATTTGTTTTATCTTGAATTAGAATTCTCTTCCTATTTTATGAATATGTTCTTTCTCTAGAGCATTTCTGTTCCATCTTCATGCTTTTCACTGCTTCTTAACGACAGGAAGCTATTTCAGCAGGTCTACATCTATAAATATAGGGACACATAGATGATTTCATACAAATCATGTTGTGTTCATCATTGTATTGTTGGCCTTTTTAGTCCCCAGCAAGTTAAACAACAAAAAGCATCGTTTACCTGATACATTAGCACTGTCCTTTTAATAGCTGTGTAGTATTCCATTGTGGAAATTACACTGTAGAGGTAATTCGATTCTTTCCTGCTCCTTGTCCTTGAGAGCACATTTGCTAATATTTTTGAAAGTAGAAGGGGCCCTTGGCTTTACCTGGGTCTTGGGTAACTTAGGCTGTGAGTGAGATTTCGTGTGGTCACCTGACTTTGGGGGTCTTGTTCTGACTTCTTTCTTTCCCTCCCCTTCTTTCACTCTCATTGTTATTGGTGTCTGGCTTGTGGGGTGGGAAGAGGGCCTGTTCTTAGGGCAGCGCTCTGCCACTGAGCTGCATCGACGTGCCCTTTTCTTCCTGCGTGTGGGTTGAGAGGGCCTGTGATAAGCCTATTCTGCAGGTCCCTGAACATCTCACAGACCGTGTCACCCTGCAGGGCGTGTCCCTCCTCTGGTGGCAGGCCAACAGAAAGGGTGAGATGCAGAGTGGGGAGAAATCATGGCAGATGTGCCTCTCTGCAGCTTTTCTCACATGCATGCTAGCCCCCGCCACCTTCCCCACAGTCCTGTGTCAGCTCAGGGATCAACATGTCCTTTGACATGTTGGTACGCTTTGTGGGGGGGGATAGATTGAGAGAGACAGAGACAGAGCGATAGGGAGGAAGGAATCTCTCAGTCAACTGCGCAGCTCCTCCTTAGCTAACCCGATTTCAGAATTGGAGATGAATGAAGTTTTCATCATCATCACTTGCCTTTACTCCGCAGCTCTGTTCTCTTCATTCTCGTTCTGATGGAGGCATTTTTAATGAAGAGGGGATTAGGAAGGGGGAGTAGTGGCCAGGGGAACCGCAGACAACAGGCAGAAGTCCTGCCAAGCTGCGTAAATTAATAGCTGGCTGGCCCTCATCAGGACCTCATTTCTTTCAACCTGGAAGGCAATGGGAGAGATTCACAGACTCGCGCATTATCGTGGCAGACAGATTCGCTTTTTCCCTTAAGTATTTAGAGCTTTGTCAGCAATGTAGACAGAAGACGGACAGCTATGTTTAAAAACTAACCGCATCACAGGGTGCACAATTTGGCGTGGGCTGAGTGTGTATTGATTGTTAGAGTTACTTTTAAAAGAGCCATTTCAAAGCTGCCATGTTTCCTGTGTGTGTGTGTGTGTGTGTCTATGTCTATTCACAGGCCAGAGTTTGACTTTGGGTGTGTTCTTCAGAGGCTCAGAGTTCACATGTTGGTTAAAGCATGCCCACCAGTGGTGCTGCTGTTGGGTGGTGGTGGTTGCATGAATACACGGGGCTCCGTGCCACTTACTCTGTGCCACAGGGCTGGGCTGGTTGGGTTGTGGTGTGTTGGCTGTGATTTACGCTCTGCCAATGATCTGGATGTCTTGCTTTCAAGCTGGCTCTTATCATTAAAGCATGGCAGGGCAGCCTGCCAGTGTGCTTAGGGAAATAGTTTACAGGAAGAGACACAATGTTGAAACAAAATGGCCTGATCTAGGCAGAGCCCAGTCTGAAATCCACAGGGAATGGTTACAAAAAAGCTCACCTTTTAAAAGAAAAGCCATCTGTAGTCTGTGTGGGAAAATGAAGGCAGTTTTCTTAATCCAGGTGAAAAGGGAGAGAGCCTGACTGTGTACAGATGCTCATCATTTGGTGAAAACACAGATGACTCTACTCTTTGGTTTGCCAATGCACTAGGAAGTGTCCCTGGGACAGGGTCTGACGTATGGATTCTAACTTCCTTCCTTCCTTCCTTCCTTCCTTCCTTCCTTCCTTCCTTCCTTCCTTCCTTCCTTCCTTCCT
>NW_026585742.1:3573422-3583150 GCF_907164565.1 Psammomys obesus
CCTTCCTTCCTTCCTTCCTTCCTTCCTTCCTTCCTTCCTTCCTTCCTCCTTCCTTCCTTCCTCCCTCCCTCCCTCCCTCCCTCCCTCCCTCCCTCCCTCCCTCCCTTCCTTTCCTTCCTTTCTTTCTACAGGGTCTTGTTGTATAGTCTGGGTTGGCCTGGAACTGGAATATGCAGACTAGTCTGGCTGTGAATTCATAGAGATCTGCTTGCTGCTGTCTTATGAGTGGTGGGCTAAGATTAAGGTGTAATTCAACATTTAAAAAATTATTACATTTAATTTATAGGTGTCTCTGTGTGTGTGTCTCTGCCATGGCATATATTAACAGTTTTGTACAAAAGTGATTTTGTGTACAGATTTATATAGTTTTATACTTTCATATAACTGGTCTGTATAATAGATAAGAAATTTACTAACATTTATATCACAGTCAAAGCTTAGCATATATTCAGGATTTATTTTTTGTCTTTTCTTATCAGCAAATGAAGTTTGAAGAAGTCACTGATTTAAAAAATTAGCATTGCTATTTTTAACCAAGACATGGAAAATATGTTTATTTTATCTATCTGTTTTTCTTAAAGATTTATTTTTATTTTCTGTATATTAATTCTTGTCTGTGTGCATCATGTTCATGCAGTGCCTGATGAGACCAGAAGGGGGCACCAGACCTTTTGGAGCTGGAGTGCCAGATGGTTGTGGCTGCTGGGAACCGATTGTGCTCCTCAGCCCCCAAGGGTACTTTCAGAGGAATGTTCTGCAGTCCTTACTCTCTCCCCTGCTCTGGGGGAAAAAAATAAATAAATAAAAAAAAAATAAACAAAAAAATAAAACAAACAAACAAAAAAACCTCTGGGCAGGAAGACAGGTCAGTCATTTCAGAGACAAATGTGATTGTTCACAATTAGTATTTGGTTTTAGAAATGGAAAATGTACACTGGCATGGAAGGACTGGAAAATGACTATGATTGGAATGCATGATGTTGAATTCCCAGAGATCAATAAAAATATGTTAAAAAATTAGAAATTGCGTGTGTTAAAAATTGATTTTCTAGGGCAGAAGAGATAGATGGCTGAGAGGTAAGAGCACTTGTTGCAGAAGACTAGGGTTTGGCTTCCAACACATGGTTCCAGAGTATCTGACACCCTCTTCTGACCACTGCAGGCGCTGGACACACAAATGGTGTACGCACAAAGTAAAACAAAGAAATCCAGTGTACATGTGTATAAACCGTATGGACTTTCTATGCCTGCCCTAGCTCTGGATAATAACACGGGGACTTATAATAGATTTTATATTTACAATAGCTTTAGGCATTAGCTTACTCTTGTTCCCAGCTAGCTCTTATAACCTTCGTCAATCCATTTACATTAATCTCTGTTTTGCTTTGTGGCTTGTTACGTCTCTCAATTTCGTAAACCTCCTCCTAGCCTCACAGGTGAATCCTCCTGCTCTGAAAGATCCCCGGAGGGTATCTTCCGTCAGAGAGACCCCCTCCCAAAGAACAACGAGTCCATTCGGATGTAAACAGCAAGAGGCTTTTATTTTGATACACGAGTACTCGGGGCAGCAAGGTCATTCGGGAGGACCTTGCGCGCCTCCTTGGGGAAAAACTGGGGTTTTTATAGGGTTTTAGAGCAGAAGCACTGGTACAGAAGCGAGAGGCATGGTTACAGGGGGCTGATTGGTACATTTACATGAGACCACAATTTGCGTCAAAGTTTGGCAGGGGCACCAAGATTCCAGGAACTGGGTGGTCAAGGGGGTTATGATGACCCCTTGACGTGGCCCGCCACCTGTTATTTTGTTTTTCCCTATCTCAGTTGGAGCAGTCTCTGACAGATATCTCATGAGGGTGGTCATAACAAGTTGTTTTTAGCTCAATTGGGGCGGCCTGACCACAGATATCCCAAGTGGGTGACACAGCTGGGTGTTCTCAGTAATTTTCCAGTTTCTCATCTGGCCTTCAGAGTTTTACAAAACAGTGGTGTCTCACAAAAATGGCGTTAGCTATGCTTAACTCAGGGTGAGGCTGGATCTTTTAGCTCCTGATTCTTTCTCAGAGTTCCTGTCTCTGCAGAAGTCCTGCCTAGTCACCCCTGCCTTTGCCTGTCAGCTCTTTATTTAGTCAGTCAGAAGCTGTTTGAGGTGTGGTGATGCTTAACAATACCCAAGTCCATCCTCCTCAGCTCCCTGGGTACAGAAATCAGCATTTGAATAATACAGACAATCCAGCCGAGGCTGTGCACGCCTGTAATCCCAGCACTCAGGGAGGCAGAGGCAGGCGGGTCTCTACACAGAGAAACCCAGACTTGATAAACAAAAATGAAAACAAAAAGAAACCAAGGACAGTCTATTCACAGTGCATAAAAAGGTCACGCCAACAGTGTTTAATTTTATTTCCTGTAACTGTGGCTCATTGATATTTCAGAGCAGAGTGCTCTTTAAAACTTACTCTCTCCCATGGTTTTTTTTTTTTTTTTTTTTCTGTTTTCTGATGCTGAGAACTGAATCTCGCTCCCTGAAGCTGAGTGTGCACTGCGGTCACTTGTTTTGGGGAGGAATAGACAGAGAAAGGCTTACCTGTTTTGTTTTGAAACATGCCTTACTCTGTTGCGCAGGCTGGCCTTGAGTTGTAGTGATCCTCTTGTCTCAGCCTCCCAAGTATTGGGATTATAGAAATGAGTCATCACTATCTCCCTGCTGGTTCATGAGCCCAATTAAAACTGCTGTGAATATACACATGTAGCTTAGACTTACATAGGGCTTTGTGTTATGTAAGTGTCACATTTCCTCTGTATGAGACAACAATGTATCTATTTAAATAAGAACCAGATAAAACACCAAGACCATATTTTGCTAGTATAATTAAAAAAAAAAATAGTCACAGGGGCTGGAGAGATAGCTTAGTGGTTAAGAGCATTGTCTGCTCTTCCAAAGGACCGGAGTTCAATTCCCACCACCCACATGGCAGCTCACAACTGTCTGTAACCTCAGTTCCAAAGGATCTGACACCTTCACACTAATGCACATAAAATAAAATTAAGTCAATTAAAAAAAGAATTAATTAAAAAAATAAGCACAGAACTCACTTCTCTTCTTTTCCTAATCTGATTTTATTTTGGTTGTTGAAACAGCATGCATTTAGTGGGTCCTCTTATTTGACAAATGGCAGCAGGGACAGTGCTTACAGTTTTAGGCTTTAAAACAAGACTTGAACCGTTTTCTTGTTCTGGGAGAGAAAACTGGGGTCAGAAAAGTCTGAGGCCCATGAAACCCTGCATTTGAAACAGAAGGCTTTTAGCAGCTGCTTTCTGCTGGTTTGCTCTCTGACAGAAAAACGACAGGAAGAAAACGACGGGAAGAATTGTTGCCTGGAGGTGAGCCCCGCCCTGACTGCCTCTCTGAAGGCAGGTTTTCTCAAGGTTTTTTAGCCTTCACTCCATTTAGCCCTTTTTTCCTCCTTAGATTCATTTTGGTTTTTATTTATTTGTGAATCTATATGTCATGTGTGTCTATGGAGACAAAAAGGTGTGTAATCCCCTGAAGTTGGAGTTACAGGTGGTTATGAGCCATCTGACACAGGTACTGGGAATTGAACCTGGGACCTCTAGAGCAGGAAGCATGCCTAACTTTTTTTTGAGCCATCCCTCCAGCCCCAAGCCTTATTCTTTGTCACTTTCCCTGCTGTAAGAAAGTACCTAAGATGGGTCTTTGTAATGAGCAGAGAGCATCGGTTCATATTTTTGGAGATGTGACGCCCAGTGAAGGGGCAGGCATCTGGCAAGAGTCTGCTTCATGTTTCAAGTGGGGAAGCTCAGAGGTGGTAGCGAACCCTTCTGGCTGGGTATACATTTGTAACACATGAACTGTGGGAGACACATCCAAATCAGAACCCTGTGTGTGTGATTGACACAAATGACATAGTATATTTGCTGGTGAGTTTTACTTTTTCTGATCTGGTAGCTTGAGACCATTGTAGGCCACCGAGTCTAATGGCAGCAAATGTAAAGGTTCTGATATGGTCCTGTGCAGTTCATTAAGAAGGATGATTTGAAAAGGACATTGAATATTTGGCAGAATTTTGTGAGCCATTCCCCCCTTCCCCCATATTAATATTTATATGTAAACATCTTTTGTTCAGTTAGTTTTTAGTGGGTCATTTTACTGAATTTATCCTCTGAAGGCACTTGTAAACAGCCAGGCCCACAAAGCAAATAGAATATTATTCTACTTGTGAAAACCACTGAAGGGTGATTCTAGTTTGTTCTTTAGCACTCAAGATGGGGCTTGTGTGACAGGGCGCTGGTGTCAGGAAGGCTCTCCTGGCACTGATGAAAAGAATTCCAAATTGCACTCTTGCTTTTGGGTTTCCTAGGCTCAGTGGGAACAAGCTTATAGTAAAACAATATTACTCGCCAATCCCCTTGTCTGCTCTGTGTGGCCTCTTAAGACAGTGTGTGCCTTATGAGCAGGTTGATGAAGGACAGCGCCACAAGCAGCCAGCTCCTGTCTGGCAAGGAATGCTGATGGAGGGTTGGGTCCATATATTCCTTAGGTTTTTTTTGTTCACTGTGGGGAGAGGTTGGGCTCGGCCAAGGATTTGAGGAGTAGAGAAATTGAAAGTATGGTGCGGAAGGCATGCATCTTAGAGGAGAGGTCTTACCCCAAGAATCCTGTATAGTCTGTGGAGCAGGGTGGAAACTTAGTTACCCTGACCCATCCTTTTGCTTACTTTATTTATTTTTTTCATTTATTGCTGAGTGAAGATGTAACAATTCCCATGATGGATACAAGAGAAATTATAAATCCTAAAGAGAGACAGTATGTCTTCCCTTCATCTATCAGACTGTTATAACCTCTTCTTCCCCAAAGTTAGTGTTTAATGGGAATGAAACAGTTAGGGCTTGAAGCTGACCCTCAAAAGAAAGGGTGTGGCTAGACTGGGTACAATAGACATCTTCTACCTACCGTCCACAATCACCCTGAGACAGTTTTCAAAAGTAGTGGGTCGGTGGGATAGAATAGCACCAGTTTCTCCCAGGCTCATTCTTGAATAAGAAATGATCTCTGTAAAGCATTATTTTATTTCAGCTAGCATTCTTAAAGACCCAGCGTTCCAGTACCATAATCCAGATGTGGCTCACACCTGTGTGAGATGTAGAGCCAGGAGTCTGAGGAGATAAAGGTCATCTCCAGCTACATAGTGAGTTCAAGGCCAGTGTGGGCTATGTCTCAAAATAAAGTAACACACCCTCCATCTTGAGACTATAGGGAGCCCAGGTAAGTGGCCTTCCTTCAGGAAAGGCCCAAGGACATTGTCTCACAGCTCAGTGGACACATCACCTGGTCTTTGTGTCTCATGGTTTTCTGTAAAATGTGTAGCTGCCATAGGTGGGCAAGTTGGCTAAACTATACATGAATGCATTTTCCTTTCTCCATTTTTATTTCATAATTCCTTTTGAAATATGGCTGTGCATCTGACTGTCCGGTAATATTGAGGTGAAAGCACACTGATCCTGGTTAAGTTCACTTGTAGTGGTTCTCAACCTTCCTAATGCTGCGGCCCTTTAATACAGCTCCTCATGTTGTGGTGACTCCCGCCACAAAATTATTTTTATTGCTACTTTGTAGCTGTAGTTTTTTTGCTATTATGAATCATAATATAATTAACTGATGTGAAGGATTATCTGATATTCGACCCCTGTGGAAAGGTCATTTACCTCCAAAGGGGTTGTGTCCCACAGGTTGAGAACCACTCGAAGTCTTAGAGTCACAAGACTGTTGCCCAGGGACTTGGGTGTGACAGCCATAGACAATGAGGACATGCACAACAATGTAAGCTAGCTTTGTGGATTAGGGTGCCGGGGTGGAAACATCAAAAATTATCCCACTGGTCTGAAACAACACAGATGTATTATCTCGATGCATCACAAGTGTATTATCTTGCTGCTCTGAGATAAAGGCATGGGCAAGGCTGCTTGCTCATGCCAAATGCTTTGCCTTAGCTTCCAGGATGTTATAGGCCACCTTAGGCTGCCAGAAGAACCACCTCCATGTCTGCCTTCATGGCCCTGTGTGGTCCCCATTTCCACATTTTATAAGAATACCAGTCGTATTGGCTTCAGGTCATCCCTAATGACGTCATTTGTACTTCAGTATGTCTGTAGTTGTTTGAGGCCAGACACTGAGCCACTGACACGGAGGCCTCAGGAAGTTTTGGGGACACAGCTCAATTCATGATGGGTATACATATGCTACTAGCTTTGTGCCTCTAGACTCTCCAATAAGATGGGCCCCGATCAGGCAACCTACACGTGCAAAATTAGAGAGCACCTGCTGTGCTATGAAATTTCTCAGTGTTTTCACATAACCTTGCATTCCTTACCACTGCAAACAGATGCATTTGTGGTTTCTAAAAGCTGCAGAGTTTCCCTTACTAGAATAGAAGCCAGCAAACCCTGGAGATGAGCAGACAAACTGCAGAATCTTCTACTCATCTTCTTCTGGGTCCCAACACAGAATAAGTATCACCTCCAGTCACAAGTGAGAAGACCGATTTCCATCAAGCTCAGCGCTGGCAGTTTCCGCAGAACATGCAGAATGTTATTATAGAACATGTGGATTGAGCAACATGACCATGCTGCCGTGCTCCTGTAATCCCAGTGCTGCGGGGCCAGAGAGGCAGATCCCTGGGGCTCACCTGCTGGCCAGCCCGGCCTTCTCGAGTTGCCCGTTAGTGAGAGACTGCCTCAGACAAGAAGGTAGACGTCTGCCTGTGCGCACACGTGTGTGCCCCTCTTGCTCGCATGTGTGCACACATAAATTACTGAGGCCTAGGTCACTAGGAAATAGCGGTGGGTTGGGAGGCGCTTCTGGCTTTGGGATGTGGCTGGCTAATTTGTGGTGCTGGGCTCTTTGTAGGCGGCTTTCTCCAGCCTGTGGCCAGACCGCTGCCGAAAGGATGAGAGCTGTGTGTGTCTTGCTCACTTGGGTCTTCAGGGTGCCGAGCTCACGGGCATGCCAAACTCACTGAACATGTGTTGGTTGAATAAGGAGGATAAAATAACCTCCCACATTTGTAATTAGAGAGAAGCCCAGACACCCAAGAAACAGTTGAAAACACAGCCCTTAGGAGCACTTCCTTAGGGTGTCCTATCAGCCACACACCCCATTTTTCTGATGCTAAGGCCAGGCAAGCACAAGCTGTCTCATGCAAACAGGCTTCTAATTTTCTCTGTGGGTCACACTAAATAGTACCTTGTTCATCCAAGACAAGGAAATTGATCTCAAATTATTCCCATATTGGTAAAAAACCCTAACTGCCACGCATGCTTTATGGGATCAGGGGGAAGGTAGGCCCTTGGTTTCAGCTGCAGTAAAACTGCTTTAATTACTGAGCACTGTCTGTCACTGTGGGACAGCTGGTGTGATCCGATTCTGCACAGAGCTAGGTTGGAAGACCATGTCAGGGCCAGGAGGAGATAAACACTGTCTGTCTGCTACCAAGGGGTAGTGGACATGGTCCCTGTCCTGCGTAGGGCTGGGTTTAAGGTCGTCCTCCAGGGCTTAGAGGTGTTGGGACTGCAGAGCGGAAGCCTCATTCTCTTAGCATTCCTTCTGTCCCTTGCCTCTGTCACAGGTCACTGCTTGTGCCCATCAAAGCAAGTTCTTACATATTCAGGAATCGGAAGGCTGGTCATTAACCACAATCTCTTAAAATGCAGAACTGTGTAAACTTTCAATCACATTATATTTACGAAATAACGGATACCACAGATTCATCACCCGTGATTACATCTCACTGCATGGCACTGTGGTCCACACACTGTCACGACTCCGCCTTCTCTTGGCATGCTCCTTTTGTCTGCATCTTCCCTTAGAGGCTCTCGCTCTCAATACTGGCGAGTCAAGTACAGAGTTAAGGGCACATACATTCTACCTTTTATGTGTTACTGAGACCAAAATACCCAACGCAGACAATCTGGGGAGAGATGTGTTTGGGCTCATGATTTTGGGAGGTTCAGCCCATGGCTGTTGACCCCTCTTTACTTGAGCAGGACACTGTCACAATGGAGTACAAACAGAGAAGAGCTACAGCCTCGTGGCTGGCCAGGAAGCAGAGACAGGGGAAAATGGCCTCTCTGGTCCCATGCATGAAGGACCCTCCCTCACTGGCCTGTTCCTTTAGCTAATTTTCCTGTCTTAAAGCGTCAGCAAACTTCCAAACTAGACCCATGTGCCAGGGACCTAGCATTCAGCATACAAGCCTATGGAGGGAGTGCCCAGTCTGCTCCGGGGCCTCTTTTTTTCTTTGAGTATTTGTATCTGCAACCCCGCTGTTTCCAAACCATGTCATATTCTGATATGTTGGCGTAACAGAGTTTACGTATCTTTTACAGGGAGGAAACACTCAATCCTTAACAACACTTAGTGCTTTCAGGCTTTTTCTTGGGACTGTTTTCTTGGATGAGAACAACTCACATAATAAGAGTAAACATTAGTGCCTATGTATGTATGTAGTACTTCCAGTTGCTTCCGGCAATTCCTCCCCCCCCCCCCCCCCCCCCCTTTTTTTTTTTGGATACAGGGTTTCTCTGTGTAACAACTCTGGCTGTCCTGGAACTATCTTTGTAGACTGTGTTGGCCTTGAACTCATAGAGATCCACCTGCCTCTGCCTTCTGCATGCTGGAATTAATTGTGTGCACCACCATGCCCAGCTTTTTGGCACATTCTTTTGCACATGTTCTCTCATAAGTCTCTCAGTTCTAGTTTTAAAAATATATTTAAATATTATTTTTTGCTATGTTAATTGATTTTTTGCTATAAGTTTATATGAATGAATGCTTGGCCTTCATGTATTCATGTGTCTCATGTGGTACCTGGGGCCTATGGAGGTCAGAAGGGGACATTGAATGCCCTAGAACTGGAGTTAGGGTGCTTGTGAAACATCATGTGGGTGCTGGAAATCAAACCCCAGTCATCTCCAAGAACAAGTGCTGTAAAACTGCTAAGCCACCTCTTCAGTCCCTTTCTTATTTGTTGTGTGTGTGTGTGTGTGTGTGTGTGTGTGTGCGCTTAAATCTCTGCTTCACTTAATCAGAAAATAGCTTAGGATTTGTCTGAAACTGGCTTATTTCATTTAACATAGTGATCACCAATTCCATCTGTTTTACTGCAGATGTTCTTATGAAACGTGTATATTCAAGTGGAGCTTAGCACCTTGATAAGCATTCCCTAATTTACTTCTCATGACAACATTTTGAAATTATAGTTCTAGTTCCAGAGAAGGGATGGGTAGAGAAGTTTGTTCCTGGGCCAGGAGTACAGAGCTGATACAAGGGACATTGGCCCCCCACGAACCTTCCTTCTTAGATTTTGCCATAGTCTGACCAAGCAAATGCCACATCCCAGGCACCACCCATTGCTGACCCCTCTCCCTGTAGAGGATTTGTTTCCAGGACTTTCTGTTTTTCATTAAGTTGGTAAATTCTAAGTAAACACTGAGAGTTCCTCAAGTATGGGCTGTGACTTGTAAGTGATGGCACTGTGTTTTACCTGACAACTAGAAGGAGTTAGGTTTTCCATAGTCACACTTCCTGACTAGGACAGGGTCCAGCTCTGTTCCTGGTATTTTCCTGGTGGGTGGCAGTCCTAAGGTATTTTCTTTTCTTTCTTTCTTTCTTTTTTTTTTTTTTTTTTTTTTTTTTTTTTTTTTTTTTTTTTTTT
>NW_026585742.1:3583160-3624370 GCF_907164565.1 Psammomys obesus
TTTTTTTTTTTTTTTTTTTTTTTTTTTTTTTTTTTTTTTTTTTTTTTGTCTTAAGCATAACAGATGGTTAGAAACTCAGTGACAGCTTTGTGTAGGGTCATGTATTAGGCATGAGCTGGGTTCTTTCTCAGGCTGAGGGCAAAGTGTCAGCCACCCCGTGGGCACACAGGAGGCTTGGGGGATGTTGGTGGCCCTTAGTGTTCTGTGCATACAGGGCTTAAGTGTCATCTCCGAAAGCCAAACATTTTTGCAGCCAAGAGTGTCTCTACCACATGGACTTGTGCTTCTTTAAAGGTCTGGTCTCCGCTGTTTCTGGTGTCTTGGTCACCGTCCCACTGTGAGTCAATTCTTTTTCTGGTAAATCAGTCAGCGGATCAGGGACTTAAGGGTATTGGTAAAATCCCGTCTTCACCTTTGCCATTAGTAACGGCCAGAAGTGAAACACAGGTTCCGTCCCAGTTCAGGACGGGGACTGTGTAGAATGCACGTGAAGGGGAGGGAGGGGCCTTATGTTGGAGGAAGAGAAAGACCGCATGTAGATGTGGGACCTCAAGAGGGTGAACGCAGGGAGGAGACCAGGGGCTGGCTGTAGGGTGGCCTGGGCAGATGCTGTAGAAACCTCCACATACAGCAGGAGTGAATTCTGGGGAGCCAGCACACAGTGTGGGGATTGCAGTAGCTAGCTGTCCCCTGTGGACTTTGAGTTTGCCGAGTGAGCACATCTTACCAGCTCACACACAGGCACATGCAGCAGTTCTGTGAGGTGGTGGACGGGTTCGTAAATAGCAGTGATTGTTTCTTAATGTGTACATGTATCTCATGTTTATGTTTCACACCTTACATTCACGCAGTTTTATTTGCCAGCTATATCTCAGTAAAGCTGGGAAGTCAAGAAGAGGTGCTGATTAGAGGGGCCGGGTTGGAATGTTGTCGCCGCATCTGGGTCTTCTCCCTGCTCCACCCCTGGGTTCTGACTCAGGCTCTTCTCCATCGTTCCCTGACTGCCTCAGCCAAGCTTGCTCATGGGGTTCATGTAAAGTCAGGGCATGGGAAGTGGAACGATGTGCTTTCTGGGAAGAGCCTCTGAGTTGTTAGTCCTTGTCTTGCTTAGTATCCAGATGAATCCTCAGAATTTTTGCCTAGAGTACCAGTTTTCTGGCTTCATTCTCAGAGGTGACTCTGTTTTTCTTTTAGTTATTTTTAAAGTTTAGATTTGAGTCTTTCATACATAGATGGAGTATGTGTGGGTCATATTTACTCCCTGTTCCCCACTCCAGCTCCTAGGCCCTCCCCCACAACACCCCCTTCCAAATTCATGTCCTGTTTTTTATCCCACCAGTCTTTTGGTGCATGGGCATAGGGCTACCCACTGGAGCATGGGTCATACTTTAAAGGAAGATCGAGTCTTCCTCCCTGGTAGCCATTACTTGTCATTAGCTCCTCAGCTAGGGATGGGGCCTCAGAAGCCCCTCCATCCTGTTACCATCAAATTTTCTTCATTTCAAAGTTAAGACAGTAGTGCATTGAATTTTGAGTTTGGAGAGAACGTGACACCCCACACCTCAAAGCCAGTAGAACTTCCTGTCAGAGTGTAGGATGTGATGGGTTCAGGGACTGCTTGATCCAGTCTCTCAAACCATGTGTCAATGCTGTGTTTTTTTTATTTTTTGTAATGTAATTTATTGTTATGTGTGTATATGGGTCTGTGCACATCTGTGCACATCTCTGTGTGTACATTTGGAGGCCAGAAACTGATGTTGTTGTCTTCCTCGGTTTTCATTGAGCCTGGTGCTCGTCACCTGGGAGTGGGCTGGTCAGCCAGTAAGCTTGAGGGAGCCACTGGTGTCCGCCCTCTCTCCGGTGCTAGGGTTACAGGCATGTATTGGCTTTATTTTTATGTGGATGCTCGGACATGAATTTTACCCCTATGTTTAGAGAGCAGCACTTTACCAGCCCTGTTTATGTCAGTGGCATTTTCATGCTGACTATTCTGTTTTGAAAGATTCTGTGATGCTGGTAAAGAAAGGATAGCTACCCTCTCTCCCCTAAGCCCCTAGAACAGTAGTTCTCAACCTGTGGGTCGTGACTCCTTTGGGGTCACATATCAAGCATCCTGCTTATCAGATATATATATATCTGATAAGACCCAGGATGTGGATGGAATCTGATTTCGACCAGTTCTTGCCTCCTGCTTTTCCTTAGAAGTAAGTTTTGTCTGGGTGGAGGTATGGAGGCAGCAGTTGCATTGTGGAGCTTTAGCAGTTAGATGACCTATTTTCTCCATCAAGTGTCTACAACAGGCAGATACTGGAGTTACAAACCAAATAAATGCCATCTGGCCCAAGAAGCTGAAGGACTGAGGGAGGAGAGCAGCAGGGAGTGACCGGACTGCAGTGAGCTGGACACAGCTTGCCTCTTATCCAGGGCCAGCTTGGTCTGGCTTGAGTTGGTTATTGCCTTGCAGGAATTTGATCCAGTGCTGTGAAATCATTCCTACACTTCAGTAGAAACCAGCGGGCCAGCGTTTCACTCGGTTAGCTGCAACTTCTAAAACTTGCTAGTGAATTCCGGTTTTGTGCGATATGAAGGATGAAGTCATTCATTGCCTTTGGGCTAGGTGTGCCCTGTGTGTGGCCTGGTCTGCCTTTGCCTGGTCAGAAGGCTTGTTGGGGATGCTTTTTGTCCTGAAGCAGCATCTCTTCCATCTTCCTTCTTCCTCACAGAGCCTCAATTTTGCTTAGAAGTCCAGCCCCCTTCTTGAAGCCTTTTAGCTGGGGGAGGAGCCAGACCCCAGCCCTCTGTTAGACTTGTTGGGTTTGTTTAGATTCCTTCTTTGAGATTGGTTCAGCACTCAGCATGTGCCCTGACTGGGCAACGGAGTGGGAAGGTGTGCTGCCGACATCTCCCTGGGAAAGCCTTATTTGTCCCTGAGAAGCTGCTGTCTCCCTGCATGCCACCCATAGTGGCTGTAGCTGTGTCCTTGAAGCCTTGTGGATGAAGCCAAAGTTGAGAAGGGCTGACCCCAAGAGAAGGGAAGAGCCCGTTCTCTTGGCTGTAGCCTTCAGCTGGGAACAAATAGCTGTTAAGTTTGTCCTTCCTGGGGCCTCTATTTGTATAAGATAACAGAGTTGCTTCTTTTGTTTCTTTCCTGCTAAAGGAACTTGGATTGGCCTCTACACAGACCAGGGAGAGCTTCCGCCCAGTTCTAGCCCATGTGAACTGCTGGCAATGATGAAAGGCTTCTTGCCGCTGGACCTGGCTGTCACTAATCCTGACTATAGGGCAGAAGGACTGGATCTTACATCTCAGCACCTCTTCCTTGGTGTTGGCCTTTTGGAGAGTTATCCAAGCAAAGCTCCATCTTTTTACAGAGAAGGAAGTCACCCTCTGGGCAGGGGAGCCAGACTTGGTTGGGAGCACTTGGGCTCTGCAAGTCAGATAGGAATTACGCTGGACTGTGACTTTCCCCATTTATGTAGTTACTCTTCAGGATGAGGTACCTTCACACTGGGAAGAGCCTCACCCTTCAAGGACAGGTGGACCTGTATTTTTGTGTAATCCAAATAGTTTAGATATTTAATAACATATAAAATAGAAAGCAGTTCCTGCCTGGCCTATGGGCCCTGAAAGAAAGCCTGCTTGAAGCACCCTACAAAACTAAACGCTGTAGGTATTTTTGTCCACCCAACCCCTGTGAGTGTGTGTGTGAGAGAAAGAGAGAGAAGAGAGAGGAGAGACAGATAGACAGAGACAGAGAGGGAGGAGAGAGTGTTCATGAATTTGCACATGCAAATGTGTGCTAAGGGGGTGGGGTCAATTACAGGTGCTGTTCCTAAGGATTCATTCACCTTGTTTTTTTGAGGCAAGGTATCTCCCTGGACTGTAGCTTGCTGGGTAGGTTGGACCAGTGGCCAGCAAGTTCTGGTGATCCATGTATCTCTCCCCCAGCACTAGCATTACAAGCATGTGCTTCCATACCTGGCTTTTTTTTTTTTTTTTTTTTTTTATGTGAATTCTGGGTACAGAACTCAGGTCTTGATGCTTATGTGCCAAGCATTTTGAGGACTGAGCCATGTCCCCAGGCCCTCCTCTTTCAAAATAAGTAATGGCTTTGTAATTTAGAGCAAAAAAGTTTTCCTAATGCCTCTCAATTTATGTAGGTTACTGTTTGCACCCTTTTCCCAGCTAGTGAAGAATGAAGAGCCTGCATGTGTGTGAATAGCACACATTAAGTTTTGGTCACACACACCTGCTCTCTGCTCGTAACTATCACTTTTGCTGTTGGGCCACGTGGAGAGGCAGTGAGGCATGTGGGAAGGTGTGTGGGTCCTGATGCTACCCCAGTTGGGTTTGAAGCCACCTGTGGGATTTTCTGGTTCCTGGACCTTAGCAAATAGCTTATTCTCTTTGCAGCTCAGTTTCCTAATCTGTGAAATGAAAGCAGTGGTGACCCTGGCCTTGGAGGTGCATTGCTGTATTCATTGATGGCACTTGGAACGGCACCTTGCACGCTCTAAGTGCCGTGCGTGTTTGTTGTTCTGCATAGTCCAAATAACTACTGAAACCTGCAGCTCACTGCTGGCTGCATCATCAGTCTTCGTTAGATATTTTAGAAGACCCTAATCAATTGGTAGATGTATTGTCACTGTCTCTTAGATTACAAGTGATTTATTGCTGGATATAGAAATGGCTGTGGGAGGTAAGCTTGTGGGAGAGAGTCTATGGGCCAGGGAGGCAGGCTTTCAGCCAGCAGGCATCATGGGGAATAAAGAGATTATATAGTGTGTTTGCCTGGCTGGATGTGGCTGGATGCAGGGTTAGCCCAGGCTAGCTGTCTAAGGAGCGCTAAAGCATGTAGTATTTAATAGCACAAGCATTTCTCTGTTAAGTGATCATTTCTTTCAAAGGTAGGCCGTCTTTCCTTTTATTTCCTACCGTTTGTTGTTCTTTCACTGCCTAGTTCTCTTTCTCTGAATGGCAAGAGTAATGCCACTTTATGAACAGGAATCTCAATTGTTTTCCGATAATTAACAATATGCGATTTAAGAATTAAGACCTGTTGACCTTTAAAGACATCTTGGAGGGTTCTTACTTTGCCAAGCCCTGGTGACACCCTTAGAGCTATGGCTTTGTCCAGACTCAGTGACATCATATAGAGAGCTGTGACTTCATGAGGACACAGTACTATCCTGTAAGGCTGTCCTGGGATGGTGGCATGTGCAGGGCTGTGGCCCCCATGAGGACATGGTGTCATCCTGTAAGGCTATCTGATAAGGTCCCTGAGGTGATGCGATGACACTTTAAGGCTGTTGTCCTGGGGTGATGCGATTTTGGCCTTGCTAGGACCACATTCCCCCTTCTTGGACACTAGGTCTTCGTGTGTAGGGTGCGAATACCGATCGTTCAGAGGTTCCCTGTGAGAACATGGACTCCTGAATTGACCAGCACAGACAGAGCCTTCTTTGTCTTGTTTTACTCTCTTCTTCCATCTACTTGTAACCAGCATGTTGGTTTTGGGTCAGAAAGCTTGAACTATAATTCTATATGAGTTAGCTGTGGTGGAGCATTAATAAGGAAATGAATGCTTATTTTACTTTCATGAATAACTGAAGTTTTGTTTTTTTTTTTTTTGTTTTGTTTTTTGTACTTTCTGTTTTGAGATGGAATATTTTCTTGTGTTTCTTTTCTCCTTTCTTTTTGGAGACTGGGTTTTTCTGTGTAACAGCCTTGGCTGTCCTAGAACTCTCTTTGTATAACAGACTGCCTCTTAACTCACAGAGATCCTCCTGCCTTTGCCTCTGGAGCGCCACCATGCCCACCAGAGATGGACTCTTTTCATGCTGCCCCGGCTGCCCTCAAAGTCATGGCCTGAGGAATCCCCCTGCCTCAGCCTACTATGAGTAGTCAGCACCGTGGGTACATGCCACCACAGCCATCTGCGTCGCTGCTTTCTTCTCGTGGGTTTTTAGTGTTTTTCCTGGAAATTGTGGCTGAATTAAAGTAAGGGTTTGGCAAGATTTTTCTATCAAGAGTTGACGCTCTGCCTCTGTGTGCCATCTTGCTCAACCATACCTCCACTTTTCTCATTTGTACCTGCAGCTCACTGCCTAATTAAATTGCTGATATGGCAATAGGCAACACTTCACTGAACACGTCTGGTCCCCAACTAATAAAGCCTCATTTGAATTTCATGGACTTTTAATTTGTCCTGAAATAATATTTTTCTTTTGATTTTTTTTCAATCACTTAAAAATACATTTTATTTTTTCTACCACTTTACTTGAGACTACAGAAATATGGGAGTGGGAAGAGTTTGCTGCCTTCCTGGGTTTAATAAAGTGGTTAATAAAACTATTAGAATTCATGCAGTAAGAGGCTTCCTTGAAGGAGTTTGTCTGGCCACAATTTTTTTTTTTTTTTTTTTTTTTTTTTGAGACAAAGTCTCAGACTACTTTTGGCTGTCCTGGAAATCATTACTGGTGGAACAAGCAGGCTGGCCTTGAACTCACAGAGATCGTTCTGCCTCTGTCTCCCAAGAGCTGGGACTGTGGCCACGCCTTTGTGGAGCATCATTCTGGATGACATCTGGAGACTCTGGTGTGATCTGAAGGGTTGTTTTAGATGGCCTCTGCCCAAAATCAGATGCACATGTCCTTCCTCTGATTCAGTTCCGGGTGTGTATGAGCCCACATCTCCTGTCTCCACGTCTGTTGAAAGGAGGTTGGTCTCATGCCTTCTCTGTTTTGACTGTTTTGACCCTCTGCTTTCCCTCTCCTGTCTTCTCTGCATTAAAGGTGCATTAATGTATTCTCAGTGCGACCCTTTAAGAGTTAGAATGAACAGAGAGCAGTGCTGTCCAGTAATAGCGCATAATCAACGGGGAGAGGGCTTTCCAGGTTGTAAATCACTGAAGAGCTTTGATGATGTCAGCTTCACGAATGGAATGGAAGCTACGATCCATTCAGGTTCTGAATTCTCCGGTTCCTGGAATTGTTTTTTAAACTTGGAATCATCTAGTGGAAAGTCAACTGCCGTGAACCAGCCATGCATAACGAAGCACAGGTCAGCTTTGTCCTCAGGCCTCCTCCTCCACCCCCTTCCTCCATGTTTGTTCACCTGCGATGGGAAATGCTTTCCTCACAGCTTCAGAGGGCACTGCAGAGTGGCTTCTGCTTGGCCATCAGAGACTGAGAAGAGCATCTCCTCCTCCAGAAGCAACAATAAAGCTGACACCCTTTATCCTGCAGCATCCCAGTAGAGGTACTTGATGGTGATAAGAAGCATTTTTAAGAGAATAAAGTACCTTACACTTTCTGATTTAATGCAGAGAGCTAAAATTAAGCTAAAAATGTTTTTTTAAAGGCATAGACCAGAGACATTTTTGAAGCCTTTTCATCTAGCAAAGCCAGCTTCCCTTTCCTCAGAGCATCAGCATTGCTTCAATATTTAGGTATTAATATTCCCTTGTGGCGCAATCAGCTCTTTGAAAATGAATTTCTCGGCACTGCTGTCATAATTAAAGACAGACATGCTGAGGTGAACGGGAATTTGTGTGTTTCTCAGATTGAAAGGCTGTGTTGAGTCAAGTGAACATCCTTTCAAGGTTAAGTTATCTATTTAAAACCCTCCCAATTACTGTGCCAGGTACAATCTTTGATGAGATGCAGGGAGAACAAATGACTTAATCTGTGGGAGAGAAATTCTCTGTGGGAAGGGAAGCTATGAAATCAGGATGAACTGGACGGTGTTTATTATCAAGGGAAAATAGTTACATAAATGAACATGGCGGCGTCTCAGTAAAACACCAGCTGTTATTGGGTTACTAAAGTGTCGTAATGGAAGATCAGAATGGTGGCTTTCTTCTTCATTTGGAGCAGTTTGGACCTTAGTCGTCTCCCAAAGGCTGTGTTGAAGGATGGGTTCTTGCTGGTGGTGCTTTTGGGAGGGGCTGTGTACTTCAAGGGTGAGACATGGTTGGGTCACTGGGGAAAGTTCTTGAGGGGGATTCTGGTGCCCTGGTCCTTCCTGTGCTTCCCTGCTTCCAGGCTGCCATGTGGAGAGCAAGTGAGTCTGCAGTGTATTCCTGCCATGATGGACTAAACTGCCTTGACCCAGGCCCCAAAGCAGTGTGGTCGGTTAGCCACTGAGGGGAACGTTTGAAGCTGGGAGCCAAAAAACCCTTAAGTTATCTCAAGTATTCACAGGAGCAGAAAGCTGACAGCACACTGATTATGCTCCTTAAGAGGAAAAGGACTACAAGGTGGTCAGAGCCCCAGAACACCAGCAGATACTTGAATCAGGATTGGGAAGTGGTCGTGCTGGAAATGAGCTCTCACAGCCTGGCTGTCTAGAATCATTCCAAGTCTGATTGGTTTTCTCTTTAATAGAAAGAAATTGGAGGCTCTGGCTTATGCTTTCCACTTGTGCCTCTGTTGACAGGCCTTTAAGTAGTTTTCCCACTTTCTGAGTGTTGGGGACATGCCCTTGATGGGGATGCTAGCATCCGGAAATATCCCTTTTTGCCTCGGTCCCTCAGCACCTCTGCTGTCTTCTCACCCCTGGCTGGAATGTCTGGTGGGGCTAGCTCCATTCTGTCTCACCTTCCTTCCTGATTAGCTGTGTGGGGTTGCCGGGATGGTACAGTGGTCTAGTGTTGGCCCTGGAGTCACCCTGGGAGGTTCAAATCCTGGCTGTGCCACTCACCAACTTGTGTGAGTAGCTGAAAACTTTCTGCATCTTGGTTTCTCTCTCTCTTTGAGTTGGTTTTATATATAGCTTTACTTGAGTAATACTAATTCCCCTGAGATTTTTATTGAGGAAAAAAATGACTCAGCATGGGAAGAATTTAGTCCATTGATTTCTACTTAGTGAGCTCTATATAGATGATGGTGCTTAAAAAACCAAATTGTGTGCGTGTGCATGTTAGGTCAGAGGCCAGCTTCAGGGGTTTCAGTCCTTGCCTTTGCCTTGATTGGGACAAGGTCGCTACTTGCTTGCCTGAATGCCAGGCTAGCTGGCTAATATATGTCTACGAGTTATCCTCTCTCTGCTTGCAGTCTTGGCATGGGAGCACCAGGATTCCAGATGTGTGCTCACATGCCAGCTTTATGTGGGTTTGCGGGTGCCAAACTGAGGTCCTCACGCTTGCAGGACAAATGCTTTCGTCGTCCTGCCTTCTCTCCAGCCCTGCTGATAGTGGCTTGCTGTGAAATATACTTCATATATCATCCCGGCACCTTGGAGTTGTATAGCCATTCTGTCTCATGTAGATAATATCCTAAGTATTTTTACCCCCTCAGTAACCTTTCTGTTTCTATGGCCTGAAAGGGCCTGCTACCTCCAAACTCTGCTTTGGAGAGTAAGGGAAAAAACTGAAACAGTAACAGCACTATAAAATACTTCACCCTACTGGGCTTGGGTCCATCCCTAACCTGCTTCATTATCTTCCTCCAGATGCTTGGGTGCGTGTATTCAAGAAGCAAAGGATATTCTTATAAGTGATCACAATTGAAATTGTGAAGTCAACCTTCATAATGTGGTTCTCAGACCCCATTCAAATTTAGATCCACAAAGGAAGGTATTTAGAATCCTCTGTCAGCCTCATTCAGCTCAGGCACACTTTCTAAGGCTCTCCTTGGCTTTTATGGCCTTGATTCATTTGTAGGTAACACACCACTCACTTTGTAGACTATCCATTAGTTCTGCTTTGTCTGCTGTTTGCCAGTCATCTGGATTCGGGTTTTGCATCAGGGCAGAAGAACCACGGATAAGGTGTTGGTTCTTTTCTGTTCCTTCTGTTAGGTGGTACATCATGTTCGTTGGCTTTTATGCTCCTCTGTTCAACTTTGGTCACTTGATAAAATGGCTTCTGCCGGGCTTTCCCACTGTAAAGTCACCGCCTTTTTACCTCCTTTGTAGTAAGCACCATATAGGAAGTATTTTGATACAGTGGCCCTCACGCCTTTAGCCTGCTCATTTATCACATGATTGAGCATTTAGGGAATTCTCTTCCATGGGGTATAATTCCTAATTGTTGTTTAGTATACAGGTCACCTTACATTTAGATAGTGGCCTCTAGGACCTTTTAGAACTATCTGAATGATTTCATTTAAGAAATTGTAGGCATATTTTGTTTTGCTGGATTCAGCTCTGGGATTTTGGCCCAGGAAATGGAGTAGCCAGTGGGCTTGTGACCCCCCCCCCCCGAGAAGAATGATGTCTAGAAGCCGAGATCTAGACGTATATGTGCACACTGCTGCCAGACCCCATGAGTATTTAACGGGGTACAGTCATTGCTGAAGCATTATGTGTCATTAGTCACAGGTTCGCACTGCTGTCTCCACAGCAGGGTTGTGGTTCAGGTTCAGGTTCTCCTGTGTACACCAGTAGCTCTGGGGGAAGCGGGGCTCTTGCTTGTGTGGAGTGTTTCCCTTTACCCAGCACATTTCTGGCCATTCTTCTGTGCAGATGTGCCATCATCTTTTCTGGATACTAGGATTCTGCACCAAGCTCCTTCTCCTCACAGCTATAGGTACCTCCTTGTAGTAGTAGACACCCTTTTGGACAGATTCCCATTGGACATTAAAACCGCCTACCTTCTTTCCAGGTAGAGTGTAGCACCAGGAGAAGTTTTATTCATCTTGGTGAGGATAAGGGCTGTCTGGAACTCACTTCACCTTGGGTTGATGTAACAGCCCTGATGGTGACTCCATGTCATCAGCTACTGTAACTTGGACAGCAGTGGCCCCACCTTGGAGCTGAGGCCTGGCTGCAGATCCGCTTCTTGGATTTGAGAAGACTGGAACAGCAGCATTGCTAGCCGCTCCGTGATGGGAATGGAATAGATAAGAAGACAAGGGTCAGCAAAAGGCCCGTTTGAGGCTTGGGAGAAGGACTGAGTAGCTGGCCCTGGATCGTGTCTGAGACTCAGTGCAACCCTGTGCTTGATAATTGAAGGACAACTCCATATTAGTGTGACCCTTTCAGTCCTCAGGTCAAGTAGCCCATGTAAGCCAGGCCCCAAGGAGACCCTGGGAGAAACTAACTGCACAGTGGTCTGGCAAAGCTCCTGGATACAGTTAGCCAGTCTGCTAGATGGGGCAGGATGTTCACTGCAGCCTGACAGGAGGTGGGAATCAAAGGCGAGCCATCCAGCTAGGCTGTTGGCATCGAATCTGTCTTCTAGCTCCCAGATGAGGGAGTGAAGGCTTGAGCAGGTTTGTGTCTCTGACGGTGTGTAGTGTTCTGTAAGGGCCCATGTCTGCTTTCTCCTGCCTTCTCTTCCATGGAAGTTTAGTTCAAGAAGATGGTGTCAGTCACATGCATATATTCTAGGAACCAGATGGCCTTCATTTCTCTCTCCCTGATTAGCTCTATAAAGCTAATTGTCCAACTGAGAAAGGCTTCATTTTACAGGCATATAGGGGAGGCAGGCTTGCTGTTTACAGCTTTTCACCTCCCCCTGCCTTCCTTGCCAGAGGCTGTGTTCAGCAGGGGAACCTGAATTGAACGCTGGAGAGATTTGGAAGACTTGTGTCTATGGAAGGGGTTGCCATGTACAGATAGGTTCAGAACATACTCCGAGCTAAAGGTGTGCTCAGTGTGGTTCTCAGGGAATCCATTATACACCATCTTTGCATTTGTCATATTTTAAATGGCTTTGACTGACAGCAGGAAGTTTGCACGGTCTTTTTCAGACAATGTCTGCATTAATGCCCTGTAGGCAAAGGCCTGGTGAGTGCAGGAGACCATATTAAGGAATTATAATGTAAAAATTATGCTGAATTATAAATGTGCAGGAACACATTATTCTAACTAATTATGAAGCTTACAAAGAGGCCAAGTGGTACTTGGTAAATCTGATTATTTAGGGTGGTAGAAAAACTATTTTTACAGCGCTGGAAATATTATGCATTGTGCCTTTTATGCACAGTAAAGATAATAGTGGCTAGAATACAGGATTAGCCATGTGCTGTGTGAAAGATGGCAGTTTTAAAAAATCCATTTGTATTTCTGGCAAATTGTCTTAATATAATCCACATGCCTTTCCAATTTAGAATATGAAAGTTAAGTAAAGTTTGTGGAGAGCTTCATCCATTAAGGAACTGCTGAAATGGTTCATCCATCTGAGCCTATACCGTAGGGTTACGAGTATGTGTGTTGTGAAAGTGTGTTTGTGGTGTAGTGTGAGGGTGTGTGGTGTATAGGGTGTGTGCGTGTGTGCCCCGCTAACCTTTAAGCTGTGAATTCAAATTACATCCCCATGCAAGTATGTATTATTTTTAATGAAGACTGCTACGTGGTGGGGTATTCTAAATTAGGCCTGATTATAATTGCAGATGGTAAGTGAGCCTTTGGAAGCTGTTTTCTTAAACTGTTACATAAAAATTGTCTTTTTTAGTATTGGTTTGCAGTAGTTCAGCAGTTGTTTAGGGAAAACTATCTTTCAGCTCCCCCTCTCCATTCACAATGCATCTATCTTCTTTAGGGCGTTTGCGTCTGAAAACACTTTTGCCTAGGGCTTTTTTCCTAATGGAATAAGCATATTTTTGGCCCCCTTCATGACAAATGTTTTCCAGATGTCTCTGGATGGTTACTGAATCAAAGCAGCGGCCATGTTCTCTCTCATTCTAAAAAGTACTAGCCTCAGTGTGCTTGGTGGTCATTGCATCTTAGCTTAGCTGCCTTCTGTTTGGAAGGCAAATTTGACTTTATTCAGGATTCCAGAAAGGATTATGGGTGTGGCTGGATTTTCGTTGATGGCTTCTGTGTGGACTTCCCTGTGCATGGAAATCAGATGTATCCAGGTTCTTTCTGTCAATAGACCTGCTTGTCCAGGGCTTACAATCACAACGTCAGGATTTTTCTTCCTCTAAGGGGATATTTGGCAAAGCATGGCTTTCTTTCTTTCTTTCTTTCTTTCTTTCTTTCTTTCTTTCTTTCTTTCTTTCTTTCTTTCTTTCTTCCTTCCTTCCTTCCTTCCTTCCTTCCTTCCTTTCTTTCTTTCTTTCTTTTTCTTTCTTTTCCTTCTTCCTTCCTTTCTTCCTTATTTCCTTTCTTCCATCCTTTCTAATTTAAATCTATTTAATTGTGTACATGTATATGCGCACGGACACACACACACACACACACACACACACACACACACACACATGCCTGCCTCAGTGTTACTATGGAGGCCAAAGGACAGTTATCAGGAGTTGGTTCTGTCCTTCCACCATGTGGGTTGTGGGGGTCAAAGCCAGGTCACCAGGCGTGGCAGCAGGTGCTGATCTCCCTGGTCCTAGCCTTTAATTTGGTGTTGGTGTTCCTGGTATTTGTCAGGTCAGGTTAGGGACACGGTATAAAGCACACAGAAGCTCTGCAGTGTCACAGGGCAGCTGCGGAGAAACACAGAGCCAACGTCTCATTTGGTCTCCCACCGTGATGGGTATGTGTTCTCTGTGGATCGCTCTACTCTAATCCTTACGACAGTTTTGGGGTTGCATATGAAATTAAGTCTTTCTTGGCTGGAGGCACAGCTCAGTACTAGAGTGCATGGTTATTTGGCTCTGAGTTTGACCCATGGTACTTCCCAGCCCGCCAACCATCATCTTGCAAAAAAGAAAAAGTAAAAGGAAAGTCAAACGTGAACCATGAATCAGCCTTGAGCTGTGCAAACGGCATCTTAGTCTGAACCTGTTGCTACCAGCTACTGAGTTTGCTTATGAGACTGTGGGGAATGTCGTCTGCTCTTGTTGTAGAGTGTTTCACCCCTTCAGTATTTATTCTCCTGAGTGACAACTTCTTCAAAAGGTGCCGATAGAAATATCTGAATGAACAAGTCACACAGTCGTTCTTTTTCCTTGTAAATTCTGCCTGCGGAAGCCTGGAGGTGTACGGCCAGTATGCCGAACTCTGTTACAGTCTGTGCCTTCCTTTTCTGGCACAGGGAAGAAAGGGAAGAATGCTGAGAACTAGGAATGAATGGAGCAACAAAAGGACGTTCCTGAGCAGTGATACGCAGTGCTTTTATTCTATTGTCTGTCTGTCTGTCGTGTCTGTGTGTGTGCTCTGTGTACCATGGTGCATGTGTGGACATCAGAGGACAACTTGCTAGAGCTGGTTGTTTTCCTTTCACCATGTGGGTTCTATGGGCTGGACTTAGGTCACCAGGCTTGGTGCACCTGCAGGTGCCTTTCCCCACTATCAGAGCTATCTCTCTGTTCTTTGATGCTTATCCTGCTCTCTATGAATGGAGGAATGAGTGAGGAGGATGTCAGGGCTCACGTATATTTTTCTAGTCGTATGCGCCCATCCTTTAAGCACATGTGTAGGGACTTGAAAGTGCAATTTACCTAATATATGTTGACAGTCATCTTTCAAAAATATTTTTTATGTTTTTAAGTCAGGCAGCCAGCAGTCGTAGCCAGTGATAGATGGGGCTATTGATGCGAATCGAATCTGCAGAGAGAAAATTGGATTTGGTTGCAGTATCAACTCACGATGAGGTCCCCACTGGTGCGTAATGGTCAGCCATGGTTTGCCTGAGGCACCAGATACAAATGGAATACCCCTTGAGGGGCAACTGAGCTGATACATCAAGGCTGGTGCCCCCCATCCCCCCACCAGTGAATGGAGTGCTTCTAGTGATGTCTGCGGCATCCTTCCTTTGGTTGTTGGGGATTCTTGGAAGTAAAACATCCTTTGTAGAACTGAAGTATGGATCAGAGAGCTTCATTGATCACTTTGTCTTAGCAGTAGGGAAATTTTATCTGTGCCCTTAGCAAGTATGTGTTTTTCAGTAATGTGCTTGTATTCTTCCTGTATGTGTGTATGGGTATGAGGCATGCGTGCGCACGCGCGCGCGCGCGCACACACACACACACACACACACACACACGTAGAAGCCTGAGATTGAGTTTCTGCACCTTATTCATTGCAGCAGGGTATCTTAGTTGAACTCCCAGCCCACTAGTATGGCTATGCCAGGTAAAGAGCTTGTTGGGAATTTTCTGTTTCTTCCCCTCCAAGTGCTGGAATTACAGCTGGGCCTCAATACTTACACAGAATGTATATGGATGCTGGATATTTGAACTCCTGCCCTCATGCTTTTTATAGCAGGTGCTTAATGTACTGAGCCATTTCTGCAGGTAACTTAAAAAAAATTAAACATACTTACACACATCTATATCTGTAATCTCTGTCTGTCTGTCTTTGTGTCTGTCTGTCTATTCCCATTACCATGGTATAGGCAGGAATTGACAGCCTTGGGGGCCAGCTTTTCTGCCAGATCCTGGAGAACATTGAGCTCCGACATCTTCTTAAAATAGGTGACTTAGGCTCAGAAGATGGCTCAGCCTGTGCTGTTCTTGCAGAATACCTGAGTTGGGTTGCTAGTATTCATATCAGGTGACTTACAGCTCTTGTAATTCTACCTCCAAGGGGATCTGATGCCTCTGGCTTGGGAAAGCGCCGATGCACACGCTCTCTCTCTCTCTCTCTCTCAAGCACACACATGCTTTCTCTCTTTCTGTCTCTCTCTCTTGTGAATTACCAGTACTAGGCAGATAGTTTCACCCCAATGAACAGCTTGCTTTGCAAGCATGGGGATCTCAGTTGACCATGTAGAAGGTCATCTGTGTATCTGTGATCTCAGTGATGGGAGACAGAAACAGGAGTGTTCCTGGGGCAACAGGCTACCTAGACATGCTGAATGGCCATAGTTTAGGTAAAGGAGAGGCCCCTCAGAAAAACAAGGCAGAGAGTGCAAGAGAAAGACACCTTATGTCAGCGTCCAGCCTCTATGTGTACCCACACAAGTTTGGACACGTGACCTTCCCAATAGAATAAGAGATTTAACATTGAACCTTTAGTATGATTTGTATTGGGAGCTACAGATAGGATTGCATAACACTAAAGATTCGGAAGTTCCTAAGTCACCTGGAGCTCACACATCCCTCATGTCATACCCAGACACCATGCCTTAGATATGTCCTGCCACGTTCATCTCACTCATTTCTTCTCCTGTCCTTCCCATCCTTCCCATGTTTGCCATGGCTTCTTTGTTGTGAGGAGGCGGAGGCACAGTCTGTATGTGTGTAAGCATGTCTTCTCTGGTTCAGAGTCTGTGGATTAAGAGCATAGATCATCCAGTCAGGATAGATAACAGCATTTGGCTGAGTGAAAGAAGTCAGTAGCAATGCCCCTTTTGTCGTGATGGCCAGACAACTTGGTTAGCCAGGTGGCAAATCTCTGCCTTCTCTGTAGGCTGTAGTAACTCATGTGATTCTCTGGAGGATTAAGAAAACATGTAAAGCCCAGCACAGGGCTCACATTACAGAAATGTCCACTTAATTTTGACTTAACAGTTCCCTCAACAGTTTCTGTCCTTGAAAGCCTTCACAGTGTCTGTCTCTGTTCCTCTGTCTGTGCCTTGTCTGCTGTTTTGGTCTTCAGAGACTGGTCTTCATTAAGTAGCACAGCTTGCCATAAACTTTCTCCATCCTTCTGCCTCCTGCACTGTGATCACAGGTGAGTGACACCCTGGGTGCCCCTTGAGATCATATTTTGAAAATCTTCATTCTGCCGCAGAAAGATCTCCATAAAGACTGAGTGATGGGACCGTGTGTATGTTATTGGCACAGACTGTGAGTTTCCTCAGTAAAGGAGGCTTCAAGCTTCAGTTTGCTTTCATGGCTAGCTGTTCTGGCCTCTTCCGTACCACTGTGCTTAGAGCACAGTCTACTTCTTAGTAGTCAGATGGGAAGGCACTCCCTGGTTTAAGTTCCTTAAATCTTGGCTTTGGCCTTAGTCAGAAGACTTTCTTTAGTGTCCAAAAAGTTACAGAAAAGAGGTACCCTGAGGGATGGCAGGAAGATTGCTTGCTGCTATCTGTGCTGAACAGAAGTTGCTGCGTTTCCAGTGTCACTCACTCTGGATAGTTTCATTTCTTTTGCTATTATTTTTAGGTGACAGATTGCAGTGTGTATTTTAGGGCCTGCCACCCACTTTGATTTGAAAGATTATGTTGTCGGAATGTTTAGATACTGCAGGTAAAGACCTAATTTTGCTAAATAACGGACTTCAGGATCTTGTAAATTATGGTGCTTCTGCAACTGAAAGTGTTTCTGATTTATTAGACAGATAACTAAGTCATATAATAGAGCAAAGTAAAACTTTTCATGTCTTTGAAATCCATTTTCTGGTTTAGCATCATCTTTAATAGCTTTACCTTAATAAACAAGAAGTATAAGTTGTGTGTGTCGCTGAGCAAACATTAAGGGCAATATATTTTGGCAATTTATTGTTAGCAGCTGCTCTTACTGAATCAGGAAATGCACCGCCTCTGATCCCCTCCCCCCCACCTTGTTGCTTGTAGGAGGGACATTTGCTCTCTTGAAGGTAGTAGAGTATTCTCTTTTCCCTATTCTGACATTATGGCACCAGCCCCCGAAGCTGAAGGACAAACTTTGTGGTGTGCATGCTAATAGCAGGGAAATTTTCACAGGCATATTCAGGAGCAGGGTTTCCTGGGTTCAAGCAACAGAGTGGACCATGGCTTTGGAAGGACTCCGTAAGTTTGCTATAGAATAAAGGAAAATGCTAATCAAACTGTGGTGAGGGTGGGAACCAGCACAGTGGGAGAAATGATGGCTCCTGCATTAGTCAGGGTTCCCCAGCAGGGATTTATTAGGGTGGCTTACTACTGTGGTCCAGCTAGTCCAGTGGCTGTCTCCCAACAGAAAGGACAGGAATCCGGTAGTTGCTCAGTCTGTGAGGCGGCGTGTCTCAGCTTGTCTTTACTAACACTGGTGAAGGAATGTTCCAGCTGCCGGATAGCTGAACTTTCCAACAAGAATAAGAACAAGCAGGCAAAAAGCAAAGGCTTCTACCTTTTATATGGGCTGACAGCAGAAAGTCTGGCCTTGAATCTGGGTGGCCACTCGGACCTTAGATGATCCAGATTTCAGGTGGGTCTTCACACATCAAATAATCTGGTTCAGAAAAATCCCCACACCTGTGCCCAAATGCTTGTGTTTTAGATGCACTTAAGTTGACAGTGAAGATTAGCCATGCCAGCTAGTGAGAATGGACTAGTCTCTACCAGATTCTGTTTTGATGGAGGACACTGAACATTCAGATCTCTCCTTGTAGTGGACAGGATAGATAATTGAGCAATATTAGAGACTATGACATTTCTTCACCTCATGGAGAAATGCAAGATTGGTTTGTAAAGTTTCCCTGCTGAATTAGCTTTCTTAAAGGTTTTTCTGTCCGTAGCTTCAGTTGTACAGTGGAGCCAGCAAAGGCTCTAGCGACCCCACTCCAGCCCTCATGAGAAAGCAACAATTTTAGGACTCACAGCCAGTGCTGCAGGTGGATCTCAGGCCGTTGTACCACACTGGTGAGTCAGTTCCTAAGCCCTGGCACTTCAGACTGGGAAAGCAAATCTTTAATAGTAAGTGGAGAAAAGGCATGGGGGAAATGGCTATGTGATTGGAAAAGGATCCGTTAAAGAGGAAAGAGAAAGCTTGCAGTTGCTGTTAGAAGAAGCCAGTGGAAGAGCTGCATGAGAAAGATGTCACCTCTATAATGATTGTAAGAATCCTTGATCAAACCAAACTGCAAGACATAGCAGCAGGCAGGCTAAGGCTATTTTCTCAGTTTATTGTCAAACACCAAACACAGTATGTGAGGTGTGTTTTGAAAATGCCCTGGGTCATGAGGGTGGGGGCAAACCAAAAGCTAGCCTGCTGGCTTTCTTGGTTCTTAGTTTACACTGGCACCTGCCTTAGTTACTGTTCTATTGCTGAGAAAAGACACCATGACCAAGGCCACTCAGAGAACTTATCATTTAACTGGGGGCTTGCTTATTGCTTCAGAAGTCTAGTCCATCAACATCATAGCAGGGGTGTGGTGTGAAGGCAGGCAAGCGTTATGCCGGAGTCGTAACTGAGGATTATGTCCTGATCTACAGGCAGTGTGTATGTGTGCGTGTGCATACACATTGAGATATATTGAGACAGAGACAGAGAGACAGACACAGACACAGAAAGACGAACAGACACATATACACACACATACACAAACACAGAAAAAGAAAGAGGGCACTTGCTTGCTTGCTTGCTTGCTTGCTTGGGCCTGGTATAGGTTTTTGCAACCTCAAAGCCCATCTCTCCAGTGATACTCCTCCAACAAGGCCACACCCCCGAATCCTTCCCAAACAGCTTCACCAACTGGTTATCCACCCAAGCATCGGAGCCCATAAGAGCCATTCCTGTTCTGACAACCATAGCACATGTCCCTGATGCAAAGAATTTGCTGAGTTCAGGAGTGGCTCATGACAGGGTAGTCCCTTCCTCACCGTCCTCCTTGACCAAGGTTCTGGGTTGTTTGGATGGTGCTTGACAGTATGGTGCTGCGAGCTTTGGGTTTGGCTGAAAATGAATCCTGACTCTTCCACTGAATTTCTCTGGGCCTCTGGCTAAGTTACCCAGTCAAGATCCAGTCTCTCATACCTTCTGATGGAATTTTTGTATTTGGAAATGGCTGCAGCCCGTTCTGAAACTGTATTTGCCGAGTAGTTCCTTGTGGAAGTGCTGAATGGGGGCTTCCTGGAAAGCTGTCCTAAAAGGATCCCTGAGGTGGAAGTGTGTTCTTTCAGGTTTTCTTTTTCTTTAATGTTTTGTATTTGAGATGGGTAGTGGTATGGTAAGGGTAGAGAGACAGGATCCAATGATATTGCATCTGTCTAGCAAGCACAGGCCCCTGCTTTCCATTCCCAGCATATCACGGAGGGAGGGAGGAGGGGAGAGGCTAGAGGAAGAATGCAGAGGAAAAGGAAGGTGAAGAAGAGGAGGAGAGATGGTTTGGAGCTTTCTCATCCATTTTGGGACCATGAATGAAGGGCCAAGGGAAATGCAGGCATAAAGCCATCTCCTATGTCCAGAGCTTTTGATACAGGAAAGAAAGCAACCCTTACATTTTAAGCCTCCGTAATGGGTCTGTGCTGGAAGTAGCAGCAGCAGGAGCACACAACTTGTTAAATGTCAGCTTTTCTACGTGGAAAAGCAGCCTGGGACTCACCTTGGGAGGTCGTTCTGAGGGTTCCATGGCAGTGTGACAGTACTGCTTCCTGCTTGACAGACTGTTAGGGCATGGTGTAGGTGAGGTGTGAGTCTGTGAGGATTCTGCACCAGCACTTTGCTCTTAGTGGCTTATTGATTGGCAGTAGACTAGAAGGCCAGGGTCATGTGTTGGTAGGGCTGGTTTGTTTTTGAGGGCTGAGAGCAAGGTGCCGTTTCCTTCTCTCTTTCCTGTGTGTATGCAAGGATCTAAGTTGCCTCTTGGTTTTTTGTTTTTGTTTTTTTGTCTGTTTTACAAAGACAAAAGTCCTGTTGGTATAAGGTCCATTCTAGGATCTCTTGGTAACCTGATTATTTCTACAAAAATCACTTTCCACATAAGGTCACATTCTGAGGTCCTGGGGCTTAGGACTTCCATATCGTTTTAGTTAGGGTTACTCCTGCTATGTTCAAACACCTTGACCATAAACAAGATGGGGAGGAAAGCTTGTTTGGCTTACATTTCCACAGCACTGTCCATCACTGAAGGAAGTTAGGACAGGAACTCAAGCAGGGCAGGAACCTGGAGGCAGGAGCTGATGCAGAGGCCATGGAAGAGTGCTGCTTACTGGCTTGATTCTCATGGCTTGCTCAGCCGGCTTTATCATAGAACCCAGGACCACCAGCCCAAGAATGGCACCACCCACAGTGGCCTGGGCCCTCCGCCATTGATCACTAATTAAGAAAATGTCTTATAGCTGGAACTTATGGAGGCATTTTCTCAACCAAGGGTTCTTTCTTCAGATGACTGTAGCTTGAGTCAAGTTAGCATAAGACTATCCAGCACACTTATGGTTCTTTTCTTTTTCTCAGGTAGTATGTGACCAGTGAAGCTTTATTCATTCTCTCTCTCTCTCTCTCTCTCTCTCTCTCATTTCAGTTGTTAAAAGACGGCAATGTTTTCATGAAAAATTACCCCAGCCTTTAAAGCATGTTTCTAGATAAATGATTTTCAGTGTATGTGAAGATTTCAGGTTCTCGGGGCCTACTGACACCCCTCTCACTTCAGGTTGTAACTTTAGGGTGGAAAGCATTGTCTCTTATGACAGCTTTGGGTTTGGGTGTTCCCTGAGCCTCCATTCACTCCCATGGCTGATGACTTCTCTGTGTTAGGCCAGGCGCTTTAGTGTTCCTTAGGAACATACCGACACAACGGAGTGTGTGCGTACTTAGAAGGGCAGCAGGTGTTTCCGGTGGCTTCATCTGCCATAGGTGCATACAGTGTCCCAGAATGCCTAAGGTAGGCTGTCTCAGGGTTGTTGGGAATATAGTGAGACTTTTCTGCTTCCGTTGAGGGTTCTGGAAGGCGGGACTCCTTTACTTCACATTCCAGGCACAAGTATTGAGTTTCCACCCATACAGGATGTTGCTAACCCTCGTTAAATGCCGAGCTGCTTCCACATGTCTTGTTGCTGCCTTTTCCTTCTTTGCAAACCTTTTAAGCATCAAGACCATTAAGTCTCCAGAATGAAGCTCATTGCTCATGTATTAAGTAAATAACATTCCTGTCCCAACAGGATTTTTTTTTTAAGGATCATTTTTAGGTGACATTATGTGTTTGCAGGGGCTTGTCTTCAAATAAAAGGCCTAATTGAAATACAGCTGAGTAGGAATCAAGAGTGCAGTTCAAGTTTAAGGTGAAATGATGGTATCTCTCACTGCTTCATAGATAATTACTTTGTAGTGCGTATTTCCTGATAATGGTTTTTACAAAAACAGACGAGCATTTTCCTTAACCATCGTCATTCTTCCTGTCCATCCTGACAGAGACAGACGGACAGACATTTTCTTCTCTCTCTTAGCAGTGATTGTAGAAATTGCCTGTAGCTTGCAAATCTGTGCTTGCCTTCTGATTTGCCTTGCAAATCTTGTGTGCCATTAAAAAGGAATTTGGTGTCCTGAATTCCATTTTTACTTAACATAAGATGTAAGGAGTTGGCAGTTTCTGTATCAGCAGAAAGTAGGTGTAGAAGACTTGAACATTTTCTTTTATCATTAACATGTAAACATTCAAAACCCACATAAGCCAAGGAATTGACAATGCGTAATAAACTAGAAAGAGAGTTTGTTGATTCTTTCTGTCTTTCCTAGAGATTTTTTCAGCGCCTCCGTAAACCAGGGAGCTAAGTAAGGGAGGTCAGTGCTGCGGTGAGGTGCCAGCGGTGGGCAGTGGGTATAATAAACTAGCATGAGGCGTTTAGGCTGGCAGGAGGGGAGCTGGTTGCTAGGAGGTAAAGCAGTATAGATATTGTACTTTGCCACCCAGTTTCACCCACAGTATGTTTTGTGAAACAGAGTAGTAACTGAGTTCAAGCCTCTGAATCCAATGCCAGAGTAGATCACAGCGTAAAATGACAGAACTTTTGAATGCTGTTAGCAAAACAGAATGAGGGAGGTTCATGCAGATGGCCCGGTTCTTCAACCCATGTGTCAGTGTATAGAGGCAGACAAAACCCTTTGGACTAAAGCAGACTTCAGGACTGACGTCAGCCAGTCACTGTGAGGACCTGGGTCCTGATTTGCATGGATCAATAATAACTTTCTCAGGGGAGAAACATGAGTACTGGATGCTGTGTGACGTGTGGCATTATTGCTACTCTGTAGGTCTAGGCAGAGAGCTGTGTTGGGATGGCTCAGTCTTGATAAAGTGCCCAGTGTGCCAGCAGAAGGACATGAGTTTGACTTCCAGTGTCTGAGCAAAAGCCAGATGCCAAGGTGTGTTTGTAACCCCTGTGGGCAGCTATGGAGGAAGGTATCTAACTTGACTCCTACTTTCTGTGTGCATGCGCACACACAGACAGAAACATACACACACGATACCTTATCTTTTAGTGACAGATACTGAAATTATGGGGGAAATTTTGAAGCAATTTGGCTGGGTGTGGTGATATATTCCTTGAATCCCAGCACTTGGGACAGAGGCAGACAGGTTAGGGGTTGAAGGTCAGTTTGGGTTACATGAGGTCATGTCTCCAACCCCCTCCCCCCCCAACTAAACAAACCAAACAAAAATTAACTTTCCGTAGACAATGAGTGATGTCCAAAGAAATAAGCATTGACATACGCGGGGCATGGCCAGCAGAAGGGAATGCATGTGTGGCCATCCTTCTTTTTGAATGTTGAAAAATTTATAGTACAGTTACAAAAATAAAATAATAAGCTTGTGTCCTGTTCTTCTTTGTGACCACTGACTTTACATGTCTTTCTTTTAAGTATTCTTTGTATAATGAATATTTAAAGCCAGAACCTTATACCTCAAAGAACTCTTAAGTATAAATATCTTCACTAAGTCTACTAACTTAAGTCTTGCAGAATTAATGGGCATTTAATGACCCACTTTCCTTTATTTGAGCCCAGCCCTGTGGAATAGAGGGGATGTTTTATTCATCAGACTCTTTACTGATTATTCTTATTTTTTAATTTTAGAATGCTATTGTAGGAATTAGCAGGTGTTTAATTATCAATGGGAGGATTCTTTATTTGCTGAATGCAATGGAAAGCCACTAAAGACGTTTAAAATATGAGAGAATTAAATGGAGAACTTGGGGGTAATGAAGTCTGTCCTTTGGTGTACTGTACCGGGTTCATTGAGGTCGAGGAAGGTGAGGTGTGGGTTTGTGTTTTACAGCTTAGCTGTAGACTGAGCCAAAGCCCGATCTTTCTGTCCTTTGGTCAGACATTCCTGAGCCAAGAGAACAGCAGCCGGCATGGAACCCTGCCAAGGTCTTGGGGTCACACTAGATGGGTAGGTTGATAGTTGCCATAACCCTGGATTATGGACAAACTTTATGCCCTGTCTTTATGTCAGGATGTTATTTCCATTTTTGAACTTTAAGATTAGTATACAATGAGACAGCTTTCCTTAACAAAATTACTTCCTGTTATGATTTATTTTAACGCCATGCGTGCGTGCATGCTAATTCGTTATGTTGCATCTACCATCCACTCCCACGTATGATATCCACTATTCTCCTTTCTTCTGCCCTCTCTGGGCTCCTTGCTTAAATCTCCCCTCGCTCTTTCTAGTTTTGTGACCTCTCCTCACTCTCATTCCCACATACATCTGTATATGTAAGGATTAGAAGTGAGGATAGCATTTGATAAAGAATGTGTGATGTTTGTTTTTCTGAGCCTGGGTTACTGCACTATAATATTTTTCAGTTTTATCCATTTTCTTAAAGCTTCATAGTTTGATTTATCATTACAGTTTTAAAGTGCCCCTGAGTTTTCTTTGCACCTTTTTTCTCACTGTCAGTTTATCATGGAGAGTGTGTGGTGTCTTCATCTGTTAGCCAGGCACACAATTGTATGGACTTTGCTTTTCTGTCTAACTCACCTTGTCCTATCATGTTGCCTTAATCTTTCTAGCTACTTTGCCCTGTCAGCTTCTGATGGTACAATGACCATGGCCATGCTCAGGTGTTCACATCTGGGGAAATGCTGTGGTTCACCTCAAGGTCTGGGGATGGGGTGTGAGCAGCTGCCTTTTAGACAGTTCCTAACCCCGCACAATGGACTGCATGAAGAAAGTTTAATTTACTTCATTAAAAACACTACAGAAGACTTCCAATTTGCAAGAGAAAAAGGAAACCCAGCTAACGATCGTGTCTCATAAAAACCTTTTTGTCAGTAAAGACTGGGTTAAGGTTTAGTTGTGTTTATAACCAGTTCGATGTATATCCAGGATGATGGGTAATGGGGTTGCTTTCTCTCTTCTTTTAGATATTTATTATTCATTTATGAGGCAGAGTCTCATGTACCCCAAGCTGGCCTTGAACTTCTGATCCTGATGGTGCTCTCTCCTAAGTGATGTGATGACAGGTGTGAAATAATCAGGCCCAGCTAATCTTCCCCCTTCCCCTGCCAAGGTGCTGGGGCTTAAACCCAGGAACCTGTATGTGCTAGTCACCTAGGCTATTTTCAATGAAAAACTTGCCCTCTATTGACATCATGATGTGCCCTGCCATTGAGTCCATCATGGTACACTTAGGTACAGCCATGAGTGGGCGTTTGTATCATTGTCTTAGTTTGTTCTTTTTTTTTAACCTGTGAAGAGATACCATGACCCAGGCAACTCTTTAAAGAAAGAGTGTGGCTGGCTTTCAATTTCAGTGGTTGAGTCTATTATCACCCTGTTGGGAAATATGGCAGCATGCAGGCGGACATGGTGCTACATCTGGATCCACAGGCAGCAGAAGGAGATTGTGTGCTGCCCTGGACATAGCTTGAGCATAGAAAACCTCAAAGCCCACCCCCACAGTGACACATTTCCTCCAACAAGGCCACTCCAACAAGTGTCACTCCCTATGGGCCTGTGAGGGCCAATTACATTCAAATTACTACAATCATTGATACAATTATAGGCACCTATATGAATGTTAGGGTTTCTCCTCTAAATTTATAACTGAAATAGTCTCTTCCTCTCTCTCTCTCTCTCTCTTTCTCCCTTTCCATTCTTTTCAACACAGCCTTTCTTTGTGTAGCTCTGGCTATCCTGGAACTCATTTTGTAGACCCCAGGATGGCCTCAAATTTATAGAGATTCACCTGCTTCTGCTTACCGAGTGCTGGAATTAAAGGTGTGTTCCATATGTCGGGCTCCTGAAATATTTTTAAACTAAGCCCAGGAATGCACTGTGTCTGTAGGCTTCTGACTACTTGGGCATGGGTAAGAAGGCAATGGAAAGAAGAAGGTTTTCTGTATCCTCTGGACTCTGTTCACATGGCCACCCAGAGAGGCCTTCCCATTACTATCTTGCTGAATGGGCCTCTCTTGTGCTTGGGCTCTTCTGTACAAGGGCTCCTCTGACCGTTAGGCCATGATGTCTGATGTTAAAGATGTTTGCTGTCTTGGAGCAATGGACAGTAATACATCAGTTGGAGAAGTGAGTCAGACTGGGGCAGTGTAGCCAGAGGCACTCACTGCACTAGGGCCGATGACTGAGCTGAGCTCGTAAGTGGTGTTCTTGGCTACAGGTGTAGGAACTGGCTAGCTGCCTGTGTTTAAATGGATAAGGTAGGGATAAAGTGGGGTGGAGAACTTGAGGCTCTTCTTCCTTCCTGCACTTTCTTCCTGGTGCTTTGTGCAAGGTGTTGTTGGTTTCTCCAATTCTGTTGTTTTTCCTTCTTTTTTTTTTTTTTTTTCTAGACAGGGTCAAACTTTGCAGAGCAAGATGGTCTTGAAATCAAGATGCTTTTGCACCAGTCTCCCACGTAATGGCATTATAGGTGTGAGCCACTAAGCTTGGCTTTCCAGGCCCTTTTAGCCATGGTATTAGCCAGAGCAGAAATTGAGATAAGCATTCGGCATAAACTTAACTCTTAAGAAGTTGGCTTGAGCCTGCTCATGTCACAGGACCCTCACAGGAATGGCTTGCTTAGTGTTTTCTGTTTGAAATAGTAGGTTGTAAACCGTTTGGTAGCTGCTGTAGTATTCTTCCAAATCAAAGATGCTTTTTTCCTACCAACCTCCACTAATAAGACATTCACTGTCTGTAGAGAGGTCGTTGAGTGATCCTTCCCTCAGCGTTTTTCTTTCTCTTCTCTTCAAAGCTGTGATAGAACCCAGATCCTATGGCTTCCTGGGTACAAGTTTTACCCTTGAACTATGAGCCTTGCCTGGAGGGCATCTTTTAAAAGGTTGGCACAGCCAAAGCAATTTTTCTGTTCACCTGATATTCTTTGCAATGCGTTTGTGGTTTGGCATCGTTCAAAATATTTATCTTTTCAAATCTCTTTGACAACCATGGTAAAAAGCAATATTAACATACCCTTTTCATAGTGTTATAATAACTGTGAGCTACTTAAAGAATAAAATCTAAATCTAAGGCAAGTGGCTTTATTTACTTCCTAAGAACTATACAAAAATGTAAAAATAGGGTGCAAACTTCTTTCCAGGTGCAAATTTTAGGTGTAGATGTGCTTTTTAAAATTATTTCATTGGTTATATCCAAATCCATATGGGCAAGTTTTTAAGACTTTTGTTTTCAGTAATGGTAAGACTACTCTGTGTTAACGCAATGTGGTGGCACATTCTTTTAATCCCAGCACTCGTGAGGCAGAGGCAGGTAGATCTCTGAGTTGAAGGCCAGCCTGGTCTACAAAGCAAAGTCCAGGACAGCCAGGGCTCTGTTACACAGAAATACCCTGTCTTGAAACACACACACACACACACACACACACACACACACACGCACACGCACACGCACACGCACACGCACACTTCGTGTTTATTTTGCTCCTTGGTCAGCTAGGAAGGACATTGCAAGCAGGTTACATGCGCCTTGTTTGTGACGTAGGCACAGGAGGAGCAGACCTGAGTGATGTACGGCACGGCCATGCAAGTATACTGAGCTTATACAAAGGCAGATGTGTTCTTAGCTAGGACACAGAGGGCAGCTGCCTTCACTGTCCAGGGTGGAGGCATTTGAAGAACACGGTCAGTTCTGCAGGGCTGGCATTTGGGCAAGAATCTGTAGCCTTGAGAAAAATGACAGAATGCAGGCAGTGCTTAGAACACTGGCTGGAAAACGATGTAGTCTGGCTAGGCAAGGCCACAGGTGTTCACAGCCTTCACGTACACTGGAGCGTAGTATTTGCATCGAACTGAAACACATCCTCCTGTTTCTTTCATGTTATCTTTAGATCACTTATAGTATAGGGTACATGAACAAACTTTGCACAACAGTATATTAGGTAAGCACACGAATACACATAGATTTTAACATAGTGTGAGTGATGTATAAGGGATTTTTCTAATTATTGCTTATGGAGTGTAAGAACAAGGAAACTCTGGTGCATCCCAACTGTGTGATTTTAACAGTGGCCTTTACTGGGTTGAGTAAACCTGTTTCATGCCTAGTTTGTTGAGCGGTTTTTGTCTTTTAAAATCTGTGAAACAACATTGAATTTTGTCGAGCACGAATGTTTCAAATGAATAAATAAATAAATAGATAGAACAGCATCTTTCTTTTTGAAACACAGACTGCAGGTGACAGTTTTCGTTTGTACCCTCGCTCAGCCAACTGAGCTCATTACCTACCCTGACCAGCATCTGTCTTAGGGTTAACGTCTCTGAGAACAATGCCTGTCCACAAGACTCAACACACTTCTAGAATGTGATGCTACATCCAACTAGGAGACCTTACCTGTGTTTGTTTTACAGGCACAATACTGTCACCGCGCTGTTGAGTGAGCCAATTTCAAGCTGTTGATATAGTTCAGACCTTGGCAGTTGTCTAATCTCCTTGAAGCTTTAGTGTTTGATTGCCTTCAAATAGTCAACGGTGTGTAAGCGATCTCAGAGTGAGAATATATCTAAAGCCTGTGTTTATAATAGGCAAGGTTCACAGGAGAGTTGAGACCTTGTAAAATACAGGCATGGGAGCAGAGAATAAAGACTTAACTCTTCTCGTCAAGGCCTGTCAAGCAGCCGCATCGCAGACATGATTTTGTTGTATGGAACATTTTTTTTTTTTTAAACACACAATTTTTTGAAACGGGGTCTTATGTAGCTAAAGATGTCCTTGAACTCAGTCCTTCTGCTTTCATCTTAAGCCTTAGTTTCACAGGTGTCTAAGCCATACTTGGTTTTATATGGTGCTAGTGATCAAACAAGGCAAGTAATCTCCCAACAGAGCTATACCCCTAGCCTTTAAATTTATTTTCAAAATGATGCATGAGAACATAAAATTGTGCATATTAATGACATAGCCCATATGATATTTTGATGGGTATATACAGTATGTAATGTCTAAAATCTGATGGAACATATTTATTTCCTCAAATATGTATTATTTCTTTGTGATGACAATAGTCAAAATCCTTTCCTGTAGCTTTTTGGGTTATATATTATGCAGTCACTGTCTATACAGTCATCTTAGTGTGCCAGGCACCCCAGAATTTCCCACTCCTACTTGAATGTCTCTGTATCCCACCATATTTCCTGACCTTAAGAGCTTCTGTTCTTGATATTAATTCAGCAAAATGAGTTGCAGAAAGGCAAACCTGTCCATCAGGAAACTAAAAGACGCATGAAATATAGAAAAAAAAGGAGCCCTTAACATTCCTAGTAGTTATAAGCTGGCTCGGCTGGCTGAGAACTTAGAATTAAATGCCCTCGCTGCTTGCGTTTGTGCTAACTTTATAGAGATAGGATTCATATAGTACGTAACTCACCCATTTAAAAAAATGTTCTTTCTTTTCTCTCTTGGTTTGATTTTGAGATGGGCCTTATTATGTAGTGCGGGTTTGCCTTGAACTCATGAGCCTCTAAGCTCTGGCTGGCATTAAAGCTATGCACCCCCACACATGAATAGCGGTGGGCTGACACTAATGCTGAGCTGACCTTGTGATGTGACATTTGTTCTGTTCCTTCCCCTAGAGCACTATTTACTTACCAGCTAGTAGCAGGTCCATTGGTGGAAAGGATGAAATTCTGGTCAGCTGTGTGTGGGAGCCCTTCATTTTAAGCACGGGTCTTCTGCCAAAGGGTGACAGCGTCATTCTCTGTCACAGTCTGACTTAGACTGGAATGCTCTGCAGACAGAGGGTGGCCTCCCCACCGTGTCTTAGCTCGTTTCTGTGGAGAGGGACAGGGCTATCTTCCTGGGCTTTGGTTTGTGTGTAATTAGAGGACTCACACTTTTTTATATTGGTGTGAAGCATCTATCACGTAAATTCTGGCCTGGTTTCTGCTCATTGTCATAGTTGCTTTAGTTAAGCTCCTTAAAGCCCAGCTTAGTTAATTTTCTCATCTGCAGATGGAAACAGTGGTAAGACTCACCTTACAGAGCTATTGAGAGGACTCCGTATCGGCGTCCATGTGCGCACGCATGTGCTGAGCATGTTGCTTAGAGTTGTATTTCAAAGAAGGACATGTTGTCCAGAGGATTACATGAGACTTCCTCAGAGGGAAAGTGAGAACTACATGAACCCAGAAGAAGATTTCCCATGCTGCCTTGTTTCGGTGAGACTTCCGTTCCCGGGAATCCAAGTGGCCTGTGAGGTGGTGCCCAAACCTATGAGCCCTTAGCCTTCCCAGCGCTGACCAGGTCTGCCCATTCCTCAGTAATCTTGACAACAAAACTGGGACTCAGTCTTGGAAGACTTTAGGATGCAATAAAAACATTCCTGACTGCTTTTTGGAGGTTTGCTAGCCATGGGTTTGTTGAACTGGAAGGCTTTTGTTTGTTTTTTCCAGAATTGTGCTGTGAAGTTATTAAGGGTTCCGAACTCCTTACCCTCAGTCCTCAAGAACAGAGTGCTTCTGCGTTCGGAGGTTTTGAACTGGCATTATTTTGGAATATTTGCATAGACTACTGGTTTGGCATCCCTGATCTGAAAATTCCAACTCTTAGCTGCTCTGACTGACAGCTTCCCCATGGTTTTGCCATTGCTCAGAATGTGTTAGGGTTTGGAACATTTTAAATTTGGAGTTTTAAGCCAGGCGTGGTGGTGTGCACCTTTAATCCCAGCTTTCCCAGAGGTAGAAGGAGGCAGATCTTTGTGAGTTAGAGGCCAGCCTTGTCTACAAAGTGAGTTCGGTACAGCCAAGACTACACAGAGAAATCCTTTCAAAAAAAAAAAAAGAGGCGAAGAGGAAGAAGAATTTTAGGATTAGAAGCAACAATGTAACTAGGGCCCGAGGTGTCTCACACCTGTAATCTGAGCACCTGGAAAGCCAAGGCAGGAGGATTACCATGAGTCTAAGGATAGTGTAGGCTACACAGTGAGTGAGTTTCAGGCCAGTCTCTGATGCAGAGTAAGATGATGTCTAAATAAAGAAACTAACCAGGACAATGACAGCAGGAAATATATCATGTATGCTTTGGGTAATTGAAAGTGGTCTTTAAATAATAGGCTGAGAAGTGAAGGTCTTAGTGCTAATTTTGTTCAGAACTGATATGGAAATAATGTGTGTGTGTGTGTGTGTGTGTGTGTGTGTGTGTTTCAAAGACCCCTTTGGCTTATCAGTATTGCTTTATCTATAAGTGATGAAAGGGTTAGGCTAACTTTGTAACCTATATGTCTTCTAAAGCCTATAGTTTTGAGTTTTAGTTCCAGGTTAAGCTAAAGCCTCTTAGTACCTTTCCAGAGAATGGAGGAATGTGACCCTATCTGTGAGGACAGATATAAGAAAAGGGCAAGCAAGCAATGACCTTCACTCAGCAAAAGAAGGACCAGACCCTTGTCTTTGAGATAGTGTTTCTTAGCAACGAACCTAGACTTCTTCTGAGTAGCTTTTGACCTCCAGCCAAAAGTCTGTAGCCCCTAATCTTCAAGGATGAGCTAACCACCCCCACCTTCAATTGCAGCTGCATCCACACTTGGCAGGACTGGCCAAGCTTGAGCACCTAAGACTAACCAATTATCTTACTTTATAGCTTCCTCATCCAATCCTAAATTGCCAAGACTGCAACTTCAAATTTCCCGCAAATTTTCTTTTAAAAACCAAAAGGCCTTTGTCTCCCGGTGCCACTCTTTGCTGACCAGCAGGGGTGACCCCATTGTGCAATGGTTAATAAACCTCTTGCTTTTGCAACGAGTCTTGGTCTGGGGGAGTTTCTGGGAATGACGCAATCTTGAACTCCTGAGCTGTGAGACCCCAGGTTTTACAGTGACAGCGTGGTTCCTCAGTCGGTTATGCCTTCTTGTGTCTGCCTTTTCTTCTTGCTCGTTGCCTTGAACTTATTGCCATTTTTTCTCATTCTGACTTGTCCTGGTGCCAGCCTGTTGTATCGGTGGTTCCTGGATCTTGTAAGAACGGGGTGCATCTCAGTTTTGTGAGCTGGGTATGGGCTTGGTGCAAGGTGCTATCACTATAGTAGTTTCCTAGAGCTACACAATCTCAGCACTTTGATCTGTACAAAGTGATTCGATCACAGCTCTGAAGATCCGAAGCCAGCAATCCTTGAGGCTGTGCTACCCCTGAGACTCATTTCCTGCCCTAGCTTTTGGTAGCCATTGGCATACCTTGACTTGAGGTGCCTTCTCTGTTTCCATAGTTCCATTGCCTCCTGGTATTTGGCTGGTTGGTCTCTCTCAGTTACACACTTGTGAGTATACATGTCATGGGATTTAAGTCCCATGGGAGCAATCTGGGATCCACTCTGAGACTCTTTCGAGTGCTCACAGATATGGATTTATCATTTGCATGGGGATGGGTAGCACTGTCATGATCTAAACCACCAGATTGCTGGTAGCCAGCAGAAGCAGTAATCCTGGATGCTAGCTGCTGGACAGAAGGTGGCTGTCTTTCCAGAGCTTTCCAGCACAAAGCAGTTATGCTGGCCAGTTTTCTGTGAACCTGACACAAGCTAGAGTCTCCTGGGAAAAAGGGACAGGACCTCAGTTGAGGAATCCCTTCCACCAAATTGCCCTGTAGGCAAGCCTGTGGGGGCATTCTCTTGATTAATGATTGACGTGGGAGTGCCCAGCTCGCTGTGGGTGGTGCCGTCTTGGTCAGGTGGTCTTGGGTTATATAAGAAAGCAGGCTGAGCAAGCCACAGAGAGAAGCCAATAAACTGCACCTCTCCCTACTTCCTGCCTTCAGGGCTCTTCTTGAACTCCTACCCTGGCTTTTCTCAGTGATGGACTACAATGTAAAGGCTGAAATAAATCCTTGAGGTCCCTGTCTTGGCTTCCCTTGATGACAGACTAAATTATCAGCTGACATGAACTGTTTCTTCGTTGCTTTTGGTCATGGTGTGTATTACAGTAACAGAAACAAACTAATACAGCAGGCTTCATCTTGAAGCAGGGCTACCCCTAAACATTCCCACCACTGTGTCCCCTTCCTTGGAGAATCTTGGGGTATCGTCTCTTAACCTTGAACTCTGACTGGTCCCTACTGGCTAGGCGTTTCTGTACTCGCTCCATCTGCCTTCTCACAGTTCTGCCTGTGGTCCATGATTGACAGCTCCGTTTCTTGGTTGAACACTTCATGTGAGCATGAAAATTCATAGCGGCCTTAAGGGAGGACTACCGCTGCTGCGGTCCACGGGTAGAAGACAGCCGTCACTGTCTTGTCTTTCCCCAAAATAAACACTGCTCTCAGGAGAAATCAGAGAAGGCTAGCCTGGCTGCTCCCAGTGTGCAGTTGGTGATGACCTTCCTCCTCTTCTTCCTCTCACTGGCACAACTTGTCAAGTGTAAACCAAGAGCCAGGTCCTGTACCAAGCACTTGTGTTTAATCCTAATACAACCCAAAGGAGCTACCATTTCCTGCCCATTACACAGATGAGGCAAATGCCTTGGGGGGAAAAGAAATCACCTGCAACCATCAAGTAGCTACCAGGAGTCTACACTGTCATTCCAGAGTCCGAGGATGAGCTATGTGAGCCTGCTGCTTTGTCATCCAGCAGGTAGGTCCTCAGGTCACATACACGGCATTGACTTTAGAGCCACTTGCATTGGGGTACTTTATGCTCTGACTTCTGGTGTCTTCTTGGATCACCTGCAGAATATGATGGCTCTCTGCCAAACAGGGCTCCGGCTCTAGAGTTCCTTTTGTCTCCACTAGTGTTCTAAATAAGATGGTTTTTGTATCTCTGCAGAGAAAAGGATGGGTTGCACAGCAAGCACCCTTAGCTGTTTGAGCTTCTCTTGTGAACAGTGGGAAAGATACTGTTTTTTTCAGCTTTGGCTAGGGAAAATTCATGCTGGTTTTTTCTTTATTACATTGAAACTGGAGGCATGTTTACAGGGAAGAAGCCTGCAGCTTGACATGTATGTGTGTATGCGTATGTGTACAAATGTGCAAATAAACATGTGCTTGTAGTTATTTATACTAGTTCGTCTGCGTGTGGAATCCAGAGGACGGTGTAGTCTCTCTGCTGCCCCATTCCTTACTTACCCTTGAGACAGTCTCTCACCGAACGCAAGTCATTGTTTTTGCTAGACTGGGTGGCAGCGAGCTCTCAAGATCATCACCCAGGCCTTGCTGCTTTTGTGCAGTGCTGGGCATTCAACCTAGTGCATTTACAGCATGTGTTCTGACCCATGAGCCAACTCCGTAGCCTCACCTTTCCACTGGTCTCCTGGGAGTTCCTGGTAGCTTGGGAGCCACAGCAGTTCTAGGGATGGATGCAATTCCTATCTTGCAAAGAGCATGCCCTCGGTGCTCAGGCTGCTGCTGTGGACCGTGGCCGTCGTTCCCTTCCCCTTCAGGATGGCTTTGGTCCTGAACACAGAATTTAAATCTCAGGAGGGTAAAAAGCCTAGCTGATGGTCATTCCATGAACTGCAGTTACAGTGCGAGACATTTATGTAGCAATTATCGTCGCTTCACTCATCTATGGGAGAGAGAAAAACTCCACATGCATGTTTGTCTTTGTCCTTTTTTTTTTTTTTTTTTTTTGCCACCCTTTTCATGATTTTTTTTTTTTTTAAGAGAAATCCCAAGATGGTTCATTTGCGTTGCCATTTCCAATTCCTTTAAGGCTTAACAACTTTGTGGTGTTTTGTCTAGCTGCAGATGGACTTGTGGTTCTGTTAGACAGAAGATGGGCCATTGGTACTCAGGTAGACTTAATCCAGGTTTAAGAGTGACAGCAGATGCCCTTATGAAATCTGGTAGTGATTAAAAACTTAAAACAAAGCCCACTAATTCTTAGTGTGGTTTGGGAGGGGTCTGCCCAATCTAGAGGGCAGGGATTCCCATTCCAGACCTTAACTTAGAAAAAATTAAAAGCAGGACGTGAACCTTGCTGGCTGCCGAAGCCTGAGATTTAGAATGGATGGGTCTAATTTTGTTTTGCATTTGTATTTAATGGTTGGGGCCCCTTTCCTGTGGGCTGGTGCACATTCAGCTAATGAATGCTTTCTGAAGAGACCTGGATGGCAAGAGGGGAAGGGCCTGTGCGGCCTTCCCATCTGTGGGTCCACAGGCATCCATGCACTGTGCTTCTCTCTGGCAGGGCTGACTGTCGACCTGTTTCCATGCTTCTCTTTCTGCTGCCTTGCTGGCTTATAAAAATCAAAGCACTGAGGCAGAAGCCCAAGTGCTGACCCCGAGTTATTAGCTGGGCACTTTAGCCATCTTTCTCAGCCCCAGGCTGTGACCCCAAGCTGGGGCACGTGTCTTCTCCGTCTTGGGTCCTTCCTCCTTCCAATTTGTGAAGGCGCCATTCAGTGGAGTTCAGGCTGGGGGTTTCATTTTTCCCATATACTTTATCCATGTGCACTGCTTTGCTGCATCCATGTGAGGAGCTTTCCTAGCTCACTCCTCACCTTGGGCTCAGGTCACAGACACCTGATTGGGTCTTGGGGATTATCTCTGGGTCTCTCTGACATTCTGGAAAGAAATTAAGGGGCAAACATGTTTTACCAGCCACCATCTGCTGAAGGGGGGCGGGTTGCATCATGTTTTCTCTCTCTTACACACAGACACACACACACACACATACATACATCAGAGAAGGAGCCCCAGATGAAGAGAGGCCAGCCCCAAACAATCGGTCACCCATTGCCCAAAATAAGACACAAAATTGGGTATGACTTGTCTGTCTGTCCATACGTGTGAATTCAGGTGCATGTGGAGGCCAGAAGAGGGCATTGGATCCTTTGGGGGAATCTTCTTGAACCCCTACTCTATTGAAAATAATGAGGTTTTTGGATGTGACTTCTAGTCATACTTTATGTACTGGGAATTCTGATGTGTAAAACCTGTGTGTCTGAAGAACAAAGAATAATTGGACTGATGAGATGGCTCAAGATTAAAGGCGCCTGTCACCAAGCTTGAAGACCTGAGTTCTAGTCTCAGAACCCACAGGCTGGACGGAGATGAGCAAATCCTGCAAGTTGTCCTCTCACCTCTATGGGTGCGCCAGGGAGTATGTATCCCCACACACTTTCACACATACGCCCACAAAATGAACACATCAAAGTATAACATCTTAAAAGGAGAATGATTAGAAAGCTGAGGCAGGAGAGTCTGAGTTCAAGGCCAGACTGTATAAGAGAAATACACCCCCCAAAAATGTAATAATAGTAATAATGGGGTTATGGCTCCCTTGTAGTGTATGTGAGGCCTGGATTCCATCTCACCCAAACTCCCTGAAAAATCCAAATAGAAACACAGCCCTGGGTAGCCAAGACAAAGGCAGGTCTCCCTCAGTGAAACCATTACAGGTATCTAGGACAAAGTGGTGAAAATAGAGGGTTGTTTCCGAAGACCTTATAGAAACCACCCGACAGTCGCGTTGGTCAGATATGTTACCTAGGCGGTGAACCACCTCAGACAACCACACAGTGAAGTGAGTGGTGAGTCCACGCCACCTGGAGACTGTGCAACTCTTATACGAATTGTAAATTGCAAAGGAGAAAAAGAGCTGGAGAGAAAACATATAGGTAGAAGGATTAGAGAGACAGACCTATTGCATTCATCACTTGTCCTGTAGCGACCGACAGGCAAGGCAGGCCTTGCTGTCCATCACAGGTTGAAAGGATGTCTGTCATGACAGGAAGCCAGGGCAGCAGGAACGTGAGGCTGTTGGTCACACAGGAGACTGATATGGGTGTTGCCACTCACATTCTCACAGCTCACATTCTCCTGTTTTCTAGCCAGGACCCCCAGGATGCTTCGGTACTTAAGGTGGAGAGTTCCGCCTCAGTTCCGGTAATCTTGTAGTCCCCCCGCCGTGCCCACCAGGGCTTATCTCCTAGGTGATGCTAGATCCTGTCAGGTGCACCATCCACGTCAGTCAGCACACCAGTGCGGCCCTCATTGGCATCCTGATCTAGTAAGAGAGCAAAGACTGTGTTTGGAGATCTGACCCCTAATTAGAATGACTCAACATTTTTTTATAGGTGTGCATGTTTCCGAATGACTGTATCAGGTTTGTTTCAGACATCATGGAAGGAGAATGAGGGTAGTTGTTGGGAAGCAGGATTAGCACGAGTTTATCCTCTGAGGCAAGTCATGAGGACACAGCTTGGGCTTCATAACACATGTGAGACGTTTTCTGTAATTGAAAACTAAAGGAGGAAAATATGGCTTAGCAGCAGCAAAGCCTTTATTGCTTTTCTAATATAAAGCCACATATGTTCTATGTAATAAATACCGCTAAAGTAAATGCTTTGAATATTTTGTTAAATGTGTGTGTGCATACATATCATCCATTTTAAGATGGAAGTGAATTTATGCTTTTATCATCTGCCTGTTGTTGCACTGATCTCTTTACTTTGAAAGCTGTCCTAGGCCATTAAACACTCTTCTGAAATTTTTAGAATCAACTGTGGAGAAATGTTGATTTAATGCTTGTGCCCTGATTTTACTTAGCTGTTCCCTTATTGGTAAGTAAATGGTGCTTACAATTTTGGATGTGATAATGAGTTCTGTGATGAAATCTTTCTAACTAAATCTCAACTCATATCCTTCTTCCCTTAAAATAAATTCCTTGGAAGTGCTAAGTTGCTATTTATACAGTGTTTCAGACAGCACTTGCTCATGCTTCACTTAGGACTTGCACTTACCTCCTTTTGTAAGTATTTCATTTCTTTCTTGAATAAGCTTCTTGAGGCTTCTTGAATAAAAGTTATTTTTATAAAATTGTTTCACTTGATTTTTAATGGTGAGAGAGAATCTGTCTGTCTGTGTATATGAATGCAGGTGTCTGTGGAGGCCTGAAGAGGGCATTGGCTCTTTTGGAACTGGAGTTGGAGGTAGTTGTGAGACACTGAATAGGTGCTGGGGGCCAAACCAGGGTTCTCTGGGAGAGCAGTATATGCTCTTAACTTCTGAGATAATGCTCTAAATCCCATTTTCAGTTACTGCTTATTCTTCCCCAAATTGTGCAGAAGTTCACTAATACTCATACAGTTGTCTTTCATGGCTGAAATCTTCCAGGAAGTATTCGTAGAAGAAATGGGCAGCAAAGATCCTGCCACTCCTAAGAGTTCCTCTGTCGCCTGTTTAAGCGACATCTGTAAGCTCCGGTGGATATTCATCATTCTCATGACACTAAAATACTGAGTCCCCACTTAGGCTCTGCCGTTTACTAGTGAGAAGGACGTTTTTCTTTGTAAACATGGAGTGCTGCAGATGAACTGGTAGGCGGTGCCTGTGAAGTGCAGTTTGTGCAACTTTAGAGAAAGAGCTGTGCATGCGTGCGAGTGTGCAAGAGCGCGTGGCTACAAGTGTGCCTTGCACCATGCTGTGTTCGGAGGGCAGAGGACCACTTCCTGTGTTGGTCCTCAGGGCTCTTCCATCCTTTGTTTGAGACAAGCTCCCTGGGTTGGCTGGAACCTCAATATGTAGGTCGAGAGCCATTGAGCTCCCTGGGGATCATGGGTGTTCACACAGCACCTCACTTTCCACCTGGGTTCTGGGGATCTGAGCTCAGGTCTTCCTGCTCAGGAGACCAGCTCTTAGCCTTTTTTTCCAGCCCAAGAAAGAATTTAATAGGAGTCATTACTACTGTCTAAAATGTTTTGGTTTGATTTGGGCAGCTTGAGTGTAGCCGGCTGTGGTGTAATTTAGTTCTGTCACAGAAATGTGTTTGGTGTTGAACACAACAGGGCAGTGATGTGTTTTCTCTTTCTTCTCTTCACACCATGAGATGGCCCCATCCTTGAGAGATGGACATGGCATGTCATTGCTTTGTGTTTCCATGTGCCCCAAAGTCAGGCTCCCTGTGTGGATAAGGGATGTTTGTTAAAAGTGGAGCCTCTCAAATCTGAAAATCGGTAATCTGAAACTTTATGAGCTGGCTGGACGTGGAGTGGAAAATTCCGCACCTGCCGCCTGAACCGGGTCACAGCCGAAATGCAGGTGCACTGGAGGGACGCTATGAAATGAAACGGGCTCTGTGTGTGAGGTGTACACAAAACCCGTGTCAACTGTAGACTTGGGTCCTTCCCACACACATCTCATTGTGCATATGCAAATGTCTCATGATCTGGAAAGGTCCACAATCAGCAAGTAGCTATCTTCTCACCCAGACCTTGCAGAGAAGGGCTGCTCACCCAGTGCCAACCCAGTAGCGAGTTTGGAAAGCTGATAGCTGGGGTGGAGAACCTGCACTTTAAGACCAATTCAACAGTTTTATTGTGAAAATGAGAGGCAGGCAGGATGATAGGGAGACAAAGTAACTTGTCCAAGATTACCATGTCAACAGTGAAAGCAAGATTTTTGCCCAGGCCTGGCCAAATAGAGCATTCAGGACCGTCACTGCCCTGCAGACCCACCCACGAGGGGGCCCCCCTTTAAATTATTATTATTTTGTGTGTGTGTGTGTGTGTGTGTGTGTGTGTGTGTGTGATATGCAGTAGTGCAGTTGCCTGAGGAAGAGGCTGGACTCCCTGAAGCTGGAGTTTGAGGTGTTCGGGAGCTGCTCACTGTGGGGTTGGAAACTGAGTTCAGGGCCCCTGCAAGAGCAGTAAGCACTTAGCTCTGAACCATCTCTCCAGCACGCCATGTGGACATACTGCATGAGTCCTTGCAGGGGGTAGGTTAACAGGCCCATGGTGCTTGGGGGCAAAGGCAGCAGTGCAGAGAGAACTCAGTCTGGGTCCAGGCTGTGCCTCACAAAATGTTTCCATCACTGGCAGATTACCTGCCTGGGTTTCTCCATGTCTAAGTTACTGATAACAGTGAGAGTATTTCCCTCAGTAAAGCAATAGAGTAAGGCGTACATACATGTTTAGAATGACTAGAAGCTCAAGTGGCATGTGAAAGCATCTTCATCAATGATGATACTTGATATACTAGCTTTTTAAAAATTTTAAATTTGATTGTGGTGCTGGGGGAATAGAACCCAGGGCTTTGCACATCCACTGCCGAGCCCAACTCCAGTCTTTGGTTTACGTGTAGTCTTGGCTGGCCTTGAACCTCAGTCTCTCCATTGCTGGGGTGATTGACCCTTCCCACAGTGCCTGGCTGACATCCTTGCTTCATTAGTAGCATGTTGAAGTATTGCATCCAACACAATGCTTCCATATAGCTAACAGCCAACAAATACTGTTGAATGGTCAGATTGATATATACCGTAATATTTAAATTTAAGTCTTGAACGTATGTTAGGGTTTATCCCCCCTCCCCCCATGACCCTTAGTATTTTGCAGGGTGGAACAGACGAGCTGTCTGGTTTTCGCTTTTCCTCCCCCCAGGCTCTGGAAACAAATTCATTATTTATACAGCACCTACCCTAACAGAGACGATCGTAATCACATTGAAATTACTCTGTGCACCTAGAGAGTTTCAGCAGATGTGTGAATATTAAGTTATTAATAACTAATTGGGTGCTAATTATGTGCCCTGTAGTTCTTGGAGCTGATAAAGAGGTGTCACCTGCTGTGTCAGGCCTCTGTCTTGTCAAGTCTGGAAAAATCATTTTTGGCAGACGTGCTGAAGTTAACTTTAGGTTTGGAATATCGTTTCCTACAAGTTTCGGGTTTTATTTTCTTGGTGCCTCAAGAAATCTTCCTATGAAATTGTGACCTCTGTATTTAGAAATTCCACTTCCAATGAACCTAGGGTGTGTGATATTAGGTGACATTTTTATCTTGGGGGAGAGAGCTTGTAAGAGGGAACAGGAACCTTGTGAAGGGTATTAACCCAGGGAAGGACCTGAGGCAGTCAAGCAGGATTGAAGAGTTTTGTGGCTGGAGAACAGGCTCAAGGGGTGAGAACATTCGCTTTGCAAGCATGAGGAGCTGGGTTCAAATCACTGGCACCCAGATGAAAATGTTGGCATTGGGTTTGGAGGAATAGCTCAGCAGTAAAGAACATTTACAGCTTTTTTTCAGGAAACAGGGTCGGTTCCCAGCATTCAGGTAGATCTGAGGCCCTCTTCTGGTCACCTTAGGCCCTTACATATATTCTCTCTCTCTCTCCCGCTCTCTCTCTCTCACACACATACAGAGACGGTAAAAAACAAAAGGCTTGATGTAGCCATGGTTAGGCCTGTAACTACAATGCAGTAGGGATGGACACAGGACAGCTGCTGGGTTTACTTGGTACCAGACCAGCTCCGGGTTTAGTGAAAAACCTTGTGTCAAAGAAATAAGTCACAGTGACTGAGCGGGATACTGTGCCTCCTTCTCTGTCCTCTACATGTACACACACACACACACACACACACACACACACACACACACACACACA